>NC_056751.1:16392964-16734214 GCF_019279795.1 Protopterus annectens
TCAGGATCATCTTTGTCTCTTCTTGCCTGGCTTTTGAGTACCTTTGGCAGGAGAGGTAGTGGTGGGAAAGCGTATACTTGTAGGTTCTCCCAGCTGAAGGAGTGGGCATCCACTTTCCATGCTTGTGGATGGTAACTCCTTGTGCAGAATTTTTGTAGCTGGCAGTTTATTGGGGATGCAAACATATCTATGTCCGGGCTCCACCATTTCTGTGTTATCATTCTGAATATTTGTGGATTCAATTCCCATTTGTGGGGATCCATGATGTTTCTGCTTAAGTCGTCTGCCAGTGTGTTTTTCTTTCCTGGCAGGAATTGTGCTTGCAGATGAACTTGAAGGTTTATAGTTGTGTTCCACAAGGTCATGGCTTGTCTGCATAGGGGGTAGGAGTGAGCGCCCCCTTGCTTGTTTATGTACCACATAACTGTGGTGTTGACTGTCTTTAGCAGTAGTTGTCCTGGATGCAGCAGGTCCTTGAAAGCTATAAGGGCATTTTGTACAGCTAGCATCTCTTTTTGATTGATGTGAAGATGCCTTTGTTCTGCGGGCCACGTGCCCTGAATACATTTGTCTGCCATGTGTGCTCCCCAGGCGTAATCCGATGCATCTGTTGTCAGTGTTTGCCTGGGTGTGGGTTGTGTAAAAGGCTGCCCTTGTTGAGGTGACAAGCTTTAGCCCACCATAGAAACTCCTGTTGAAGGCAAGGGATTAGTGGTATAACTGTTTCCAAACTTTGACAGTGTTGAGACCATACATTCTTTAGGTACCATTGTAGTTTTCTCATATGCAGTCTGGCATATGGAATTAGTATGCAGGATGCTATGTAACCCAAGGCCTGCAGAATTTTTCTTGCAGGGAGTTGGGTCTTTGTTGCCATCAATTGAAAGTATTGAGTCAGTTGTCCTTTCTTGTCTGGCGTGAGATAAGCCATCTGGGCCATTGTGTTCAAGCTGGAACCCAGGAATATAATCTCGTGAGGGACTAGTTTTGATTTATTTTCGTTTACTGTGTACCCCAGGCAACTTAATAACTTTTTTACAAATGCCAGATGCTTTAGAAGAATGACCTTGCTCTCTGCTTGAATCAGGCAGTAGTCTAGGTATGGATAAATTTGAATTCCTTTCTGTCTGCAAAATGCAATTACCGGTGCCAGGCACTTTGTGAAGACCCTGGGCGCAGTAGATAAGCCAAAGGGCAGTGCACAGAATTGGTAGTGCATTGACCCAGCTATGAATGTGAGATATCTTCTACAATTTTGTCTGATAGGGACATGCAGGTATGCCTCCTTGAGGTCCAAAGTCACGAGCCAAGCTTTCTTGCCCAGCATGGGAAGAAGCTGCTGTAGTGTCAACATTTTGAATTTCGGAACATCCAGGTAAGTGTTTAGAGATGAAAGATCCAGAATGGGCCTCCAGGCTTTGTCCTTTCTGGGTACCAGAAAGAGTCTTGAGTAAAATCCTTGCCCTTGCTCCTGTGATGGTACCTTTTGAATAGCTCTCATATCCATGAGTGCTGTAATTTGTTTTTGAGCCTCTGCCCATTGATTTGGTGGCAGATTTGGCATTCCTTTTAACCTTGGCAGAGTGTGAAAGTGGAACCTGTAACCTTGAAATACAACGCTGAGAACCCATTTGTCTTTGGTGATCATTTGCCAATTGTGGTAGAAGAGTGCCAGTTTTCCTCCCAAGGGGGCTGCCAAGAGGGATTTGTTTGGCAGCTGTAGTGGGAAGTCATTGGAGCTACTTTTTATATCGTTGGGGCCTGTCTTCTCCTTCTTTCTGGCCTGATGCAACCCATTGTCAAGGCCTGCAAGGACCTTGTGTTTGCCCTCTACCTCTTGGACGTCTGTATCTTCCCCTTTGAGGTCTGTCTGTAATTGGAAAGGACCAATTCTTAGTTGGCCAGTTTCTGCTAAATCTAGGAGGCTGAACCTGTAAGAAATCCTTCACCGTTTGCATAGATTTTGCCTTATCCTCCATTTTCTTTAATACCTCTTCTGCCTTAACTCTAAATAATACATCCTGCTGCAAAGGTGAATCCAATAATTTTGCTTTCACATGATCTGGTAAAGTATGTTCTTTTAACCAAGCATGTCTCCTAATGACAGAGCCTGTAACTGCTGCTCTGCAGGAGGCCTCTAGAGAATCAAAACCACATTGCAAAGTATGCTTTCCCACTTGTTCAGCTGCATGCAATAAATCCTGCATTTCTTTAAAATTAGGAGGATCTGATTCTGGAAGCATTTTTTGTTTTAACTGAGATAGTAAAAACTGCTGATATTTTAGGATGTGAAACTGGCAATTTAAGGCTCTCATTGCTAAAGTTGCAGATGTATATACTTTATTTCCCCATCTGTCTAATGCTCTGGAATCTCTGTCAGAGGGAACTGGATTCTTGGCTGATGAGGCCTTAACTCCTTTGGGTCCCTGAGAAATAGTTTCAGGGTCAGCTACAGGGCTTTTATACAGAAATTTATGTGAGTCAGGGACTCTGTAGTATCTGTCAGGTTTAACAGGGGCTGGAGGTAAGGAATCAGGATTTAAGCTGGATTCAGTATACACATCATCCACAATAACACTGGCGGAATAGCAAGGGGTCTGTGTTGAGGTAATAAAAGGAAGTCTCTGAGCCTTTTCTTGGATTCTGAGTAATCCTGGCCTTCCCAGTGGAAATGCTCCCACATGGTATGTAGGGTTTCCCCAAAGGAGTAGTCCTCAGGCGGTGAGGCTGATGGAATTGATTCCTCAGCATCAGAATCCTCATAAGGGGGTAAAGAGTATCCTAGGTCTGAGGATGAATCAGAAGAGATGGACACCAAGTCGGATGAGTCATAGTCTGCATCCTGTCTAGGCCTTTTATAAGGAGGGGGATGGGACCCCCTGATCAGAGTGATTAGGTCTTCGGCCATTTTGAGCATTTGTTTTTTAGGCATGGAGGCCTGTCCTGGAGAATGCTGTATTTGGTTTCTTTGATTTTAAAGGAGGCTTAGACTTAGCTGAGGGTTTAATGCTTAACTGAGTAGGTCTGAAGACACCCTCTGAAGCTGTGGGTTGCTCAGCTACTCCGGATCCCTCTGAAAGGTTAGTCTCAGTAGGCTGAGTAACTTGTGCATCCGAAGGCCCAGCCATCTCCACGTGGGAGTCAGAGGCGGTCTGTGGTTCTACAGAAGCGGTCGTCAGGGGCTGCGAAGGCGCCTCACTGAAAACCGGAGAACCAGCGACTGGCCTAGAAGAGGCTTCATCGTCAGTTTTGGGCCTCGGATGCCTATCCTTGTCTTTGCGCTTTTTGTGTATTCCGGTCATCGGGAGTTCCGATGGCATGGTATAATTGAATTTTCTACCACAATAATGTTGGGCAAAATCAAACCGACGTTTAATAGTGCGCGTGTTAAACCTAGCACAAAACTGACAACCAGTGACGTCGTGGTCTGGGCATAGGATACAATAGAAATGGAAATCCTTATGAGGTATTTGCTTCCCACAAGAAATACAGTTATTAACTTTTACTGACATCGGTCTGAGGCAAGAAAAAGGTTTCCCCAACGGGGTACTTAGCTTTGTAGAAGACTTTGGTTCTGGATTCGGAATGAAAATCTCAGGAGACTGCCAACCGGCACTTGCGAACTGCTTTTGCTTCGGGCACCGTGTGGCAAGAAAGACTGAAGAAAATGGCGTCGGCTGCATTTTACATACCCCTGTCGCACTGACGTCAGGGAGGAGGTGACAGCAACCGACGCCGGACTAAGACTTTGGAACTCAGGCCGACTGGGGAACCACCTGACAGCAGGATAACCCAAGTGTAATGACTGCAGCAGTGTAAAACGAACATCATAGCTGCCCAAAAAGTTAAGGAGCGTACTCATTCCAAACTACACAAACAAGAAATAAATAACTTTATATCCCAAAAAGTAACTCTATACAAAATTAAGGGTGCAGCTACTGCATCAGTGAGGAATTCAAACATTTATTGTTATGTGTAAGTATATAACTGTACTACGTTAATCATTCCCATTGCTGCTGCAGCCTTTAAGCTATATGGGTCAATTACCAAAGCCTATCTCCTGGTGCGTCTCCCTTCCCTAGAAAAGCTGGTTCACCCATGGCCACTTTGGACACTAGAGCAGCCAAAGAGGACATGGACACTGGAACAGTCAAAGAGGACAGGTCTGATCCCCACTTCATGGTGGTTGAATGGACTACACCACAGGAAGCTAGCGCTGCGAGTGAGTGGTCTAAGGAACAACGGTTGGCCATTGCAGAGTCACTCACCATCAGCTGAAGCATCCACTGAGCCCAATCTGCAGTCAGTGTGAAGGTGTGAGATGAAGCCAGAGCTTTTGTTAGCTGGTCAGTTGTATCTTGGGCAAGACATGGCCTATAAATCCTAAATGCTATTACAGCAATGGGAAAGATGAACATCTATTGTTGGTGTTACTACTGCAAAACTGTAGATTGAGCCACTGTAACTTGATTCTTTAAATCCTCTTTCAGCAAGATGACAAAGTGGAAAACAGCAGGAATAAAGGTGACAAAATGAAGCTTGAGCCATGCATCCCATATTTCTGGCAAGTTCTGGTACCCACGATAGTGTAAGCAGGGGCTTGGGAGATTTAAATTTTCAAGCAATGGCATGGGAGATGAACCATTTGCAGGCCGCTTTTGCCTCTTAAAGACACAGGTGCTAAAAAAAGGGGAGAACTTCCAGTTCCCTACCCAGTTGCCAATTTACACTTGAATTGGGTTAGGGAGGAATCGTGCTTCACATGGATGGGAAAGCTTGTTCCAGAAAAGAGGTAGTCTCTGGGATATACATTTGTCTCTTCCAGCAGGTCCTATTTATATGACATAACTATGTGCTGTTTATTTTGCAGATATGAAAAAGGTCCATCAGAGTGGGGTCCAAAGTTGCCTTGTATGCCACGCACAGATCTCCCCTCAAGAGCCTGCTGAAGACAGAATACAGGGATAGAGCTTTGAGGCAGTATGCCCAAAACATGTTATTTACACTCTGTATTCTTTTAGTGAGAAACCTCTGTGGACATTTCAATCATGGATGTGCCTAGTTTGATACATACCAAAGGGGTCATTGTACTCAACAATAGGGATCATGAGTGCCGCATACAGTGGAATAACCTAGAAGCCACCTTTGTTTACAAACTGCACAAAATAGAATGATTTCCTTACCACTACAGATGCATGATGGCCAAAGGCTAAATTACTGTCTACACAAGTCCCCAAATCCCTGACTACAGGGGTCACCTCATAGGGGTGTGTTGTCAATATGGCAGTTATCATGGGCATCTGTCGAAGGATACTATTATGAATTTCTTGGCTTTCAGTTTTAGCACACAGCTCTGATACCAGTTGTCTGTGTCAGCCCTCCTTGGAGAACATTACTGTCCATGGGGGGACTCTATGACTGCTCTAAATTTTCAACTGTCTGCAAATCTGGTCAGCTAGAGACCCTTAACATTGACCTTGACATCAGAGAAATAGACGCCAAGAAGAAGCAGTCCCAGGACTGATCCCTGAAGGACTATGCTGGGAAGTAGCCTCTTTGTAAAGTTTGTTGTTGTTTTTCTTTTGGCTTTTCCCGGTTAGGGGTCGCCACAGCGGAACTCCTGTCCGCTGATTGGCAGTCGATTTTTTTATGGTGCCGAGGTGCCAGCCCAATGCCCAACCTTCAACGAAGGCACGCCCATCCACGCATGTCTTTCAAATGCCACTTGACTGCAGAGAGGACATGCAGACTCCACACAGAAGGCGCTCCAGCCGAGAAGTGAACAGGAAAACCTCTTGCTGTGAGGCAACAATGCTACAGTTGCACCACTGTGGCTTATAGCCCCTTTGTACAGGTGAACTCCCCAATTTTAACTTCCTGGGTCCTGTCTGTGAGCCAGCTGGCTATCCACCAGGTGACAAAGCTTTATATTTAACCCCCTGAATTTGTTAAAAATGCCTGAGTGGGATGTCATGTCAAATGCCTTAGCCAGGTCAAGATAGGAAATGTGAACCACTTTGCTCTTGTGCACTGCTTTACTGACCTTCTCCAGAGTCCACCAGGTTGAGTAGGTATGACCTGCCCTTGATAAAACCAAAATTGGTTGGATCCAGTGTCTGGAGGATTCCCATGCAATTTTTTAACATATTTATTGAATTACTACTTGAGACAAACATACATGTATATAAAGAAAAACAAACTATACTAACTTGTTCCTATTTACAAACATTATACATCAAATATATTCTTTTATATACTTATCATTAGTCCAACATTACACAAACTGATCAATTCCTGCCTTCCCTTAAACCTCACTCCTTCCCCTCCAAAACATTACTGTGTATGCACTGATCCCACAATTTCCATTTTCTATGTAATTTGCTCCTATGCTTTTCTAAAGATCCCACTTCCAGTTCTTTTATCACTTATGATATTCACTACTTCAGATACTGTTGGTTTGGACTTTGATTTTCATTTTCTAGTGCTTGCTTTTTGGGCAGCTGCCAGAATTAAATGTAACAAGGACTTACTATGTCTAGGCAATTCAGATCCTGTGTCCCAGCTAGAAAAAAAACAAAAACAACAAAAAAAAAAAAACATTGCCTTAGTTATGCACATACGCGCACCCAATATTTCTAGCAGAGTACTCTATAGGGAATTTTTAAAGCCTGCCAAATCATTACAATCCCAAAATATACGTCCCTAGTTACTTCTTTCTTCCCCATCACACCACTACCATTTATCATCTACCCAAGGAAAAATTCTTTCGAGTCTGCGTGGGGTATAAAAATACCTATGCAAACACTTTCTAGAAGATTTGGGATTTTTTCTTGGCTTTGTAGCATAACTGAGAGTCCTACTATTGTTTCCTTGTGAATTGCTTATCCAGTCTCTCTACCTAATCTTTTCTAACCTCTCCGATTTGTTCTAATACTTATCATGCACTATTTTATATGCTCTACTAACTATCCCTTTAACAGCAGCTTCTGCTCTAGATTCAACTAAAAACTCCACCAGAGCACAGCTTTCACTAAGGATTCCCCTTATCCCTTCCTCTCTGCCTAAACTCTAATATCAATCTCTGACAGAGAATGTGGTCTTTAGCCTGCAGTGCAAATGTCTTCTTGGCCTCTTCCCATTCTATTACATTTCCCTCTCTAGTTATTTGCTCCCAATACCTTTTCTCAAGTAAATTCCAGCTTCCTCTTGCCTCTGTATCCCTAAGTGCAGTCATCCTTATTGGCAAAAATCTATCTCCATTCCAGTATGGTCTTAGTCCTTAGAATACCTTCTGCTACTTTATGAATATAATATTCTGCATGACTGTTAATCCCCTTAAGGATCTGTATCAAACTCACACTCTCTCCTTATTTCTTGAATTTCCCCTTTGCTTCATCATCATCCCTTTCTACTCTGAATTACAGCTTTCTCCTTGCGTTATGTATATAAGCCTTAATGGTGTAGCTCTAAATTTCCTTTTAAATCAAACTTATCCCACTCAATCCTTGGATCCTTGCTCTCTTCCTCTCCCAGAAAAAAATCCTTCAACTCTTTATTAATTGCTGTCCAAAACTTCTCCTCTGGTTGCTAAAATATGCCTGACCTGTAAATAAAACTAAAGTGGCTAAAGATGTTTTCGCTGATTGTATCTTGTTATCCATATTCATAAATAAGACCTTCCAGTTTCTCAATTTTTTTGTATTATCTTTTGTTTATTCTCTTTCCACATATCCTTAGTTGCCATAACAGAATCCTTTTCAGCCCATACTCCTACATAATTAATTTTACTGTTTCCCAATAAATGGGTATTGCTGAACCAATTCATGTGTGGTTACATAGTTTGTAAGTACAGCCTTTGTTTTAACTTCATTAATTTTATAAACTAAAAAGACTTTTAACCATCTCAAAATGTTCCACAACACTGAGATGTCCTTTTCTGCTTTTATTGAGTACAAATAAAGTCGACTTTTCTTGATTGCCATACCAAATATATCCCTGAATTTCTTAGCCCTTTATTTTCTTTGCCAATGTCTCCAAATATAATGGAAATAAAGGGGAAAGAGGACACATCATCTTGGTTCAGCTTATCAGAGAGGAAGACACTTAAATTTTTGCCCCCGATCTCTCATACCCTCTTCTAATTAACTTTATTACTGTATCAAGGAATTATTTCTATTACCCTGCTCATAAAATCTAGCTTACTCTGTCAAATGCTTTCTCTGCATCAAGACCTGCCAACAACAGTGGTATTTTCTTATATTCCGCTTACCTCTAGATCGTCACTGTTCTATTAATGTTGTCAATTGTCTGCCTCCCTTCCACAAAACCACAATGATCCATTGGCAACACCTTTGTCATACACAAACACTTTATAATCATGATTTAAAATTAAAATGGACCTATATGGAGCTGAACCTGATGTGTTTTTACCATCATTAGGTATTACAGTCACCACAGTTTTTTTTCCAGGATGTTGCTGCTTCCCCTCCTTTTAAAATACAATTAAACAAAACCTTCCAGATCTTTATTGCTTTCTTCCCCTCCTAGCTTCCAAACTTCTTGGAGACTTTCACACAGGTTGATTGCATTCACTGTTTGTATTTCATCTCCTATCCTAATTGTTGAGCCTTATCTACCTCTAACATTGGCAAACTTTAGTCTTCCATGAATATTTCTACTTGTGCTCCTTCTTGATTTACAAATTTCTCCGCTTTATACAGATTGTCATAACATTTCTGAAATGTCTCTAATGCCTCTACAGGATTTCTGGTTATTTTTCTGGTTACAGGCTCCCTAAGCTTGGCAACAACCCATTCTACTTTCTGTTGCCCAAGTCGTTGTGCTAAAAGTTTTTGTGCTCCGGGTTTATTATCAAAAAATAGTTGCTTAGCAGTCTTTCTAAATTCATGCATATTATACAGATACTCCAGTAGTTTCTCTACAGCACTCTGCAGTTTCACCTCTTCTTGCTCTGAGAGAGTACCCTTATTCTGCAGTACTTCAACCTTTGTCAGTCCCTCTAAATAATTCTTGTTACATCTTAACCATATAGGTTCATAGGCTGGTACTAGGCTATCGGCCCTAGGGCCTATACAAGCCTAGCCAAACAATTCCCCGCTTCCCTGGACTCCTGTCTAGCAGGGCGACTGTCATGATCCCAGGGGTGAATTTCCCATCTCCCATCCAATCATCAAGGTTCCTTTTGAAGAGGGCCAAGGAGCCGCTCTGCTTGACATGTATGTGCAGTCTATTCCAGAGTCTGGTGAGTCTCTGGGTCAGGAACCTATCCTTCCAGCATGTTTTGTTCATTGTAATGACAAGGTTTAGAACCCTGCAGTGTGTGGCTCTGAGGGATTGGGATTTTTCTTTAAGTGTAGCATATTCAACAGCTCTGGGTTTGACATGGCCTTGCATGTTAAGCAGAGATTGCCTCTTTGTAGACAATATGCCACAGAGTATAGCTGCAGTTTTTGTAGATGGTCAGCAAAGGACTTCTGCTTTAGGCCTGTGATTCTTTTAGTGAGGTATTTCTGTGGCCTTCCCAGCTGTTGCAGATGTCTTGTGAGGTACATACCAAACGGGGCGCTGTACTCTATAATGGGTCTAATGAGGGATGAGTACACAGGGACACTGACCTCCTTTTTTCTGGATGAAAAGCCCTTAGTGATGAGGTGTGCCACATAGAAGGATTTCCTAACTGTTGTGGCGATGTGGTTATCGAAGGCGGGACCACTGTCCACCTGTGTCCCTAAGTCATCACACTTCTGGTGTTTAATGTACTGCTACCTATGTGGTAATTCATGGGTACATGGTTTTTCTCCAAAGGGGATAACTATACATTTCTTGGCATTAAGCTTGAGCCCATGACCCTGGCACCAAGCATCTGTTTCTGTAAGGCCCTTTTGTATAATATCCACATCATTTGGGGATTCAATAATGGCTCCCAGTTTGCAGTCATCTGCAAACTTTGTTAGCCAGAGTCCCTTAGTGTTGGCCTGTACTTCAGAGAAGTAGATGCTGAATAAGAGCGGTCCCAGGACTGAGCCCTGAGGTACTCCACTTGTCTGGAGATGGATTTGGAGTTGGCTACTTTTATAGTCTGGGTTCTGTCAGTCAGCCAGTTGGCAACCCATTGAGTGATGTAGGGATTTATGCCCAACTTAGTAAGTTTATCTATGATTCCAGAGTGGGAGATGAAGTCAAAGGCCTTGGCGAGGTCCAGATAGGCTGTGTGGACCACCTTACCCTCATCCACAGCTCTGGAGACCGATTCGAAGAAATCAATCAGGTTCAGGAGACAAGATCAGCCCTTCACAAACCCAAACTGTGTGGGGTCCAGTGTTTATGGTTGCCAATGTCTTTGTTTATAAGTTCCATGATAATGCATTCCATGCCCTTGCAGATCAGGCTCGTCAGACTGATGGGGTGGTAGTTCCCGGGATCCAAGGTGAATCCCCCCTTGTGGGGTGGGATAACTGTAGATGTGCGCCACTCAGTGGGCACAAAGCCTGAGGTGAGGCTATGATTAAACATGACACTTAGGTGAGGTGCCAGTTCATTTTGTAGTTCATGTAGTACACAGCCCGGGATGTCATCTGGTCCCCATGGATGCTGTATTCTTAGCTTTGGAGAGTGCGATTTTTACCCGTATGACCGTGATTACCTGAATTTGGCACTCTTTTGGTATTGAGATGGGCCCTTTAGGGGGTGAGAGGGGAGTGAAGTTGGCACTAAATCGATCTGCCAGGATATTGACAATATCCTTGGGATCAGTATATTTAATTCCATTCTGTTGTAGCTCAGAGCAGATCTGAGCATTGCCATTTAGATTCTTGACATAACTATAGAATGCCTTGTGGTTGTCTTTGGAATCTTTGGCAATTTTATTTTCATAACTAGCTTTGGAGGATTTTATGAGGGAACTCAGCTTCTTTCTAAGGCTGGTAAGGGAGTTTTTGCATCCTGGGATTTTCCTCTCTTCTGCAACAGTTTCTTCCTTCTGTTGTATAGTTTGTTTATGGCAGGGGACCACCAGATTGGCTTCCTTTTTTTGGAAGAGAGCATCTTGGTGCTATTTGGGATGGCATGATTCCTGCACAAGTGGATGTGCTTGTACAGTGCCTTAGTGTAGGATTCAGCAGTCAAACTTTCAGCTCCTGTCTGCATGGGTGCCATGAAGTTTGTCGCTTCTGACTGAAGTAGCATGAAGTTGGCTTTGGAGAATTTTTTTACGGAGGTTTCCTTACTGGGGGGTGGGATGTGAATTTCAAAGGTGATTTGCTTATGGTCAGACCTGATCAATGAGGGGTTGACTACTGGTGTGGAGCATCTATCTCCCATGTTGGTAATGACCAGGTCTAGGATATTGGAGCCCCTGGTGGGACAATGGATTAGTTGATCCAGGGCGTTGGAATTTATGAATTCCAAGAACTGTTGGGAAAAGGTGCTGGTACCCGTGTAGTTTTCCCAGTTAATGGCAGGGTAGTTGAAATAACCCAGTATTAGGGTGTTTGGTTGTATCTTAATATTTTCCAGTATGTTTAGAAAGGTGTAGTGAGAATCTTGGGGAATGGTGGGGGATCTGTAGCAAGCTACAGTTTGGACTGCAGTCTTACCCAGTGTTAGTTGCACCTGGAGAATTTCAGATACATTGTGCTGGGCAACTAGCCTGGAGGTGTGAATATCCTTGGTGAATATGGACAATCCTCCACCTTTAGTGTTTCGGTCTTGGTTTGGTGGCCGAAAAGTGTGGTAAGAGTTGTAGCCTGGTATTGTAGGGGTGCTCTCTCGAGTCTTGAACCAGGTCTCAGTTACTGCACAGATATCTACGTTCTCCATTTTTAGGAGTGCCTTGAGTGAGAGTGCAATTTGTGGTTTAGACTTCTAGCATTGACTAGCATTACCTTTAGATTTCGCATGCTTGTATCTGTTGTGGTGGTGGTTTTGTCCTTTGAACCTTGCCTAAAAAAGGCACTATAGGTGTAGCAAGAGCTTTAGCCAGTAACCTGAATCCCAAGGGTGACAGGTGCAGACCATCTCTGGCTAAGCATCGTGGTTTGTCGATTATGTTTGTCCCAGGCAGACAGATACTGGATCCCCTTTGAATGACACCAGAAGCTTAACCAATTGTTGAAGTCAATCATTTTGTCCTTATACTGTGGTATCATTTTGGGCAAAGGCAGGATGCTACTCAGGGCTAGCGTCATACCTGCCTGGGCCACATGATCCGAGCTCTCTTCCATGTCTCTTTTCATGTAGTCCAGGGAGGTACGTCTCAAGTCATTCACTCCAACATGGACAATCACAAAGTCGTATTTGTACTTGTTGTGGAGTGACTTGAGTGCATGTGTTACATGGCGGATCCTGGCACCCAACAGGCAGCCGACTGTAATTTTCTCCTTGCTCAGCCTGGTGAGTGGGACATCAGTGTGCCTGACTATAGAGTCACCTATGACTAAAGTGTTGGGTATATTGTCTTGCCTTAGGGGCTGTTGGGTGGTACACTGGTGGAGTGAGCTGTGTGTCACTTTCATTGTGACTGGAGTGAGCTGTGTGTCACTTTCATTGTGACTGGTATTTGTTTGTGTTTTAGCTTCAGAGGTCCTTGTTGCTTGGGCAGGTTAATGTTAAGGTCTCCACATATGTGGGCTTAGTGTTCCTATGTGTGGGTGTTGATGGTGTGGGTTTTGAAGGGCTATGTGTTGCTTGAGGTGCAGTTCAGGTGTTAACCTTCTCCTCTTGACTGTCTAGCATAATCTTGGCTGGAGAGAGCTTTGCTTCCAGTTTGGCTATGTAAGTACATCTCTCACAGGTTTGTAGTGTTGGGTGGTAAGAGGAAAGGATTGTCTCTGTACATGACCAGTTGCTGCATTGCCCCAGTATGCCCAGCTTCACCAGGTGGAAAGGAGAAATCACCGGAAGCTGACCCTTAGACATGCCCGTTTAGGTGGTCTTTTTTTTGTAAAGTACAAGAGCTGTTTTCCCTTACCTTTGCAAGGTACTTTGCAATTATAGGCTGTTTAGTGCCTACGATTAATTTCTCCTTATTAACAAGGAGAGCAGAGTGCTTGTATCAGTTTAAGGCTTCCTAGTGCTTTCCAGCAGGTTCTAGAGCTAGTGCTAGTCACAGAGGTTCAGATTTTAGTACTACTACTGAGAAACCAACTAGTTCTA
Organism: Protopterus annectens; assembly: GCF_019279795.1. NCBI lineage: Eukaryota > Metazoa > Chordata > Ceratodontiformes > Protopteridae > Protopterus > Protopterus annectens. The sequence goes on from NC_056751.1 coordinate 16,406,138, forward strand.
AGGGAAAATTTTAACAGCAGACTTTCTGGCACCTGGAATAGTTTAACTATAACCCCGCGGTGCTGCACGATGCAAAAAATGCACAAACACATGCATTTTTAAGCCAGAAAGTTGAAAGGGATATAAATCAGCCCAAAATGGCTAATAAAATTACAATTTCAGAGCTGGAAACCACTCTTCTAGTGTTAGATTGACAGTAAAATGCTCACCACTCCCACTGGTAAGCAGTAGGACTTCCCTCTACCACAGCAAGGTCTGGATAGCTCTGAACACAGAAAATGAAGTCCTGAAACCAGCAAAGCCTCAGATCTGGACTATACTAGCAAGGAAAGGCAAGAAACAATCAAACAATTTTTTTTGGTTAAAACAGGCTAAACAATGCAATAATACAGTAAATAAACACAGAAAAGGTTAACACACGAGTGTCTAGCCCTAAACAGTAAATGCAATTAAAATTCTACAAAATTAGCAATTTAAAACTTTTTGAATAAAGCAAGGCAAGTGCACAACTGTAAAATGATTTAAGAGGCAGTAATACAGTAGAATAAGTAGCTAGTCTACTTATACAGAAAAGCAGCTAAACACACAAACAATTCAGATGCAGTGCAACCTAGAGCACTTGAGTTGTAGCAATATTAAGGTAAATACAGTTTTAATAAATGCACTAAAATATATTCTATATTTCCAAAATGTTTGAGACGCACAGTCAGAACACAAGGAGGTTCAGGCATTTTTTTTTTGTAAGAAAGGGCGAAAGGAGGAACAGAAGGAAAGAAAAGTACAGTTTTGTACCTACCATAAATGTAGATGTTCGAGGATCCACATTGCTGCAGTCCTAACTATTGGGTAGTCCGCTGTCCAGTCGGCCCGAATACCAAAGTATATGGCTGACGTCGGTCAGGGCGCATTAGACTGACGTCAGTACGTCAGGGTACTAATGCGCATGACCGACGTCATATCTTCAGTCTTTTCTTGCCCCAGATGTCAGAAGACCCTGAAAAGATAAGGCCAAAACCAAAAACTCCAAACATACCTGCACCAAAAATATGTACAATATATACAAAATTGCCAGAATATAACCTCACCTACACAACCACCCCTAAACACAGAGGGAAGGAGGGAGGGTAAATTGGACTGCAGCAATGTGGATCCTCGAACATCTACATTTATGGTAGGTACAAAACTGTACTATGTTCTTCATTCCACATTGCTGCAGTCCTAACTATTGGGTAGAATCCCAAAGCAGAGGTAAGGGAGGCTGGCAAATCATAAGGAAGCAGGAACTGACAACATGCCTTGCAAAATAGCTGTGGCAAAACCAGCCCTAGACTTAGAGTAGAGAGGAAGGTGATAATGCTTAGAGAAAGTATGCACTGAACTCCAAGTAGCTGCCTCCAAAATATCCTTAGTTGCCACCCCCTTAGAAATGCTGTTGAAGTGGCAGTAGCCCTAGTGGAATGAGGCCTAATCCCAGCTGGAATCTCCTTGCCATGATGGGAATAACAAAATGCAATGCAAAACCCAATCCACCTAGAAATAGTTTGTTTTGACACAGGCTTGCCCTGCGAACTCAAAGCAAAAGAAACAAACAACTGCTGAGACTGCCTAAAATCCTTAGTCCTGCTCAAATAATAACGCAATTGCCTGTGTACATCTAAAGTGTGCAAAATCTTTTCCCCTTTATTTTGGGGATCTGCATAAAAAGTAGGCAAATGAATAGTTTGGTTTAAAGCCACACTAGAAACCACCTTAGGCATAAAGGAAGGATTAGTACGTAAAGATACCCTATCCTTATGAAAAATCAAAAAAGGCTCTACTGCCATAAGGGCCTGCAACTCAGAAACCCTTCTTGCAGAAGTAATGGCCAACAAAAAAGCAGTTTTCCATGACAAGTATTTCAATTCAGCAGTAGCCGAGGCTCAAAAGGTTGTAGAGTAAGTTTCTCCAACACAAAATTGAGATCCCAAGCAGGAGTAGGAGCTCACGTGGGGGTCTTATATTCTTTGCCCTCTAAGAAATTGCTTGAATAAAGGATGCGAAAACAATGGTGGGTCACAATCATAGTGAGCTGAAATTGCTGCAGCATGAATCTTAATGGAAGAGAAAGACAAACCTTTGTCCAATAACTCAGTAAGATATTGAAGAGCCACACTCAAATTAGGCTCAGAAATCTCCAAATTTTTTGCTGCACTCCAAAATAAAAATCTCTTCCATTTTTCTGCGTACACTTTCCTTGTACTAGGTCTTCTGGCTTCCATAATCACATTTAAAACTTGTTGAGGAAGTTGAGACTTGCTGTCTTTCAAAACAGAATATGCCAGGCTGTTAGATGAAGAGAGTGAAGCTTGACATTGAGCAGGTGACCGTCCCTCTGAGACAACAGGTGTGGAATCAAGGGTAAAGGCCATGGAGGCTTCCTTACCAGACTCCTCAGTAATGGGTACCAGTGCTGCCGAGGCCAATCTGGAGCTATTAAAATCATCCTTGGCTTGTCTTGTCTGACCTTTAGAAGCACCTTTGGGAGAAGAGGCAGAGGTGGAAAAGCATACACATGAAGATTTTTCCAACTGAAAGAAAGAGCATCCACTTTCCAAGCTGTGTGATGAAATCCCTTCGTGCAAAACTTTGGCAGCTGGTGGTTTAGTGGAGAAGCGAACAGATCTATGTCTGGAGTTCCCAATGACACTGTCAATTTTTGAAATACATGAAGATCCAGTTTCCACTCGTGGGGATCCATGATTTGTCTGCTTAACACATCTGCTAAGGAGTTCTGTGCTCCGGGCAGAAACCTTGCCTGAAGAGTTAGTTGCAGGCTGAGCGCAGTCTCCCATAAAATCATTGCTTGCCTGCACAATGGGTAAGAATGTGTTCCCCCTTGTTTGTTGATGTACCACATGACAGTTGTGTTGTCTGTTAGAATCAACACCTGCCCTGGAAGAAGTAACTCCTTGAAAGCCATTAATGCAAACTGGACTGCTAACATCTCTTTCATGTTGATATGTAGATGCTGTAGTCTGGCAGGCCACTTGTCTTGTATGCACTTTCCATTTAGATGAGCTCCCCAAGCAATGTCTGAGGCATCTGTCGTTAGAATCTGACTCGCCTCTGGCCGGGTCACAGAGAGTCCCTTGTTTAGGTGACATTCCTGAGCCCACCACAAAAATTCCTTTTGAATGCAAGGTATTATTTGAATGACAGTGTCCAAATCCTGGCAGTGCTGTGTCCATAGAGTTTGGAGATACCATTGTAGCTTCCTCATATGCAGTTTGGCATTGGGAAGCACCAGAATACAAGATGCCATGAACCCTAAGGCTTGAAGGACTGTCCTTGCAGTCAGCCCGGACTGAAGAGATAGTTGATGGAAGTAACTGGAAAGATTCTTTTGTTTGTCCGGGGTTAAAAAGGCCATCTGGGCTGCTGTATTCAGTCTCACACCCAGAAAGCACATGTCTTGAGAGGGTACTAGACTGGACTTTATTTCATTCACAGAATACCCTAGGCATCTTAGCACTGCTATGACATATTCCAAATGCTGTAGAAGGTCTTCCTTTTCTTGAGCCAGAATCAGGCAGTCGTCCAAGTAAGGATAGATTTGAATTCCTTGTAGCCTGAAATAAGCTATCACTGGAGCCAGAACCTTTGTGAATACTCTGGGCGCAGTAGATAAGCCAAAGGGCAATGCAGAGAACTGATAATGAGAATTTCCAGCTCGAAAACGCAGATACTTCCTGCAACTTAGTCTTATAGGCACATGAAGGTAAGCTTCCTTGAGATCTAAAGTTACCATCCAGTGATCTTTGCCCAGCAGAGGTAAAAGCTGTTGTAACGTCAACATTTTGAACTTGGGAATGTCCAGATAAGTGTTGAGGATAGATAAATCCAAAATTGGTCTCCACGTGTTCCCCTTCTTTGGTACTAGGAACAGGCGAGAATAAAATCCTAGGCCCCTTTCTGGCACAGGAACTGACTGAATGGCCCCTATTTGGAGTAACAGAGAAATTTGCTTGTGAGCCTCTGTTCTTTGTAGAGGAGGAATGTCTGGCATGCCTTTGAAAGGAGGCAAGGTATGGAAATAAAACCTGTAACCGTGGTGAATGATATCCAGAACCCATCTGTCTTGGGTAATTAAATCCCAATTTTCTTTGAAAAGAGACAGCCTTCCTCCCAAAGGTGCTGCCAGGCGAGAATGTACTGGCAGCTGAAAAGGCAGGTCATTGGGGCTGCTTACGAAAGGACTGACCCCTGCCCTCACTAGAAGTCTGAGCAGGTGAACTCCCTGTCCTAGGCCTAAAAGAACCTTGAGCTCTGCCCCTACCACGTCTAGACCTACCCCTAGACTGGGAATCATAAGCAGGATAAGTCCACCCCTTAGTAGGCCAATTTCTACTAAACTTCGGAGGCTGCACCTGCAGAAAATCCTTAACAGTTTGCATAGACTTAGCCTTGTCCTCCATTTTCTTTAAAACTGCTTCCACAGGCGAACCAAACAACACATCAGACTGTAAAGGAGCATCCAAAATCCTTGTTTTAACATGCTCAGCTAAATTCTGATCTCTCAACCAGGCGTGCCTACGAAGAACAGAACCAGTGGCAGCCACCCTGGAGGAGGCCTGCACAGCATCAAAACCACACTGCAAGGAATGTTTACCCACCTGTTCAGACACATGAACTAAATCCTGCAACTCTTTACACTCAATACCTTCCGCCAGAGCATCCACCTTAGATTTCAATTGTGAAAGGAGATAATTCTGATATTTTAACATGTGAAACTGACAATTCAACGCCCTCATGGCTAAAGTGGAAGAAGTATACACTTTCTTTCCCCACCTATCCAAAGCCCTTGCCTCTATCAGGAGGGACAGGATTTTTAACAACAGAGGCCTTCACACCTTTAGGCCCCTGAGAGACAGTTTCCGGGTCTGCCCTAGGACTTTTAAAAAGATACTTATGAGCTTCAGGCACCCTATAGTACCTATCCGGTTTCACTGGGGCAGGAGGCAAAGAATCAGGATTCAGGGAAGCCTCTGCAAAAACATCTTCCACCACATTCAGAACAGGAGGTATAGCTAAAGGCCTATGCTGGGGTAAAAACAAGAATTCCCTAAGCCTCTTCCTGGAATCAGAGAAATCTTGACCTTCCCATTTAAAATGCTCCCTCATGGAATGCAGAGTCTCTGAAAATGAGAAATCCTCAGGAGGAGAAGCTGAAGGAGTAGAATCATCCACATCAGAATCAGAATAAGGAGGATACTCCTGCAAGTCTTCAGCCGAAGACTCAGAAGCCTCCGAACATTGCTCAAAACTATCAAACTCAGGTTCCACCCTAGGCCTCTTATCAGGAGGGGGCATAGAACCTCTAATCATAGTAATCAAATCCTCTGCCATTTTAAGCATATGTTTCTTAGGCAAAGACCCTGAAGCACTAGGAGAAACCACTGAAGTTAAACTTGGCCTGCCTCTCAAAGAAGCCTTGGAAACAGAAGGGGAGGCTCTAACCACCTTAGGAAGAGAGGGAAGAACAGCCACCTGAGAAGCCCCCTCAGCCTGGCCTACTTCCTGAGAGGATACATCCTGTAACAGTAAAGTCTCTCCCTGAGACTCCAAAGAAACTCCTGGCAGAACCTCCGGCTCCACTGAGCCTTCCAAAGAACCGACGTCTGGGACTGTCGGTTCTTCCACTCTAGGCTTTGCTGCTTTGTCCTTGCGCTTTTTGGCCGAAGCGGCGCGGAGCATCCGACGGCATTTTATAATTACAACGCTTCCCAAAAACTAACCTGGCACAGTCTAACCTTCTCTTAATAGTGCGTTTGTTAAATCTAGCACAAGAGCGGCATCCAACAACGTCGTGCTCAGGCCCTAAACAAGGTATACACAAAGTATGGTAATCCCTATGAGGTATCTGTTTCCCACAAGAAATACAGTTATTCACTTTTTCTGACATCCGGTTAAATACTGAGGCAAGCAAAAAACAAAATATTCCCAACGGGTACTTAGCCAACTTTGATTCGGTCTGAAACTCTGACTTCAGAAACTTTCAGAACGCCAACCTGCACTCGCAAAATTGCTTCTGCATCGGACCATGCGGCAAAAAAGACTGAAGATATGACGTCGGTCATGCGCATTAGTACCCTGACGTACTGACGTCAGTCTAATGCGCCCTGACCGACGTCAGCCATATACTTTGGTATTCGGGCCGACTGGACAGCGGACTACCCAATAGTTAGGACTGCAGCAATGTGGAATGAAGAACATCTAAGTGGGTTGGCCTTCTCAGATGTTCTCCCTGTATTAGGTAGAATGAGCTAATGACCCTAGACTGGGAGGAGTGTCCCAGATCAAATTTACAGTAGGGGTGGGCAACTGCAAAGCCACCAAGTAAAGGTAAAAAAAGGCTTCTGCTAATTCAAGATGGCCTGGTCATGTGCTCAGAACAAACAGGCCCAAAGACAGCAAATCTGAACTGGGACAATACTAAAGCTAGTAGCCTACTCTCTTTTAGACAGTAAACACTACAGAAATGTTTATCACAGCAGTGAGCCACAAAATGAAAGTTTTTAAACAGATAGAGGAGCAAGGAGACTCTACAGAATGCTTTTAACTGCTAACAACTCGGTTATATGATACACTCCTTGGCAGGAAATCAGAACAAATAAATAGGTGCTTAACAAGTACAGAAAATACATTTCACACAGCAAAACTAGCTATAAAGCTTTGCAAACAGTGTGGCAGTAAAAAAAAAAAACTTATTTCTCAGGCCCTGCAAGTTAGACAATTTTAGTTTAACCATGCAGATTAGTTAATAGCAATAAAATACAGTAAAAAGTATGCAGCAGGCAGTAAAAAGTGCTATATATATATGAATTGCTAGAAGCAATAACCAGTATAAATAAGCAAAAAGAAACAGGATACTTATCGTTATATATCTCAGATCAGAGTTGTTAGTCAATGCCCCTCCTCCACTCAGCCCCGTGTGTATCTTTCTTTTACTTCCACCCCATTTTTAAACTCCACTTTCATTTTATCCCACTCACTAGTTATAGCTTGTGAAGACATTTCTTTCTTCCTTAATATCTCTCGAATTTCCACTATCCATTCCTTAAATTCCTCTCTTTTTAACAGGTGGGTAGTGAAGCGCCAGTGTCTCATTTTTACTTCATTACCCTGCATTTTTATCTTCATTGTTATCTGTACATTAACTGAAATGTTCCTGTGAAACAATTTCCTTCAAGTGTAGCCCAGTTATTGCCCCTTATGGAATATGCAAATTCACTCCAAGTTCCTACTACTGAATTCACATCTTCTACACCAAATATTTTCATACAACTCTTCAGAAATCTATCCACTTTTGTCATATTTTCCCTTCTAGGTCCTGCAAATACATCCTCATTATTGTAAATTAAGTTCCAGTACCCAGCTATAAGTAATACTCTCTGTGAAAAGCTGATTATTTCTCCCAAAATAGTCAATCTCCATAATGACAATTTTAGTACATGACAATAGTGCAATATAAATACGTCAGCTTAATACTCCACTGCCAGTAGCCTCTTACAAAAACAAATTTACCATTGTCATCTTTTTTCCTCTATCACTATTCAAGCTCCTCTAGCTAGTACACATGCTCTCCTTTTCCTTTGTCCCTCATATTCTGCTGAATATCCATCCTAAATTCCTTTCTTTATCATATCCACATGCTCATTTCTTTCCAAATGCGTTTCTAGTAGCACTGATATTTGCACTCTACATTTCTTAATATAACGCAATACTCTTACCTTTCTGTCTATACCTGTCAGGCCATTCACATTCCAAAGTAATATGGATAGTGTGGCCTTATTCCCAACTATTATGCCATTTTTTAAATGTCCATTTACAGCTTTTGTGTTAATAGCAACCAGCAATGTTTCATCCAAAGCAATCGAAAATGTTGAAAAACAGAGTATTGCTTTAGTAAAGGAGTTAGGCAGCTTCCACACCAAATAAAAAATAGTAATCAACGTTAGTATTTAAACTGTACTTCAAGTTGCCACAGAAAAGCAACAGACAAATTAAATGAATCATCCAAAGATAAATGTCCCAAACAATCAGCAACAAACACCACACCCCAAATTAAAACTACAAAATCCATAGCAAAAGTCTAGTGGTAGGATGACAAAAGTCCACAGAGTATCCTCTGACCAGATGTCTCCATTCAATACATCAATCTTTAAGATAACTTTGACCCTTCTCAAACTTCACAGCAAAATGTTCCCATAAGTCAATCCAATATGGCACATCAAGGACACAGACAAGACAGCTGCTGGTTAAACTTTAAAATAAGCAACTGCTAAAATAGGTGTACTGTATCAACACTTTTAAACATTCACTCTTTAGAAGGGCAGGCACCAATACACAAGATGTCACAAGGTCTGCACACATACCCTTACAGTAATAAATGAATCACCAGCCACAAGTTCTGAATATTTCAAGTGAATGCTTTTAATTTAAAATTAGATAAAATACTTTATAAAATTAAATAATTAGGTAGCTGTATATTTGCACAAAAATACAAAATAAATAGGTTTTAACAGATAATACCAGTAGCTAAAATACACTGAAGACTTGTAAATCCAAACAGCAGTTGCACAATCTCACAGGCAATGAATTACAGATGTAAACTTCTGTCACACAGCTGCAGTTCTCTGTGCACTTTTCAAAAGCATGGCAAAACTGAACTTAGCTGGACTCTTTTCTCTCTCTCTCTCTGTGCTTTGGATAGTGTTACATATTTATTGATTGTGTTTACCGGTGAATACAATTAAATTTCATGTTTCCACAGCCACATAATGTGGAAAGGGGCAAAACTGAAAGCAGATAAGGCATCTTTTGATCTGGAGTAAAATTTCAAGAGAATGCTTTAAGCACTGCAAAATGTGCAAACTTGAAAATACCACTTTTTAATAGCTATGCTGTATTTCTGTTGAAAGTTGTGACATTTTACACAGTTCATATTTTTTCCATTCTATACATTTTACATCTACATGATTTACTTAATTCATTGTTTTATACATTTTCCATATTTCTACATCTTTTCTGCATATTTACTGAAAAGTTCTTTCAGGCTGCCATACTTCATCTTTCTTAGACTCAAGTGAGTTTTCTTGTGACACTACCATGGGTGTTACCTTTGCATTTAAATTATACCACCCCCTTTCCTGACTTGACAGACCAACTACAGCTACAATACTGACATCACTCACTCCAGTGCTGGATTGTCATATTACACGACTGCACTACCATTCCTTCCATTTAGCCATTGGCTCTGTGTAACCAATTTAAGGCCCTATAACCTGTAACTAATGTGAATTATCTGCAATACTGGAAGAGTTGTCCTCCTCCAGAGCTGCATATCATTATTCCTCTGGGTGGAGTAAAACTAAAGTATAATACTGGATAATCCTCTCCCTTTGAAGAACCTATTTAAGTATAGCCCCCAGTACATGATTTGAAACTTTACCTGCATGATAACGTCTTTGTTGCAAACAAGACTAGCTAGTAAGTTGGGGGGGGGGGGGAGGGCAACTCAAGGTCTTTTTGAGTTTCTGGAAAGCTTGAGTCCACATAAATTTTATTTGGCTTTTTTATTTATTTATTTATTTTTTTAGGTAGGATCCCTGAGATCCATGACAGGAGTCACGATGATATCACAATGAGGGACAAACTTTCTGTAATACCTTTCTGTCTCAAAAAATACCCTTGCCTTTTGGGGTACATGTGCGGATGTCTGCTACTTGGGTAGGGTCTGGCTGAATTTCACCATTACCCATCTAATGACCAAAAGAAATTACTTCTGGCATTCCTTTCCTTTTTATTTATTTATTCTTTGTTTACTGGGTAAGTGAATTTGTCCAGCAATTACTCAGGTTACAGAAACGTTTTTTATTTTAGAAAAATTATATTAGAAGTTTTGTCAGCAACACTATACCATTTCAGATAGCAACATTTCTGATTGGTTAGTACTTGGTTATATTTCTTGAACATGATTTAAATTACACTAACGTTAAGAAAACAGGGAACAGAGACAAGTATTTTACTGATTAGAGATAATCATGTGATTCATTTGATTCTTCTTTTAAACCTGGATTGTGTACTTAGTTTTAACTCGGATGGAGTTCTACTGAAAATAAAAAGAATGAAAGTGCTTAGTAGTTAAAACTCGTCTTTGGGACTCCTTCCACACTTGCCTTTGTCTGATTGTTCAAACTTCACTTTTTTTTTTTTTTTTTTTTTTAATTCTACTCCGCTTTTTGTTCTGGTGTTTTTGTTTGAGGTAAACCGGCATGTTTGGAAGTTTGTCTCCATAAGCTGGGAATTTGGATCTTTCCATACACCAAGTTCCTGAAGAACTGGTGTTGCTGACAGAAATTAACAGCGGCAGTACTGGATGTTTGTGGTCTATCAGAATGGCTTAAACAAAGGTGGCAAACTATGTTGTACCTGGGACATTATCAAATCAGGTATTTTACCAGGAACATTAAACAAACAACGACTTGACTCCCTTGGCAACAATGAGGTTGTACCTACAGAGATTTCATCAGGTATGGACTGTTTGCTTAATGATTTATTTAAAAATGTAGATACCCATTCAAACACACTGTATTAAGTACAATTTCTGACATTTCACAGAAGCAGCGCATCTAACATAAATGAATACAAATGCTACAAAAAAAGACATTTTCAATTTAAAATATGGTAATATGAAATTTTGTATTTAGAGAAATGTATTAATGTACTGTTCGGTTTAAGAGAACATACATTTCCAAACAGTGTAAAACCAGGAGACAAATAATTTCGTGAACTAGTCAACTTATTTAATAGCACCGGAATTTCTCTGATGAAATTATTGGTGGAAGATTACAAAATTAAGGTTTGCACCTCGAAGAAGAGATCCGAAGCGTAGACAGAAATGTAAAAAAGATATAATTGTTTTCCACAACTTGGTAGCCTATACAATGACATTTCAGCTAAAGCCAACAGGTTGACTGCCACTATCATTAACAGGAAATGTGGCAAAATCCAGAGAGACTTGGAGGCTTACAGTTCAGGATCGGCTTATCTCCCAAATGATAAGGCTAACCCAATTCGTGAGACAGTTACAGTTCAGTAAGCCAACACAGTTGAGTCAGAAACAAGTGTCAATTTAAGAACAAAGACTGGTCAAATTTACAAAGCCAGGGTAGGCAGAGCCTAGATAGCCAACTGAGAGCAGTGAATTTTGAGAGCTCCATAAACTAGTATAATAATATAGGAAAAATGTATTACTTTCAAGTATAAAACATCAGAAATCTATAGATAAACTACTAAACTACATAGATATCAATTTTGGTGGAGATATACAAAAATTTTCCTGTCAAGTAACTTGGAGATATATTGAGTCACTGAATATGAACTCAAGGAATTGTCATCCAGATGCTGCTTTGAAAAAAGAACTGCACTTGATAACATCTACCTTACAGGAACAATCTTTGAAGATGGATGGCTTTAAAATGACTTGGAAAACCTCAAATTAAATTCTCAAAAACAAGGAAATATTATAGCAACACCACACAAAAATAACAAATATAGTGACTTCTCTAAATGACATTGAAGGGAGACTGAAAGAGGAAGAATTCCAAAAAAGAATTTCTGCTTAAAAAGAATACATGGCTGCTTAACAAAATAGATGACTTAGAAAACAGGGAAAGGAGAAACATCATAAGGATCTTTGGTCTGCCTGAAAACACTGAAAGAGAAGACATTATTACATCCTTAACAACCTGGATTCCTGAATTTGTAGACTTGAAAAAGGGACTTTCATTTGGAATTGAAAGGGTGCATAGAGCACTGAGGAAATCTGCTTCTAACTCAACAAATACTCCACCTAGATCCACAGTTATAAAATTTATTTAATTTCTGGACAAGGAACTAATATTAAAATCTGCTTGGAGAAAATCACCCTTAAAATACAATCAAAGCCTGATAAGGTTTGACAATGATAATTTTTCCAGAATACTAGAACAAAGGAAAAAAGTCTGGCCAATAATAAAACTGTTGAAACAAAACAACATTAAAGCACAGCCGGCCTTTCCAGCCAATATAAAATAATTTTTGCCAATGATGAGAACCTTTAATGACTTAGAAGAAGCTACTATATTCATCAAAAACAATAACAGTGTCTATCCCAGAAGAAATGGAATGGATGGCCCTTACTCTTAAAAGAATAAAAGAAACAAATCCTTGGACTGATGGTAGAAAGAACAAAAAACTGATTCCAAGATAGCTGTCCCAAAAAAATAACTCTTACAGATACATATCTAAAAGTATCAACCGATATGGTACATCACTCATCTGTTTTTATTTAAAAAAGGAGGGTTTCTTAAACAAATGAGAAACAGTAATGATTTATTCAGAATGTTCAGAGTCCAATAATTCTTCACAAACAAATGTAGGTCAAGATGGGTTACTAATTACATTATATATAAGCCAAACAAAGCAACATACAATACATAGAAGTTTCAATTCCCCTACTTGAACTCAATGAATATGTATCTTGTTCATTTTTCATAGTTTTTACTTATAATTTAAGTAATTAACTAATTCAACAAGGTACCATTCATCAGAGTTCAAACTCAAATGTAACAAATTAACATCATATATAATAGCTGTAACAGTAGAGTTTTGAAAAAAAAATGCTGTCATGGAGACTAATGCCTTCTTCAGTTAAAGTATGATTTAGAAATCTCATGTATACCCTTGGTTACATAATAGTAGCAAGCTCCTAGTACAAATGTCATCATTAATCTCTCTAAACATAGTTAATATCAATTATGGCAGGTATCACAGCTTTGAGTGCTGTTTGATCAATCCTGTGCATGGATGCAGCCGTGTCTGGCAGCTAGTACAAATGTCATTATTATTCTGTCTAAACATAGTTAATATCAATTATGGCAGGTATCATAGCTTCGAGTGCTGTTTGATTAAGCTGACATGGTGTGTGTGGATGCAGCTGTGCCTGGCAGCTGTTGTATGTTGCAGTTTTAGTTTCTGGGAAGCTTTAGGTTAGAGCTTGTCATCGAGGTTTACTGATGCTTGTGTATTAGGAAGAGACATTTGGTGTTTTAGCCTGGATCCAGGGGTGGATAAAACTGTGATATGGGATATTTTGGCAGGGAATAGTTTGTTTATACATCTGCTGAGTGAGAGGAGGAAAGGCTGGAAGAATGTGCTCTCTTGTTGTGGCGGCTTGTTGGGACCTTTTTTTTCTTTTCTTTTTTTTTCTGTTTGCTCTGTTCTTTTCCTGGCTGCTGCCTCGCTGAAAGGGAGGGAATTTAGGCTTTAAGTTGCAGTGAAGTGAAGCTTTCCTTCAGGTGCATTGTGAGCCTCTGGTATACAGTACACAGACACTAACAGAAACAGACGCTCCCAGGTTGCTATGGTAAAGGAGACATAGTGATGATAATGCTTAATGGCTCTGAGGAGCCTTCGAGATGATTCTCGGCAATGAAGTTTTTGCTTTTAAAAAAAAAATATATATATATATATATAATAAAAGGGCTGTTCTAAACCACATGTACACATATTGATGGTCTAAGTTGATTCTTGATTAAAAAAAAAAAAAAGCGCAATTTTATATTTAAAATGTATTTTTGCCCAAACACATTAAGGACTTGCATAAGAGTGAAGTCTGAGTTATTGCGAAAGACTAAGAGCACTTGGTCTTGTGCAGTACCTTTTGCAGTGGTCTGGGAGGTGAACATGCTCGGACGTGTTGGGCACATGGGGAGAGCTGATTCTAGGGGTGTTTAGGGTTGCCAGGAAGTGCTAGAGTCTCATCAGCTTTCCTTCGTGGAAATATCTGTGGGAATGGAAGGTGTGTTGAGTGGTTCACTGGCAGAGTGGCCACTGCATGGAAAGTACAGCTGTGTACACTTACCATAAATGTAGATGTTAGAGTGTGTTCACTGTTGCAGTTATTACATTTGGGTAATCCTGCTGGAAGGTTGCCCTCAGCCAGCCTGAATTCCAAAGTCTTGGGTCCTGCGTCGGCTGCTGTCTCCCCTTCCCTGACATCAGGTCGTCAGGGGTATAAAAGAAGCAGCTGACGCCATTTTCTTCAGTTTTTCTTGCCCCAGATGTCAGGTGCCTCCAAAAAGGGTAGCCAAACGTTTTATATATTATATATATATATATATATATATATATATATATATATATATATATTCCGAAATACACCAATATAAATTTTACCTTCATTTATAAGCAAATAAACCACATAGGTAGTATAAATCAGAGAAGGAAAGATAAGATCCAAAAGAAAAAAGAGGGAAGGCGGTTTGGTAACCTGGACTGCAACAGTGAATACACTCTAACATCTACATTTATGGTAAGTGTACACAACTGTACTATGTTCTTCGTGTTTCACTGTTGCAGTCATTACATTTGGGTAGAGTTCCAAAGCTATGGTTGGAAGGCTGGAACTAGACAGCAGTAGGAGCGGCTATGAGGCCCTGCAGAACTGCAGTGGCAAAGCCTGCCCAGGATTTAGAGTAGAGTGGCAGATGATAATATTTTGTAAAGGTGTGCACTGAACTCCAAGTAGCCGCCTCTAAAATGTCTCTGGTTGGTACTCCCCTGAGAAAGGCTGTTGAGGTGTCTGCAGCTCTGGTGGAATGAGGCCTAATGCCCTTAGGCACTGGCTTGCCATGGTGTAAGTAGCAGAAATGAATGCAGTGGCCTAACCACTTAGAAATAGTCTGCTTTGAGATAGGCTTTCCTTGTGATCCTGCAGCATATGCCACTAGTAATTGCTCTGTCTTCCTGAAAGTTTTGGTTCTGTCCAAGTAGAATCTAAGTTGTCTGTGTACATCCAAAGAATGCAGAATTCTCTCCCCTTTGTTCTGTGGATTTGGGTAAAAGGTTGGCAGATGGATGGCTTGGTTAAGAGCCACACTGGACACTACTTTAGGCATAAATGTTGGGTTTGTCCTCGGAGACCCTGTCTAGATGAAAAATGATGAAAGGTTCCACAGCCATGAGCACCTGTAGCTCTGAAACTCGTCTTGCAGAAGTAATTGCTAAGAGCAGAGCTGTTTTCCAAGATAGAAACTTCATATCAGCAGTAGCAGCTGGCTCAAAAGGAGGCAGGGTGAGCTTTTCCAAGACATAGTTGAGGTCCCATGCAGGTATTGACAGTCTCCTTGGGTGCCTTACATTTTTGGCTCCTCTGAGGTACTGCCTTAATAAAGGGTGAGAAAAAAGTGGTGGCTCTGTATTGTAATGAGCCGAAATGGCAGTGGCATGAATTTTAATTGATGAAAAAGATAGGCCTTTGTCCAGCATCTCAGTTAGTATTGCAAAATCTGAGGCATATTTGGTACCACTGTATCAGTTCCTTGTGCCTGGTTCCAGACACAGAATCTCTTCCATTTTCCAGCATAAGACTTTCTAGTACTAGGCCTTCTGACTTCCAGAATGACATCCATCACAGCTTTATTGAGAGGTGTTTTTTGTATGACTACATTATCCGCCATGCTGCCAAGTTTAATGTCCTGAGTTGGCTGTGCATGATCTGATTGTTTTGCTGGGACAGTAGTCGAGGTATTTGAGGTAAGGCCCAAGCTGGGTATAGAGATAAGTTTCTTAGTATTGGATACCAGTACTGACGTGGCCAGTCTGGGGCAATCAGTATCATCTTTGGCTTCTCCTGTCTGACCTTTAGGAGCACCTTGGGGAGGAGAGGCAGTGGAGGAAAGGCAAATACTGATAGGTTTTTCCAGCCAAAAGATAGGGCGTCCACTTTCCATGCTCGTCTGTGAAAAGTTCTTGTGCAGAATCTTTTTAGTTGGTAATTGAGAGGGGAGGCACATAGATCTATGTCCAGGCATCCCCATTGCTGAAGACTTGTGGATCCAGCTTCCACTCATGGGGATCCATGAGGTTTCTGCTTAGTTCGTCTGCCAGAGTATTTTCCTTTCCTGGCAGGAATTGTGCCTGCAGATGCACTTGGTAAGTCAAAGCTGTGTCCCACAAGGTCATGGCTAGTCTGCAAAGGGGGTAAGAATGTGTGCTCCCCTGCTTGTTTATATACCACATGACCGTGGTGTTGTCTATCAGTAGCTGTCCTGGATGAAGTAGGTCCTTGAAGGCTGTTAGGGCATTTTGAACAGCTAACATCTCTTTTTGATTGATATGTAGATGCATTTGGTTTAAGGACCATGTGCCCTGAATGCATCTTCCTGCCATGTGGGCTCCCCAGGCATAGTCTGATGCATCCGTTGTTAGTGTCTGCCTGCTGGAGGTAATGTGAATGGCTGTCCCTTTTTCTGGTGACAAGCCTTTGCCCACCATCGAAACTCCTGTTGCAGGCAGGGAAGAGTAATGACTGTTTCCAGGCTGTGGCAATGTTGAGTCCAAACACTTTTTAGGTACCATTGAAGTTTCCTCATATGCAGTCTTGCATATGGAATTAATAGGATGCAGGATGCCATGAAGCCCAAAGCCTGCAGAATTTTTCTTGCAGATAACTGGGCCTTTGTTGCCAACATTTTGAAATAGGTAGTCAGTTGCCTTTGTTTGTCTGACGTGAGATAAGCCATCTGGGCAGTTATTTTCAAGCTTGCACCCAGGAATGTTCTCTTGTGAGGGTACTAATTTTGATTTCTTTTCATTGACTGTGTACCCTAGGCATGTTAGAAGTCTTTTCACAAATGCCAGATGTTGAAGAAGAATGTCCTTGTTCTCTGCTTGAATGAGACATTCCTCCAAGTAAGGATATATTTGCATTCCTCTGTCTGCAGAATGCAATTACTGGTGCCAGACACTTTGTAAAGACCCTGGGTGCAGTAGATAAGACAAAGGGCAGTGCAGAGAATTGGTAATGCATTGAACCAGCCTTGAATCTTGGGTATCTTCTGCATGATTGTCTGATTGGAACATGCAGGTATGCTTCTTTTAGGTCTAAAGTCACAAGCCAAGCATTCTTGCCCAGCATGGGCAGAAGCTGCTGCAAAGTCAACATTCTGAATTTTGGAATATCCAGGAAAGTGTTCAGAATAGATAGGTCCAGTATCAGCCTCTAGGCCTTGTCCTTTCTGGGTACCAAGAACGGTCTTGAGTAAAATCCTTGTCCCTGCTCTTGCTCCGGTACTTGTTGAATGGCCCCCATGTCCATGAGGGATGAGACTTGTTTTTTGGCAGATCTGGCAAGCCATTTGCCTTTGGCAGAGTACGGAAATGGAACATGTAGCCTTGTGACACTATGTTTAGAACCCACTTGTCCTGGGTTATGATGTGCCAATTTTGAACAAAAAGTGCTAATTTTCCCCCTAAGGGTGCTGCCAGAAGATAAGTGCTTGGTGCAGGCAGGGGGAAGTCATTGGGACTGTTTTCTGTATGTTTGTGCTCTATCTTCTCCAGCTTTGGAGGTAGAAGCACCCCATTGATTGGGCCTATAAGAACCTTGCACCTGGGATATGCCCCTAGGGCATCTGGATCTGCCCCTTTGAGGTCTGTCTGACACAGAAAAGGACCAATTGTTTGTAGGCCAGTGTCTACTAAACCTAGGTGGCTGTACTTGTAAAAAATCTTTGACAATTTTCATAGATTTAGCTTTGTCCTCCATTTTCTTTAACACCTCTTCTGCCTTAACACCAGAGTATCATGCTATAAAGGTGCATCTAGTAATTTAACTTTAACATGATCAGGCAGATTTTGTTCCTTTAACCAAGCATGCCTCCTAATTACAGAACCCGTAACTGCGGCCCTGCAAGAGGCCTCCAAAGAATCAAAACCACATTGCAAAGTATGTTTTCAACTTGTTCTGCTGCATACAATAAATCCTGCATTTCCTTGTTTTCTGCACATTCAGAATTTAACATTTTCTGTTTAAGCAATCCCATGACATGTTGCTGATGCTTAAGCATATGAAATTGACAGTTTAAGGCCCTTATAGCCAAAGTTGCAGATGTGTAAACCTTTTTTCCCCATCTATCCAGTGCCCTTGAATCTCTGTCAGAGGGGGTTGGGTTTTTTGCAGTGGAAGCCTTAACTCCCTTTGGACCCTGTGAAATAGTTTCTGGGTCAGCAGCAGGGTTTTTAAAAAGAAATTTGTGTTAGTCAGGATCCCTGTAAGATCTGTCAGGCTTAACAGGAGCTGGGGTTAAGGAGTCAAGGGTCAGACTAGACTCCAAAATCACATCTACAATGTCTAACACAGGTGGAATGGCTAGAGGCCTGTGCTGAGGTAGTAAAAGAAAATCCCTGAGCCTCTTTTTAGATTCTGAAAAATCTTGGCTCTCCCAGTGGAAATGCTCCCTAATGGTATGCAAGGTTTCCCCAAAGGAATAGTCCTCAGGAGGAGATACTGAAGGTATAGATTCTTTAGCATCAGAATCCTCATAGGGGGAAAGAGAATATTCCTGATCAGAAGAGGAATCAGAAGAAATAGAAATCTGATCTGAAGATTCATAGTCAGTGTCTTGCCTAGGCCTCTTATGAGGAGGGGGATGGGAACACCTGAGCAAGGTAATCAAGTCTTCGACCATTTTGAGCATCAGTTTTTTGGGCATAGAGGCCTGTCCATGTGGCTCTTGAGTTTGTTTCCTTGCTTTAGAAGGTGCTTTAGTCTTTGCCTTTGAAGCTGAAGTCGTTTTAATGTAAAGATGTTTAGGTCTGAATACACCCTCAGAAGCCGGTACCTGCTCAGCGGCTCCGGACCCATCTGAGGGATTAACGTCCGAGGCTCCAATACCTTGAGTATCCAGCAGCATGGCAGACTCCACGTGGGAGTCGGTAGCAGCCTGCAACTCTAAAGTAGCAGGCGTCAGGGGCTGCGAAAGTGCCTCACTGAGAACCGGCAAACCGGCGATTGGCTTAGGAGAAGGTTTTTCATTGGTTTTGGGCCTCGGTTGTTTTTCTCTATCCTTTTCTTTGCGTTTTTTGTAAACTCCAGTAGTCAGTTGGCTATCCGACAACATTTCAGGATAAATAAACCAGCATCCAAAAAAGTTTAAAGCAAAACCATACTGACGCTTAATAGTGCGTTGGTTAAATCTAGCACAAAACCGACAACCAGTAACGTTGTGAACAGGGCCAAGGCAAAGAATACAGTAAGAATGAAAATCCTTATGAGGTATTTGCTTTCCACAAGAAATACCATTATTAGCTTTTTCTGACATCAGTCTGGAGCAAGAAAAAAGTTTCCCCAACGGGGTACTTAGCTTTATTGAAGACTTTGGATCTGAAACTCAAACACGAAAATCTCAGGAGTCGGCC
Source organism: Protopterus annectens (assembly GCF_019279795.1). NCBI lineage: Eukaryota > Metazoa > Chordata > Ceratodontiformes > Protopteridae > Protopterus > Protopterus annectens. The sequence continues at coordinate 16,425,422 of NC_056751.1, forward strand.
GACCGGCACTTGCAAACTGCTTCTGCTTTGGGCACCGCACGGCAAAAAAGACTGAAGAAAATAGTGTTGGCTGCTTCTTTTATACCCCTGACGACCTGACATCAGGGAAGGGGCGACAGCAGCCGACGCAGGACCCAAGACTTTGGAATTAAGGCCGGCTGAGGGCAACCTGCCAGCAGGATTACCCAAATGTATTGACTGCAACAGTGAAACACGAAGAACATCAGGCAGGTAAAATGGAACAGGACAAAAATTGGTTTGGATATTTTAAGAACAGCCTGGAAACACACCACATGAACTAGTGAATGGTATTCTGGCAAAACTGGATGGGCATTGTTGCCTGTGCTTGAAGTACTGATATGCATGTAAGGATGGAAATATAACAAATCAGAAATTAGAAGGGTCTCATAATTTAAAGTCTATGGACTGTATAAACATGCTTGGAAGGAGCTAATAAGAATAAGCATTACAGCTTGTGGTCTCTCAAATAACTAAGCAACAGACAAAACAAAAACACACATACACAATAGTTATGTAATGTAGGATTTTAGTAAACCTAGACAAAATATATAATCGTCATATAAGATGAAGCAGTCTGCTGAATTTAGATATTAAAGACAGGATTTAATAACATGGGCTTGTGTATAGTAACACTACTGTCTTAACTTGTCATAAATGACATACACTACACTGAACATCAAGAGGAAGCATGATGATTTTCTTATACAAGTAAATATGCATAACAAGTCATGAAACTGCTTTAACTTGAGTTGTAGTTTTTGTAACCCATCTTGACCATATATAATACTTAAGTGGCTACCAAGATAACTAATGTTTTATACATGACACCAAAATGACAAAGTTGTTCAAGAGAAACAGAACCCTGAACTTGAAATGTCATAGAATGTAACAATCATATTCAGAACAAATAGTATTAAATTGACAATAGACACTCACAGTTAATAACATGGGCTTGTGTATAACACTACTGTTTTAATTTGTCATGAATGACACACACACTATATTGAACATCAAGGGGAAGCATGAAAATTTTCTCATATAAGTAAATGTGCATAACAAGTCATATAATTGCTTTAACTTGAATTGTGGTTTTGTAACCCATCTTGACCATACATAATACTTAAGCGGTTATCAAGGTAACTAATGTTTTATACAAGGCATCAAACTGACAAAGTTGTTCAAGGGAAACAATAGAAGCCTGAATTAGGAATGTCACAGAATGTAACAATCACATTCTGAACAAATGGTATTAAATTGACAATCACCCAGTTTAACCTTTGCTAACTATACAAAATAGAATGCTGCCATTTAAATCTAAAAACTTTCAGTATATGCCATAAAATGGCAATTTATGAATATGGAAAGGGAACTTGTAATCATTAATCACAATAAGTGAATTTGTTGTTTTTAACCTAGAATTTCACTCATTTTACAATAAGAAATGACAGATATGAAAATCCTTGTGTAGGAAATGGCGGTGGGAGGGATGCACTGATAATTAAAATGCACTAACTTTAATCAATGTTCACATAAAACAAACTTGATGCTTTAAGTTAGCAACAAAGTGATTATTTAAATGCTGGCAAACAATGAAATATAACTTCTGATATATCCAGTAAAATACAGTGTATTATAAACATTAGGTATAAATATTATTACCATCTATTTATATTAAGTAATACGATTTGAAAGACTTCATCAATAAGGGTGAATGTTAAATCACTGTGCTATAATCTTTTACTGAGGTTTTACATACGATACATCCTGCTTTACTAGGATTGAATTGCTTGTCATCTATCTTTCATGTAAACGTTAAGAGCTTATACAATAAGTAGGCATTTATATTGCATTAGAATTCTGTCTAATCTACAATAGTACTATATCTGTTCAAAATAATATAAATATTGCTTAATCCTATTACAAATATTCTCCATATAATAATTTAATTTATGGAGCTCAGATGTTCTGGATTGTCAAGGTATGAGTAATAATCTGATGGACTTGGGTTTATCCAGCAGATTAGGAATGTTTTCATTCCATGGCTAGTGCATATCTTAGTTTTGTTAACATTTATTAATTTAAATTTATTTTACAAAAACTTTTAGTATGCCTGACCAAAACATAACTTTATTGGCAAACACTCAAAGTATAAAACTGATAATTTCCTTTAAAAGTTTCAAATCCTGGTTATCTGAATTACAGCTCTTCTTGGATATTTATTACACCACAGAGATAAATAAAATAATGATACGGGACTCATTAAAAGCTTACATACATGGTAAAACCCTAACTTGGTATAAAACAAAAAAAATCAGAGAATGTGATTCTGAATGATTAGATCTACAATCCAAAGTTTGTCAAGTAAAAGCTGAAAAAAATCAAAATCACTTGGAGATGAAAAAGAAAGTAGAAGTATTAAACAATCAATACAACGAAATTCTAACACATAAAACTAGTTTAGCTTTAGAAAAACTAAAAATTAACACCATGGCAACTTCTCCTAAATATCTACATAATTTATCCGCAAGAATCAAAATACAATCAAAAGCTAATAATATTAAAAGTATCTTCCATGAAAAGAAAGGAAAAATATCTCGGATATAGTTGACATTCTTGATGCCTATAGAAATCACTCTATGGAACATTTCCAAAAAGAAAACATACATATCGATCAATTAAATCTAGATGAAAAATGTTCTAATATAAAAAATAACAGAAAAATTAAAACTAGATCTGCAAGCACCCATATCCTACCAAGAAATTACAGAGATACAATAAAAAAGGATAAAAATAATAACGCTCCAAGTATAGATGACATAATTATGGAAATATATAAACTTTTCCCTTCCAAGATATTATCCCTCTTCCATAAAACTCTATTAGAAATTCAGTCACAAGGTTTAATACCACTCTCTTGCAGATACTCCTCAATCACACCAATCCTAAAGGAAAACAAATCCCCAAACCTCTGTACCTCATATAGACCTATATCATTATTAAATGACTAAGATGTTTATGACAATATTAAATAACAGAAAAAAATATCACTATCCAAAACAATAAATAATTATTTATCATAGACCTACGCATGACGATATTAAAAGGATAATTTCTCTTATAGATTATGTTAATAAAGAAAATAAAGAAACACTCATAATTGGCTTAGATATAGAGAAAGCTTTTGACTCCCTAAATTGGGACTATTTATTCAAAATCCTAAAGCTATTTGAATTTCCTGCATCCTTTGTTCATCTCCTAAAAAATATATACACAAATAATCGAGCGTATGTCAAGTTAGGTCCTTTTACCTCTGAATCTATACATATAACAAAAGGCACTAAACAAGGATGGTCCCATGTCACTGATTCTATTTGCTCTGGCTATTGAAATATTGGCAGATTCAATTTGTAACAATATAAAAATCAAAGGAATAGATGTTTATGAACAATACAATTCTAAAGTAATGCTATTTGCTGATGACATATTACTATTATCTAATACAAGAGAGACATTAAAAGAATTAGATACATTAATTGACAAATTTCACGACTTCAGGACTCCATTTCCATAAATCAAAATCATTTTTTTTATTTTTAAATAAAAAAAAAAAGAACTGCAGACTAAGGGGGATCACATCATAGGGAAACAAGAATCTACCTTAAAATATCTAGGAATTCAGTTATGCAAGGATAATGAATTTGTCTCAAAAAACTACAATAATATCAATATAATTAAAACCTCTGAGAAAATGGAACAAAATAATATTAACATTTGAAGATAGACTACAGTTAATAAAAATGTTTTTTGCCAAAGATCATATATATATATATATATATATATATATATATATATATATATATATATATATATATATATAGCTAGCTTTGGCAATACAACTGTTACCAGAAAGGAATATACTTAAAGAAATGAATTCATTCCTAATAAAATTTTTATGGTTTCCCAAAAGAAACAGACTAGCTTTAATACATCATATCAGACCATGGAAACAAGGAGGATTAAACTTTCCTGATACAGAAACATGTATAAATGCATCAATATCTAAAACAATCTTAGAATGGATAAATCCAAATTACTCTGCAAATTGGAAAGAATTACTAACTGTAACAACAATAAATGAATTTGATTTACAAAAATTCAAACAGATAAAAACAATTTGCCATGGCATATAGTATGCATTAGTATGCAATACAACATAAATATACCCACTAAAACTTGTATGATTAATTATTACATTTACTCATTTAGGAAAATTATTAATGCAAATATAGATTTAAAAATCTGGTTTCATCTTTTAACACCATTTATAGTCACAAAGAACTTTCCACATAAAATATATAGATTATTACTTCCTGGGAACAGAAAGGATTTGTTTGTTGGCTCCCATGTATCAAAGAACTAAAAGTTTTAGATATGCAAGTAATAAAAACAACATGCAAAATTCCACAACACTACTGGCTAACTTTACAGAGTATTCTGTCACATTCGCAAGATTTAAGTAGAATAATTAACAATTCTTTAAAGAAATACATACATGAAATCAGGTATGATGACTTTGACATGGGAAACAGAATTTCAAAATTTTACAAAATATTGATCAACTATAAAACACCACCCAAAACCTCATATTGGAAATATATAACAAAAGGACACAATACAGCTAACTAAAAATATTAAAACAAATATCTTATCAATAAAATGCACATCCTTTACACAATACTGGAAAGTTTTTAATTGGAAATGCTTGCACAGAGTATTCTTAACCCCAGATAGAATCATTAAAATTAGTTCTTCCATAAAAGGAATATGCTGGAGATGTCAGCAAGTACACAATGCAGATTGAAACCACATTTTCTTTGACTGTGTTAAAATTAAGTCATTTTGGAATGGTATTAATAACTTTCTACAAGCTTTATTTAATGGATCGTTTTACTGAATTAAAGCTCTTGTATTATTAAATGTGAACAAAGGTCCTCATTTGAACAGGTCAAACATGTATCTAGTATGAACTATACTTGCAATTTCAAGGAACTGTATAACAAGAAGATGAAATACAAACATAATACCAACTTTGGAAGACTTCTACAGCCTACTGACGATCACAGCATTATTGGAAATTAAAAGTAAAGAACTAAGAATTTATCCACAGCCATTTATCAACAACCCTTGGGGAAAAGTCTTAGCGTTGATTGACACTATACAATAATTGATCAGACACTCTGATAATGGATTGGACATACTTATAAAGTAATTGTATACATTAAGATCTGTTATAGTGTCAGGCTAACGTAAATAGTGTACATAGTTATTTAAGATGTTATGTATAAATACTATGGAATTCATTCAAATGTACTTGAAAAAAAAAATTGAGAAAAAAAAATTTACAAAGCCAGGCCACTACCAACCTTAGCAATCAAAAACCAACCTCTTTTCATGTGTTCCTACTTAACTAACGAACATCACTAAGGTTTTGAGTTAAAACTATATGTTCGGAAGTTGAATCTATACTTTGTGTTACATGACATCTCTCAGTTCAGCCACAAACAAGATAAATTTACCTGCAGAAGTACATACAATCCTATACTTCATAATGCTGTTTAAGTCTTCTATGATATATGCGAGAAAGATTTAAGACAGAAGTTAGGTAACAGACCAAAAACATACAATTTGTCTTTGAAGAAAAACTTGCCTTAAAGGAACTTTCAACCATTAAAGAAATACAGGTCATGAGAGCTGACAAAGGGGATACATGGACAGTAATTTTGAACAATGTTGGCTACAATATGGCCATTAGAAACCTCCTAGCAGATTTAGATTGTTACAAGGAAATCACAGTGGAAAAAATAAACAGTAGATTTTCAAACATTGACACAATTTTGTTTGACCTGCTGTACCAAGGAAACTTCGACCATAAGGTATACACATTTCTGAGAACTGATCAGCACAAATTGGCTAGACTCTTTGGTAGCCCTAAAACACACAAAGACAGGTTCAATCCTCTGTTTAGACCAGTGGTTGCGGCTGATCACTGCAAGACAGAGGCAATATCAGTCTTTCTTGACCATCTTCTAAATTCGGTTGTCAAAAAGTCTGAATTCTACCTGAAAGACGCATGGCACTGGGAGCTATTAAGTAACATTGGCAACATCCACGATGATTGTGTCTTTGTGTCATTTGATGTAGTCTATTTATACACCTGCATTCAGCCGGACACAGGCATTGACTTTGTTAGAATTTACCTTACAAAGTTTTCTGACTGACAACATGATAAACACCATCTGCGTCTTGTTGGAAGTAGTTTTAGAAAACAACTTTTTCAAGTTTCAAGGGAAATACTATAAACACAAAACAGGAGTTGCTATAGGCATAAGAGTAGTCCCTGTATTTGCTAACCTGGTAATGGCTTGGTGGGAGCAGGTATACCTCAAACCTTACCCCTTGTTTGAATAGGTAGTCTTTTACAGGAGATTTATAGATGACTTCAGTTTTCTATGAAAAGAAACCGAAGCAAAACTAGATCAACGATTTGACTTCATTAATTCCAGCACCCCTTTTCTACAGTTCGCTATCAGTAGCGTACTAAAGCCATCAATCATTTGGACATTAAAGTTTCCCTAGAGGAAGGAGTTTCTCAATTTGTAAGTAACATTTTCAGAAAAGAGACCTTTGTTAATCAATACCTGCAAAGGAAAAGTCAACACCCCTTTCATATGAAGAAAGTGGTGCTAAAAGGACAATTCATCAGACTTGGTAGGCTTACCAGTACACAAATTACTTTCAAGGAAGAAGCAGAATATTTAAAATTGCTTTTCCTCCAAAAAGGCTATGACATTGACTGGCTTAGGAATATCATCAAGGAAGCATTTCTGCTCAGATCAAACAAAGCCAAACCTATTCTGATGAAAAATCAGCCAGAGACTATGGCAAACAGGGAAGATGAGTTGACTTTGACAAATACTTTATTGGTTTACTTAGAGCAGGCATTTTCCACTTCCTATTTCCAGTGACATGCATCTCACAGAGACATACTCAGACAACTGGAAGATTACCTTAGGAAATGGTTAATTAGCCAAAATTATTGGTCATAGCCCTTCATCTTACCTACAAAAGAATTCATAACCTGAGAGCCATGTTAGAACACCATCAGACTACACCATCAGAAACAAATATACGTGGCATGCACAAATGTGGCAGGTGCAAGCAGTGTCAATTTATTAGTAACACTTTTAATGTTCACACCAAGGCACTGAATTTAAACCTTTGGGGAAGAAACAGATATAATTGTGATTCACAAGGAGTTGTTTACTTGGCATTTTGTGATTCCTGCTCAGGGTTCTATGTTGGAAAAAAGTACAGTTTTGTACCTACCATAAATGTAGATGTTCGAGTATATACCCTGCTGCAGTCATCACACCTGGGTTATCTGCAGTCAGGCGGTCCCGCAGTCGGCCAGAATTCCAAAGTCTTGGTCCGGCGTTGGTTGCTGTCGCTTCTTCCCTGACGTCAGAGCGCCAGGGCTATATCAGAGGCATCAGACGCCATTTTCTTCAGTTTTTTCTTGCCCCAGATGTCAGGTGCCCCTAATAGGTAGGCAAAAATATATGTATATATATAGCTATCTTGAAAAAAGTAAAACAAAACCCTTAGGCACAAGCAAATACACCACAGAGGTTGTATAGAATAGAGATAAGTTCAGCTGGTTTTAGAGGGGATGGAGGGAGGGCAACCTGGACTGCAGCAGGGTATACACTCGAACATCTACATTTATGGTAGGTACAAAACTGTACTATGTTCATCGTGCTACCCTGCTACAGTCATCACACTTGGGTAGAATCCCAAAGCTAAGGATGGGTGGAGGAGTCAAACAGGGTTAGAGGGGGCTAGGAGGCCCTGCAAAACTGCAGTGGCGAAGCCCGCCCTGGTCTTAGAGTAAAGTGGTAAGTGATAATGTTTGGTGAAGGTGTGTACTGAACTCCAAGTTGCAGCTTCTAGAATATCTTTGGTTGGTACCCCCCGAGGAAGGCTGTAGATGTAGCTGCTGCCCTGGTAGAGTGGGGTCTTATGGTAGTAGGAACTGGCTTCCCATGGTGGGTGTAGCAAAAACGTATGCAATGTCCTATCCATTTGGAAATGGTTTGTTTTGAGATAGCCTTTCCTTGTGATGCTGTAGCATAGGATACAAGAAACTGGTCAGATTTTCTGAAAACCTTAGTTTTATCCAAGTAGTAACGTAGCTGTCTGTGAATGTCCAAGGAATGCAGGAGTCTTTCTCCTTTGTTCTGTGGATTTGGAAAGAAGGTGGGTAAATGGATGGTTTGATTTAGGGCCACACTGGATACCACCTTAGGCATAAAAGAGGGGTTAGTTCGTAGAGAAACCCTGTCTTGATGAAAAATGAGGAAAGGCTCTACTGCCATTAGTGCCTGAAGCTCTGAAACTCTTCTAGCCGAAGTGATTACTAGCAGCAGGGCTGTCTTCCATGATATAAACTTTAGGTCAGCTGAGAAAGCTGGTTCAAAAGGAGGTAGCGTGAATTTTTCCAGAACAAAGTTGAGGTCCCAAGTAGATGTTGGTGCTCTCCTGGGTGGTCTAATGATCTTGGCCCCTCTGAGAAACTGCCTTAAGAGTGGATGTGAAAATAAGGGAGGATCCGTGTTGTAGTGAGAGCAGAAATAGCTGAGGCATGGATTTTAATAGATGAAAAAGAAAGCCCTTTGTGTAACATCTCAGTTAGATATTGCAGAATCTCAGGTATGTCAGGCTGAAGGGTATTTTGGCCATTAGCTTGGTTCAAGGCGCAAAACCTTTTCCATTTGTCTGAGTAGGCTTTCCTGGTGCTGGGCCTCCTGGCCTCCAGAATAACTTCCATAACAGCTTGTGAGAGAGGAGCTGGCTGGTTGCCTAGGTGATTTGCCACGCAGCCAATTTTAAGGTTTTGAGCTGGCTGTGTAGAATCTGATTGTCTTGCTGTGTGAGCAGGTGGGTAATTTGCGGTAGAATCCATGGTGGGCTATGGGCCATATTCCTTAATAGTGGGTACCAGTGCTGGCGTGGGCCAGTCTGGAGCAATGAGTATCATTCGGGGTCTCTCCATCCTGACTTTCAGTAGCACCTTTGTGAGAAGGGGTAGTGGAGGAAAGGCACATACTGTTAGTATTTTCTAAATGAGAGTGCGTCCACTTTCCAAGCTTGTTGGTGAAAAGCCCTTGTGCAAAACTTTGTTAGCTGACAGTTTTGAGGGCTGGAAAACAGGTCTATGTCTGGAAGCCCCCACTTTTGAGTTATCATTGCGAATACTTGTGGATCCAGTTTCCATTTGTGGGGATCCATGATGTTTCTGCTTAGGTCGTCTGCCAATATGTTCTTTTTTCCTGGCAGGAATTGAGCTTGTAATTGAACTTGGTAAACCAGTGAGTGCTGTGTTTCACAAGGTCATTGCTTGCCTGCATAGAGGGTAGGAGTGTATGCCCCCTTGTTTATGTACCACATTACTGTGGTGTTGTCTGTCTTTATGATAAGCTGTCCTGGATGCAAGAGGTCCTTGAAGGCTGTCAGAGCATTTTGTACAGTTAGCATTTCTTTTTGATTGATGTGCAGATTCCTTTGATCTGCTGTCCATAAGCCTTGAACGCACTGTCCTGCCATGTGTGCCCGCCAGGCATAGTCCGATGCATCTGTTGTCATAGTTTGCCTGGCTGGGGGTAGGGTGAAAGGCTGACCCTTGTTGAGGTGACAAGCCTGTGACCACCATAGAAACTCCTGTTGAAGGCAGGGAATGAGAGTTATCATAGCTTCCAAGCTGTGACTGTGTTGAGTCCATACGCTTTTTAGGTACCATTGTAATTTCCTCATATGCATTTTTGCAAATGATATTAGTAGCATGCAAGATGCCATGAAGCCCAAGGCCTGCAGAATTTTTCTTGCAGGGAGTTGGGCCTTTGTTGCCATTGTTCTGAAGTATTGAGTTAATTGTAGTTGTTTGTCTGGCATCAGATAAGCCATCCGGGCCGTTGTATTCAATTTGGCGCCCAGGAATGTCATAGTTTGTGAGGGCACTAGTTTTGATTTCTGTTCATTTACTGTGTACCCTAGGCAACTTAGAAGATGTCTTACAAAAGCCAGGTGTTGTAAGAGAATGTCCTGGTTTTCTGCTTGTATGAGACAGTCGTCCAGGTATGGGTATATTTGAATTCCCCTCTGTCGGCAGTATGCAATTACTGGTGCCAGGCATTTTGTGAAGACCCTGGGCGCAGTAGATAAGACAAAGGGCAGGGCACAGAATTGGTAATGGGTTGAACCTGCAATGAAACGGAGGTATCTTCTGCAATTTTGTCTGATAGGGACATGCAGGTATGCCTCCTTGAGGTCCAACGTTACTAGCCAAGCTTTCTTGCCCAACATGGGAAGAAGCTGCTGTAGTGTTAGCATCTTGAATTTGAGTACTTGCAAGAAAGTGTTTAAAATTGAAATGTCCAGAATGGGTCTCCAAGCATTGTCCTTTCTGGGGACTAGAAAGAGCCTTGAGTAAAATCCTTGGCCTTGCTCCTGTGTAGGTACCAGTTGGATGGCTTTCATGTCCACGAGAGCTGTAATTATTGTGCCTCTGCCCATTGATTTTGTGGCAGGTTTGGCATTCCTTTTATCCTTGGCAAGGTGTGGAAATGGAATCTGTATCCGTGTGAGATAATGTCTAGGACCCATTTGTCCTTTGTGACGATGCGCCAGTTGTCTGCAAAAAGTGTTAATTTTCCTCCCAAGGAAGCTGCCAAGAGGGTTTTGCTTGGCAGTTTGGTGTTTAAGTCATTGTGTTTGCCTCCTAGTGGTTTGGGACATGTCTTCTCCTCCTTTCTGTGTTGTAGTGCCCCACTGGTGAGGTTTGTAAGGGATTTGTGCTTGTTCTCTGCCCCTTGGGCACCTACATTACCCCTCTGTGGCCTGTCAGCACCTGGAAAGGACCAATTTTTTGTTGGCCAATTTCTGCTGAAGTGTGGGGCTGTACCTGTAAGAAATCTTTGACCGTCTGCATAGATTTTGCCTTATCCTCCATTTTCTTTAAAACTTCCTCTGCTTTAACCCCAAATAAGACATCCTGCTGTAAGGGTGCATCCAGTAACTTTGCTTTAACATGATCGAGCAGAGATTGTTCCTTTAACCAAGCATGCCTACATATAACAGACCCAGTAACAGCTGCTCTGGAGGAAGCTTCCAAGGCATCAAAACCACATTGTAAAGTATGTTTGCCCACCTGTTCAGCTGCATGCAACAGATCTTGCATTTCCTTGAGTTCAGACTATTGAGGGAGCGTGCCCATCTTTTGTTTTATTTGAGACATGAGGAATTGGTGGTATTTAAGCATGTGAAATTGACAATTTAGTGCTCTCATAGCTAAAGTAGTAGAGGTGTAAACCTTCTTCCCCCACCTGTCTAGTGCTCTGGAGTCCCTTTCCGAAGGTACAGGATTTTTAGCCATAGAAGCCTTAGCCCCTTTGGGACCCTGGGAGATTGTCTCTGGATCAGCAGCAGGGCTTTTGTAAAGGAATTTGTGAGAGTCAGGCACTCTATAGTATCTATCTGGTTTAGCTGGAGCAGGAGGCAGAGAATCTGGATTTAAACTAGATTCTAAGAAAACATCTACTATGTCCAAAACAGGGGGGATATCAAGAGGTCTGTGCTGGGGAAGTAAAAGAAACTCCCGGAGCCTTTTCTTTGAGTCAGAATAGTCCTGACTCTCCCAGTGGAAATGTTCCCTCATGGTGTGTAAGGTTTCCCCAAAGGAGTAGTCTTCAGGGGGAGAAGCTGAGGGAAATGAGTCTTCAGCATCAGAATCTTCATAACTGGGAAAGGAGTAATCTTGTTCCTCAGAGGAACCTGAGGAAACAGACACCTGATCAGAGGAGGCATAATCCTCCTCTTGTCTAGGCCTTTTGTCAGCCATTTTAAGCATCTGTTTCTTAGGTATAGGGCCTTGACCTGGAGACTGAAGTGTAGGCTTTTTTGGTCTTAGAGGAGTCTTAAGCTTAGCATAAGATTTTATGGTGAGGGTAGTTGGTCTTAAGACACCTTCAGAAACCGAAGTTGTTTCTGCAGCACCGGCTTCCCCTACTGCGATGTCGTCAGTTGGGCCTAAGGAAAAAGGCTGCGTCGGCCTAGAAATCTCTGCTGGGGGATCTGATGCGGCCTGGGGATCCAATTCAGCGGTAGCCAGGGGCTGCGTAGGCGCCTCACTGAAAACCGGAGAACCGACGACCGGGCCAGCCGAGGCCTCGGGAGTCTGGCTTGGATCTAGGCTGCCTGTCCCTATCCTTGCTTTTTCATGCACGCCGGTAGTCAGTTGCTCCGACGGCATAGTGTAATTAAATTTTCTACCGAAGTAGTGTCGTGTGAAATCAAAGCAACGCTTTATAGTTCGCTTATTGAACCTAGCACAAAACCAACAACCAGTGACGTCGTGATCTGGGCCTAGGCAAGGTATACAAAAAGAATGAAAATCCTTATGAGGTATTTGCTTCCCACAAGAAATGCAATTGTTAACTTTTTCTGACATCGGACTGAGGCAAGAAAAGGTTCCCCAATGGGGTACTTAGCTTTGACGACTTCGGACTGAAATTCGAATTCGAAAATCTCAGGAGTTGGCCGACCGGCACTTGCAAACTGCTTCTGCTTCGGGCACCGCGCGGCAAGAAAGACTGAAGAAAATGGCGTCGGATGCCTCTGATATACCCCTGGTGCTCTGATGTCAGGGAAGAAGCGACAGCAACTGACGCCGGACCAAGACTTTGGAATTCCGGCCGACTGCGGGACCGCCTGACGGCAGGATAACCCAAGTGTGATGACTGCAGCAGGGTAACACGATGAACATCTGTGAGAAAGACATTGCGATGCATTTATGAACACAATTTGGCTATAAAGAAAAAAAACACTAGTAATTCTTTAGCCACTCACTAATGTGCACTAATTTCAAAAAACATTTTTCATTTTTTTTTTAGTAGATGCTGTCAGTATGAAAGAATGTGTAGGGAATTTCAATGTCCTACTTGAATGCCGTGAATCCTAGTGGCAAATACATTTCCCAGTCTTAATGAAACAGTAAACATTAAATGTTTTCTGATGGCACAAAGACTTTAAATGCAAAATACTGTTGCTCCTGGAAGCCATGATTTTCTTATTTACAGAAATATGTTTTCATTTTAGAAAAATTATATTAGAAGCTTTGCCAGCAACACTATACCATTTCGGACAGAGTAAAATTTCTGATTGGTTTAGTACTTGGTTATAGTTCTTGAACAGGTTTTAAAATACACGGGGAACACACAAGCATTTTGCTGGTTAGGGATGATCATGTGATTCATTTGACAGCTCTTTTAAAACTTGGATTGTGTACTTGGTTTTAACTCTGACGAATTTCTATTGAAAATAAAAACAAAAGTGCTTAGTAGTTAAAACTTGTGGTTGGGACTCCCTCCACGTTTGCCTTTCTAGAATTGTTTTAAGTTCAAACATTACTTGCGTACCTGACATCTGCTTGCTTTAACAGCCAACACAGCCCTTTTAATCTCTTCAGCACCTCTCTATGTCATACATGTCCATGTCTGAACTGGCTTGCCATGTAAGCTAGATGTGGTCACCAGCTACTGCTAAGATGCAATTCATCATCCCCCTTAATATTGGTTGAGCACTTTTCATCCTAAAGGTTTTTGTTTTTTTAATTCATATAACCCAGACAGTATGATAACAGCTGACCCCTGCCTTCCTGTAGACATTGAGGGTAACTGTCAGTAACCCTGAGTGAAGTCAACAGTGGGCAGTTACTAAGACCTACCTTGCTACTCTAAAGATTCACATTTCAGACCATGCTGTATGCATCTGTTTCTGCCTAATTTCATATGTGCTCCACTAGTTTTCTTAGCACAACTAGTGATGCCAAGTGACAGCTGATTACCGGGATCATCCAGAGACGCATCTCCTGCAGTTACTCAGTTTCTTCTGACTAGCTTGAACAACTTGCTGTTTGTCTGACTAGTCATTTGATCCCTATGTCCACATGGTACTCTATTAGTTTGGTAGATGCTAGCTTGGCTGAGAACATATCCTCAAACTCTTGCATCACTACTCAAATTTCCTAAGCCTGTGTAGGGACGGCTGCTCTAACAGTATCATCCATTATGACATCAGATCAGTCCCTCAGTGATGAAACCAACCACCACATTCCCCTCCTATTCATCTTGTAACTGACTACATATACTGAGTGACAGTGTCTCTCTATTATAGTAGGAATGTCATCAAAATGAGATGCTAGAGTTTATTTTTTCCATTTCCTGCCTGGCAATTCCACTATATAATTAATATCATTTACCTTTCTCATAACAGTGAAGAACCCTGTCATGCTGCATGTAGCTTATTCTGTCAAACAAGAAACAAGCATCACTATTTTGGTCCAGTTGTACACTCTGGGCTCTTGCCATCACACAACACCAGCCCTTTTGCTGCTGTTGTGCTTCTACTGCATGCACTTGTACTAATCCCATTAACTCCTTAAGCTTAGCCCTCACATTTGCATAAACTTCTTGTGGGATTCACACTCATCCTTCCTTCTCTTCACTATACATCAAGGAAAGACGCCTTCACAGTGTACCTAAAGTAGCTGAAGAGGAGAAAAACCTGTGGATTTCTAAGGTACCTCTCTGCATGAAAACAGGAGAAGGAGCAGGCAGTTCTCCCACTGTCACTTAAAATGGCCTGAAGGTGTTCTTAGCTTTCTCGCTGAAAGCAGAGTTAAATCTTTCTACAAGTTTATCTATGGATAATTGGACCTAGTTTCTAACTGCTTTTCCCCACAACACTTCCACAAACAAGTCAGCTGTCCAATATGAAGCTACGGCCTCAGTCAGTATTTTCCATGGAAACTCCACCCTAATGAAAATTTTTAACAGTGCATTTGCCACATTTTTGTGCCTCAAAAGACAGCAAAAGCAACCACATCACATGAGAATAAATCTAAGATGACTTCCCTGCTTAGGCTAGCAGAAGCATATCGGTGTCAAGCAGGAATGGAAATCAAACCAAAGTAAATAAAAATCAGACAGCAACTGAATGTGCCAAAAAAAAAAATTAAGAATATCAGGTGAAGAACCAGATGAGAAGACAAGAAATGTGGAAAATGCATAAAATATAGTTGCAAGTACAGAAAACTTCTGGAAGAACCTCGTGCTGATCAGGAATGAATGCAGGAATGGTTAAGGAGAGTGGAATTCAAACCAAGAGATGAAAGGTTAATATTGGTGGCACAAGACAGTGGGCTATGTACATTACACATTCCTATGTATATACATTGTGGGAGAAACAGACAAATGTAGATTTTGCAAAACAGTAATGGCAGAAGGACTGTATACGGAAGGGCATAATAATGTGGCAAGAATGTTGCACTGGGGATTGTGCAAACACTACAGTATTAAAGTGGCTGAAATACACCGGAAACATAAGCCACAAAGCATCATAGAAAATGATGAAGTCTACATTACATGGATCATCCATTACCAACAGTTCAAAAGCTAGATGCTAGAAAACCGGACATAGTGGTCCATGAAAAGAAGACAAAAGTAGCACTGATAACTGAAATCGTCACACACAGTGACTACGGTGTCTTGCGTACAAGAGAGAGACAAAGTCATAAAATATCAGGATTTGCAGGCAGAAGCAAGAGCAATGTGGAAGAAAGATACCAGATAGTTCCAATAATAGGAGCAAGGGGTCTTACAAAAAAGAATCTACAATCATATTTTGGTATGTTACCAATACATGTAACGCCATACGAATTGCAGGAGGAGTCATTACCGGACACATTGCAGGTGCTGCGAAGAGCACTTCTGGCTGACAAAGACTGTAGCAATACTAATTTCATTAACTTTAATCGTACTTCGACTTCAGAATGGGGTCCATTCCTGTAATGGTATTAGAAACCCAAAGGATTTGGAGAAATTAAAAAAGGGTACCTAGTAACAGAGTCTCATCATCATCTTCTTTCGGCTGTTCCCGTTAGGGGTCGCCACAGTGGATCACCTGTTTCCATTTCTTCCTGTCCTCTGCATTTTGCTCTGTCACACCAACCACCTGCATGTCCTCTCTCACCACATCCATAAACCTCATCTTAGGCCTCCCTCTTTTCCTGTTACCTGGTAGTTTCATCCTTAGCATCTTTTTCCCAATATACTCAGCATCCCTCCTCAGCACATGTCCAAACCAACATAATATTGCCTCTCTGGCTTTGTCTCCAAACCTTCCAACCTGGGCTGACCCTCTAATGTACTTATTCCAAATCCTGTCCACCCTCATCACACCCAGTGCAAATCTTAACATCTTTAACTCTGCCACATCCAGCTCAAACTCCTGCCTTTTTGTCAATGCCACCGTCTCCAACCCATATAACATAGCTGCTTCTCACTACCCTCTTGTAGACCTTCCCTTTCATTCTTGCAGGTACTCATCTGTCACAAATCACTCCTGACACCCTTCTCCACCCACTCCATCCTGCCTGTACTCTCTTCTTCACCTCTCTTCCACACTCACCGTTACTCTGAACTATTGACCCCAAGTATTTAAACTCATCCACCTTTGCCACCTCTACTCCTTGAATCCTCACCATTCCTCTATCCTCCCTCTCATTCACACACATATATTCTGTCTTAGTCCTGCTGACCTTCATTCCTCTTCTCTCTAGAGCATATCTCCAGCTATCCAGGGTCATATCCACCTGTTCCCTACTCTCACTACAGATCACATTGTCATCTGCAAACATCATAGTCCACTGGGACTCCTGTCTGATCTTGTCTGTCAACCTGTCCATCACCACTGCAAATAAGAAAGGGCTCAGAGCTGATCCTTGATGTAATCCCACCTCCACCTTAAACACATCCATCACTCCTCCCACCACAGACCTTACCGCTGTCACATTACCCTCGTACATATCCTGTACCACTCTTACATACTTCTCTGACACTCCTGACTTCCTCATGCAATACCACAACTCCTCTCTAGGCACCCTGTCATATGCTTTCTCTAAGTCTACAAAAACACAATGCAACTCCTTCTGACATTCTCTGTACTTCTCCATCAACACTCACAGAGCAAACATCGCATCTGTAGTGCTCTTTCACGGCATGAAACCATACTGCTGATCACCAATCATCATGTCCCTTCTTAACCTAGCTTCCACTACTCTTTCCCATAACGTCATGCTGTGACTGATCAATTTAATCCCTCTGTAGTTACTACAGCTCTGCACATCACCCTTATTCTTAAAAATCGGTACCAAAACACTTTCTCCATTCCTCAGGCATCCTCTCACTTTCCAAGATTTCATTAAACAATCTGGTTAAAAACTCCATTGCCATTTCACCTAAACACCTCCATGCTTCCACAGGTATGTCATCTGGGCCAACAGCCTTTCCATTCTTCATTCTCTTCATGGTTATCCTTACTTCCTCCTTGCTAATCCATTGTACTTCATGATTCACTATCCCTACATCATCCAACCTTCTCTCCCTCTCATTCTCTTCATTCATCAACCCCTCAAAGTACTCTTTCCATCTCCTCAACACACTCCCCTCGCTTGTGAGTATGTTTCCCTCATTATCCTTTCTCACCTTTACCTGCTGCACATCTTTCCCAGCTCGGTCCCTCTGTCTAGCCAATTGGTACAGGTCCTTTTCTCCCTCCTTAGTGTCCAACCTTTCATACAACTCTTCATATGCCTTATCCTTAGCCTTCGCCACCTAACAGAGTCTACTACCACTAAAATAAAAAAGAAGTTATGTACTCACCATAACGTTCCATGTTGGTAAGTCCATCTCACCCTTCATTTTTACGTATGGGTTTGGAGCCGATCCTCCGCTCCGACTCGGCCGATTTACAAGCTCGAAGAATTCTGGCTGGCTCGTGGCTAAGCAGGTATCCCATAGTGCACAAGTACAAACCCCAGATCTTGTTTGCTGCTCACTAGAAGAAATAACCATCACAGACAAACCAATACTAAAGGGTCTCCAGATTCTTCCAGGATGGGGGCAGGAGGGCGAGTTGGTAAAAATGAAGGGTGAGATGGACTACCAACATGGAACGTTCTTTATATTTTGTAATCCAATTTCACCTTCATTTTTACATGTCGGACAGCGTCCCTAGTGCCTTATTCTTGGGTGCCTCACTGGAAAATACTCCTGACCGCCGTGGAGCCAAAGGATGGCTCTACCCCTGGAAGCTAAATCCAATTTGTAATGTGTAATAAAAGTGTGAGGGCTAGCCCACATAGCTGCTGCACAATTATCATCAAGTGGGACCCTGGCTTGAAAGGCTGCAGAGGTAGACAGTGACCTGGTAGAATGAGCTTTGATCTTGAGGGGTAAAGGTCTGCCCTCCGAACTGTAGACAAAGGCTATGCAACTGGAAATCCAATTATACAGTGTCACTTTAGAAACTGGTAAGCCCAATCTGGATTCAGAAAAGGAAATGAATAGTTGATCTGATTTCCTAAACTCCTTGGTCCAATGCAAATAAAAACGTAGTTGTCTATAAATGTCTAGCTGATGAAACCGGTATTCAGCTGCATTACAGTGATTAGGGAAGAAAACTGGGAGTTCTATGGATTGATTTTAAAGTGGCGTGGGAACAAACTTTGGAGACAAAGGAGGGGTTAAGTAAGCAGTGACACCCTGTCTTTATGAAAGATCAAATAAGGTGGCTAACAGACAAGGCTTGTCACTCCGATACCCGTCTAGCTGATGCGATAGTCACCAAAAACAAAGTCTTCCAAGACAAAAATTTCAATGAAGATGAGTGAGAAGGTTCAAACGGGGAAGATGTCAGTTTGGACAACACAAAATTTAAACCCCAAGAAGCCACAGGTTCTTGGAGCGATGGCCTCAACAAAGTGGCTTCTTTCAAAAAGGTCTTGCATTGCTTATGAGACATTAAATTGGTATCTGAAAACCCTAAATGGAAATGAGAAATAGCCGCCAAATGAACTCTGATAGTGGCAGTGGCAGATCCTTGCTGAAAAAGCTCGGAGAGAAATTCCAAAATCACAGGGATAGAAGCAGTGTAGGGATCTACATTCATTTTCTGTGCCCAAATAGAAAATCTTTTCCATTTACTGCCATATAGTCTCCTAGTTGAAGGTTTATGGGAGGACATAAGAATATGCGACACTGAGTTAGATGCATCATGAAGCCTGACTAGGGATGGAACTGGAGCAGCCACGCTGTCAATTTGAGCGTGTGGATTGAGGGATGTAGCGAACCTGACATGTGAGTCAACAGATCTGGAGCTGGGTCCAGAATCCAAGGATCGTCTATAAGAGACTCAAGGAACGGGAACCAAACCGGACAAGGCCAGTAAGGAGCAATGAGGATTAACTTGCATCCCAGCCGTCTGGCTTTCTGAATCACTTTGGAAATGAGAGGAAATGGAGGAAAAGCATACAGAAGACCCAGGGGCCAATCATGAGCTAGAGAGTCTCTGGGTGTCTCCCCCGGAGGAGGAATGAGGGAAAAATAGCTGCTGCATTTGGCATTGACTGGACTGGTAAAAAGGTCGCAGCAAGGCGATATATATTTAAGATATTATATTTAACCCACCTTTGCACTCCCAGTTAAGAAATTTTGAACTAGTATTAGAGAATGAACTAAGAAAGTCCTTGAAAAGATGTAATATGCAACCTAACCTGACCTTGTCGGAACAAGAAACACTTAAGGATGCGAGCAATAATAAAAATCTTAGAGTGATGAAACCTGACAAGGGGGGGGGGGGTAGTAATGATGGACTACATTACTTATGAAGGAAAAATGGTTGAAATTTTAAGTGACTCAACTAAGTATATTAGGACGTCTATCAATGAAATCAATGTAGCATACAAATATATATATTATGCTAAATGACTTATTATTGGATGGGCTAATTGATTTAGACACTTACAATTTTTTAGATGTAGAGAAACCCAAGGTACCCTCAAATTTTTGGAATTCCAAAGGTACACAAGAATGTTAGTGATCCACCTTTAAGACCAATAGTCTCTGCAGAAGGTTCAGTGACAGCACCTTTGGCTAAATATATTGACAATAAGGTGAAAAAATTGGTAAAGAACAACATTAACATATTGCAAGATTCATGGGACTTTCTGAGATGGTTAGATCACACTTTATGTACAGATAAAATAGCATTTAGTACCTTGGATGTTATAGATTATTTACAAGTATACCACGATATAGGTTTAGAGTGGTTTGAGGAAATGCTGGTGGGTTTCACTGAAATAACGCACAATGATTCCAGAACTGTTTTAATATTAATGGAAGTAGTGTTGAAAAACAATTTCATTTTCTTCGAAGGAGAATATTTTAGGCAGTCTAGGGGTGTTGCTATGGGTGTACACTGTGCACCTACATATGCTAATGTTATAATGACCTATTGGGAAAACAAGTATATATTAACTTCAGTTTTTAATAGTAAGTGGACATTTTATGCCAGATTTTTAGACGATTTGTGTTTTTTATGGAAAGGAGATATGATTTTAAGTTGTTTGTAGACTATGTCAATGGAACAACAATTTTTTTAAAATTCACATATAAATTTGACTATGAACAGGTGAATTATTTGGATGTAAATATAGTTAAGACTAAAGAAGGTTTTAAGTCTAAAATATATCGAAAGGAGACTTTTTCAAACTCATATTTGCATTATGCTAGTTCGCATCCATCCCATCAAAAGAGTGGTGTATTAAAGGGTCAGTTAGTACGTTTGAGTAGACTGACTTCAGAAGACAATATGTTTATTAGTGAGTGTCAAATATTAAAATAACTATTCTTAAATAGGGGCTATCCTGGCAAATTATTTGACCAAATATGTGAAGAAGTTTCTGGTGCAAGGGGAGGTAGATTTGCCCCCATTTTAGGTAAACCGGAAATACAGGTGACACAAAAAAGGAATACTGAAAATATAAAGGACAATTATAGTTCAGGAATTATTACTACATATGATGGTCAGTCAGGTTTAGTCAGAAGAATTGTGGATAAAGAATGGAAAAATTTTGCAAAATTGTCAGATTTAAATTACATTTTTGACAAGGAATTAAAGTATATATACAGGAGAGGTAATAACATCAAGGGTATACTGGAGAGGGGTGTGAACAGACACAGTATAGAAAAAGGAATCAAAAAGAAAAAAGGTTTATTTAAATGTGGAAGCTGTAGTTACTGTTCACATCTTATAACAGGAGATACAGTATACTTGCAATCAAGGAAAAGAAAGTTGACTAAGTACCTTTGCAAATTGTAATACTAAAGGTATTATTTATTTAGTTCTATGTAAAAAATGTGATGCATTTTCTGTTGGTAAGAGTGAAAGAAAGCTCAAGCAAAGAATTTATGAGCATCTTTATGATGTTAGGACAAGAAGTGAGAATAATGCATTATATAAGCATAGTATTGTTTGCAAACGAGCCGAATTTCAGTTCTTTATTCTAGAAAAAGTGGCTGTTGACCCTAGGGGTGGTATGTGGGAGACACTAGTGGAATATAGAGAATTGTACTGGCAAATAACGTTAGAAGCCAGTAAAGTTCCAGGTCTCAATGACATGATATCTCTTATTCCTGTTCTTAAGTTGAGATCTGCAAAGTTATAAATGAATTTCCACTGTTTTTAACATTTTTTAACTTATTAGATTGTGAGAGGTTTCCAGGTTTTACATATGTATATACATCACTTGTAATTATGTAGATATCCACTAGATGGAGTTACATGTTTTATGAGAATTTTATTTTAAGTTATAGTATTTTATTAAACTTGAATGAATATACATAGATATTCATACTTTTTAAAAAAAAAATTTAAATTTGGTTTTATTGGTTGGTTTGTCATTAAATGGTAAATGTTTTTAACAGTTTATACTGAGTTTTAATGTTTGTAGAGAATTTTAAGTAATAATTAGTAAGTCTTGTTATTTACTTGTAAAGCCTTCATTATTTAATTGCAAAACTGAGGACGGATGGTTAATGATATGTTCTATATAAGGTGATTGTAACTGAATGGGTGTATCTGATGAAGTTGAGGACGAAAACGTTTATTCAACATTGCTTGCGTTCATTTTGTGTGGTGTGGTGTTGCTCCAATAAAGTGTTTGTGGTTTACCTTCTGGGTCCGAGGTGCTTTGTACTTGGTTTTAGTAACTTTTTGCATCTTCCGTGATTTGGTTTACTAGCAATGAGGATTAATTTGCATCCCAGTCGTCTGGCTTTCTCAATCACTTTGGAAATGAGAGGAAATGGAGGAAAAGCATACAGAAGACCCAGGGGCCAATCATGAGCTACAGCGTCGCTGGGTGTCTCCCCCGGAGGGGGAATGAGGGAAAAATAGCTGCTGCATTTGGCATTGACTGGACTGGCAAAAAGGTCGCAGCAAGGATTTCCCCATTTGCGGAAAATCTGTTCCGCTGTTTCGTGTTTCAGAGACCACTCGTGAGGCAGTAGGATCGCCCGGCTGAGCTTGTCTGCTATCACGTTGGTCATCCCTGGAATGTGCATTGCAACCAGAAAGTGCAGGGAAGAAATCGCCCATTCCCAAACTCCCATGGCCTCTCGACTGAGTGGGTAAGATCTGGTACCACCCTGCTTGTTGATACACCAAACTGCCAACATGTTGTCTGATTGTATCGCAATAGTCTCTAGAGGAAGAAGGTCTTGAAGTGCTTGCAGCGTCAGGAGCAACACCCTCATCTCCAGAACATTGATATGCAGGTGAGCCTTGTGTTCTTGCCATGTGCCTTGGACAGCCCTGCCGAGATAATGCCCCCCCAACCCGATCTGGGAGGCATCCATGGTCACAGTGGCAATGGGTTGGGCAGGAACAAAGGGGGCGCCCATCAACTGGTTGGGTGCTATCCACCAAAGGAGGTCCACCTTGCATGTTTCCTTCAGCAGAATAGGGAGATTCAGTGGAAGATATTGGAAGGACCATTGGGAAGACAGAAGCCACTGGAGAATTCTCATGTGCAACCTGGCTAATGGTACTAATAGGATGGTGGATGCCATAGTCCCGAGGAGCTGAAGAACCCATTTTGCTTTAACCTTCCGCAATGGGAGAAAATGTTGAATTTGAAAGATTAAATTTTGTGCCCATTCAGCGGGGAGAAGAGTTGTCATGTTCACTGTGTCTACCTCTGAGCCTATAAAAATCACAGATTGAGAGGGCAATAATGCAGATTTTTCCCAATTTATGGAGATCCCTAATTGAGCACAAAGTTGAATAGTGGCGTCCATGTTTTGGAGAAGAAGATGCCTGGTGGGGGCGGTCAGGAGCCAGTTGTCCAAATACGGAAACACCTGGAATCCCTGACGTCTCAAGTGAGCTGTCACTACTGCCATGCATTTGGTGAACACCCTGGGGGATGTGGTGAGACCAAAGTGCAGTGACTGGCTCCCAGCTGGAAGCATAGATGGCTCTTGGGCGCCTTGTCCATTTTTATATGGTAGTAAGTATCTTGGAGATCTACTGAGCACATCCAATAGTCTTTCCCTAACAAAGGGAGTATCGACTGCAGTGTTACCATCTGAAACCTGCCCTTCCTCATGGATTCGTTTAATCTGCTGAGGTCCAATATTGGCCTCCAGTCTCCTGTTCGTTTTGGGACTAAAAAGAACCTGGAGTAAGTTCCGGATCCTATCTGGTCTGTTGGGATGGACTGGATGACACTTTTTAAGAGCAACTTGTTGATCTCCACAGTTGCCTGATCCCTGTGATTGAGTGGTACATCTGGGACCTTCTTGGGAACAAACAGTGGAAGGGAAAAGGGTATGATATAGCCTCTGGTAACAACTCTTTGTACCCACTTGTCTTGGGTGATACTTAGCCAGGCTTCTGGATACAAAGAAATGCGAACCCCGACCAACCCCAGAGAAGCGCAGTTGGGCCCCATATCAGGAGCGCTGATAAGGCCGTCCCCAAAAGGAATCCCGACCTTGTTGGCACTGCGGACTGCCCCTGCTTCTAGGGCGACGTCTCCCATTTCCTCCTCCTCCTCCTCTGGAGGGTTCCCCCTGTGTGTCCGAAAAGACCCTCTGGGACTTTTTGAACCACATTTTACTGCCCCTTGACCTTTGGGGTATGGCTGAGAGAGAACAGTAAAACGTACTCCCACGGCAGAGCGTGTCTTTCCTTCTTGCTCACACCGAGTGAGTGTGTCCTTCACCTTAGATCCAAACAATGAGGAACCATCAAATGGGGCATTGGTGAAAGTGGACTTGAACAGTTCCACAAAATTACACAAGCGCATCCAGGAGTGACACCTTAGGGCAACTCCTGAACCTGGTGCTCTACTCGCTCCATCAGCCGCATAAGAAATAAGCTGCATGGAGGAGTTAGCTATAGAATTTAAGGTGGACAACTGAGCAGAAATCTTGTCAGGGACTCCCTCAGTACATGTACCCTGTATAGACTCTCCTAACTTCTTGAGGAGATCCCTCTGCAATCTCGTGAAGTGAGAGTTCAACAATCGAAGAGTAAAAGCCGCTGAACTGAAGACATGCTTCCCGTACCTGTCCATCTGTCCAGACTTTGTATTCGGCAGATGGACAGAAGAGGTCTCAGCAAGTTCCTTCTTAGTGGCCACCGCCATCACCATGGCATCTACGGGGACACCTTTGGACAAAAATTCCATGGCATCAGGAGTATCCCACACCTTTCGACTAAATCCATCAGTTCGTCAAAAGGTGGAGACACCCAAGAGGCAGATGGTTGAGACCCGAAAGCCTTCAGGTACACTGACTCATCAGAAGGGTTGACAGTGGGCCAACCGCACCTCTGCTTAAGGATCTCAAGGATGTCCACGAAGGACAAATCAGAGGATGACTTGGGGTACCCTTCCGACTCCTCGAGGTCAGTGTCAGATGTCAAAGACTCATCCTGGGAGTCAACATGCTTCTTCTTGCATATCTTCTTCCTGGGAGGCTCCTCAGAAGGGTATTTCAGGAAGGTCACGGAAGAGTGGGGTCCACCAGCCAGTGGCTCCTGAGGCTGAGGGTCTCTGCTGTCTCTGGAGAGAGTAGGGGCTGAGACAGAAGTGTGTGCTCTAGGGGGAAAGTGTTTGTACCCTTGGTGGCAACGGGTGATTTGGACAGCACGCTCATCATCTCGAATGCCAACTTCTCAGGCTCAGTGGACCTTCTCCGCTCTGGAGAGGCTGAGGATGCCATCGGCGCCAGAGCTATCGGCTCAGAGATAGACGCAGCATCCAAATTCACCTAACCGAAGCGCCGAGAGGGAGACTCGGAACCGAAGAAGACCGATTCCAACCTTACCTGTCGGCGCCGACCAGACAGCTTCGGCCCCTGGACACAACGGACGACACCGAAAGTGTCGGAGCAGAACTTGGCTCTGAAGCAACCGTAAGTGGATCTAGAGCTGAGGGTTCCACCAATGGCACCAAGCCCTGCGACTCAGACAGACCAGCTTGGCTCGGAGAAGGAATAACAATCGAGGGTGTAACGGGTTCCACAGGCTCCGGAACAGACTGGGTCAGAGCCGACAATTTAGATACAGCAGATGACTTCAGCAGTCTCAGGACCACCCTCTCTCCACATCTTCTTCCGAAAGGCTCCTGAAAGACATGGAGGACATTGTCGGGGATCTTGATCTTGGAGGAATAGCAGGTTCCATAAATTCAGTGGTCGGCTCTGAAACTATGAACCGACCCAGTCAACACAATAATGCTCTCAGTCGGCTCTGAAGGCAGTGGAGCCGATGTGCTCGATTTTGCCACTTTAGGAGGCGGCTCCGCGACACCAGCCGGTGCTGGAGAAGGTCTTTTCGAAGACTTAGATTTAGCAGATTTAGTGGACTTGGAAGAAGAGGAAGAGCTAGACAAGGCTTCCTCAAAGGTAGGCTTTAAAAGACCCTTTATTAGCTTGTTCCTCCTCTCCTGTAAAACTCTAGGGGAGAAGGCATGACAAAACAAGCAAGTCTCTTGCAAATGGATGGCCCCTAAGCAATAGACACATAGACCATGACCATCCTTCAATGACATTTTTTGGGAGCACTTCATGCATTTTTTGAAGCCCGAAGGCTTGTGCTCCTTAACCTCTTTAGACATAACACAGACGAAAAGAGAAGAGAAGTAAAAAGGAGGACTAGGTCCTCTAACTTAAACAGGCCTAGCCCTGAAGAAGGAAGAAATACCACGAGAACTAGGTCCTCTAACTAAAACGGCCTAGTCCAGAAAAGAAAGGGACAGCTAGGTCTTCTAAGTTAAACAGACCAGTAAAAACTCACACACACAGTAAAACCTTATTCTGCTAAGAATTAACAGAGGAAGATGAAACTGGAGTTTCGAACAACGAACTCCACCACTGTATAAAAAAAAAAAAAAAGTAAAACATCAGCGGATAACCGCCAAAACCAAACTGCTCTACGAAACCGTAGACTAGAACAAATGCTAGTGTTTATCAAACTATCAGCACTAACAATAAATCTATAACTGGTACACAGGATACCTCAAAGCACACTAACAGGCCCAAGGCCAACGCTTGCACCAAGGGGTGCAAAGGAGCTAATTACCTAAGAATTAGCAACCCTACACTAACAAATACTAATGCAAATACTATTATACTACACTAATTATAACTTTGAACAAGATTTCAAGCAATATATAAGCAAAAAAAGTTAACACTTAGCCAGAGCCAAGAGAAGCACAACCAAACTCGTCGACACGGCAAACGAGATCTGGGATTTGTACTGGTGCATTATGGGATACCTGATTAGCCACAAGCCAACCTGATGTCTTCGAGCTTATAAATCGGGCGAGTCGGAGCAGAGGATCGGCTCTGAACCCATACATAAAAATGAAGGTGAGACCGGACTACACAACATTAGGTATTAACAGACAGATGACATAAAACAACAGTACCAGTATATCTGGCATTAACAATACCAGTAGCTAAAAAACACTGAAGACTTGTAAATCCAAGAGCCGTTTCTCATCTCACAGGCAAGAAATTCCAGATTTATGTTTCTCTCACAGAACTGCAGTCCACTGTGCTAATTTCAAAAGATGACAAAGCAACCACATGAGGAAACCTAGCAGCGTTTACCATCACTAAATGTACCTTTTACATGGTACTTCAGATACAAAGAGGCACCAAAACATCCAGGCATGCACTTTATCACAATTCCTTAAAATCAGGCAAAGGCACCAAAGCAACCTTCATGTTTTGTTTTCTGCCTTGCCAACCTTCTGACCGGCTCACATCTTGTAGTACTGTCTCACACCTTTTGCAAAGCTTGGCCAGTAAAACATTTGCACAAGTTCTTTTTTCATGCTTTATACCAAAATGCCTGAAAAGTGAATTACCACAGTATTCCAGCATACAGATTTCCACTGCCCTTTGGAAGCAGGGGCCTCCTTTACAAATTCCTTGAAGTTCTGTAAGGTGGGATCTGAGAGTTGTGCCTGCCTCAGTACACTCTCTGTGATCATCCTCTTCTCCCCTTCCAATGGAAGTCTAGTATTTTTCAACAACTGTATCTCAGATTCAGGCATGGGGCTAGCAGTCATCTTCTACTGAAGTAATCCCTTCCATAGGTAGTACAGTGCTTTTTGACAGCACTGGCTGAAATTCAGGCATGCTGCTGCTACTGCTACTACCTAGCTCTTCCACTGAAGTTGCCACATCAGCAGCCTCTACTGGGGGATAGGAAACAAGCTGGAACCACTGTGCTACCTTCCTTATACGATTGTCTCTATAAGGTACTGTGTCAAAATCAATACCTTCAAAAACATCTGCTGGAATATCATCGGACACTACCAACTGCTTTTCTCCCTGCTCCCCTTCTAAGCCTGGCCAACAGCATTTAAGAATGCATCCTTTCCATGACCTTAATTGCAGTGGATTGCCCGGACAATATTAATGTTCCTCTCGAACTCCAGGCTTAACAGTAGTTATATCTGATTCAATACCCCTCTTATTAATGATTTCTCTTCCCTTTATCAGGATAGAGTACAGGTCCTTGTCATGATCTGGTGCATTTGCAGTCTCAAGACACTCCATTTCTACCATGGTGCTACCATTAAATCCCCTCATGTAACTTTTGTTCTCACTCTGTTTCTGTGAATATTCATACTGTACATGTCCCACATGGTTATGATGCATACATCTAATCCCACCCCCTTGGTGTGAACTAGAACCATTAGCTTTCCTCTTTACCTGTAGAATCTGCTGTAAGTTTCGAATGCCCTCCACACATTCCCTTACTTTCACGTGCAGCATTAGGTAAAACGCTCTTCTGCAGTTGTGCCCTGCTAGTCAGGTAGTGGCTCCATTTTTGGTCATTTACTTGTCAGACAGCGTACTGGTAGGCTTATACTCATCATACTGTCTTCCAAAATTTCAAAAGGAGTAATTAGACATTCACTCAGTCACTAATTTAAAGTGTTTATGTCTGCAATAAAATCATTTGCATTGCCTTATGACTTTCTCTTACAATCTATAAGCTTTATTACATTTTTTTTAATTTTCAAGTAGTCCAAACAGTCAGATAATGTCTTGCTCATTAGCAGAAAAGTTAAAAACTACACCTATTTCCCTGGTCAGTAGTTTGTGTCGACTGCCCACACATTCAAATATCTGAATAAAATTACCAAAGTCATTTCATGACCTTTTTACAGAGGAAACAATTTAGTACTGACCTTAACTTTAAGGGTTGGGGTTCCACCCTTGCTACACACATGCTTTTAATGATGGAGCAACAGCTTAATTCGTGCTGATACGACATTTTTCTTTCTTCTTAACCCCCTGCAGATTTGACATCTTTCTGCTCTCTCTCTGCACCTTAAGCTGTTTTATTCTTATAGGTGTTATGGTGTGTCTAATTTCCAGCTTCAGGTCCATTTTTTCACATTCAGATGTCATTTGGAAATGCACAGTTACTTTGCTGCGTGCTCCGAACCACACAACCACTACCAAGCTATCTCCAGGTTCTCTGTGAACCAAATCGTAGCTGCATGCAAGACAGCCATCATTTAAAATCCTTGGTAATGCTGGTAGCCTGAAATCCTTTTAGTTTATTACTCATTACTATGCTGTGATATTAACATTTTTTATATTCCAGAGGTTATTTTGACCAGTTTCCAAACTACTCTGCCCAAATAATAAAATTGCTGTGCCAGGTATATTGTTATATATTTTCTTACTGGCTGCAATGGCACACAAACTTTTTGTTGGCAAATCAGTTTTTCTACAAGTGTAGTTTACAACATATCAAAAAGGCTGTTCTCACCATAACATTGCTGCTGCAGATCCTGGCGCTGAAGCATAGATTTGACGTTCTCACTCCAGAAACTAATGAAATATGGCTTTCAGTAAGTCACTCACGTCTATAAGAACGTAATAGATTACTAAGACCTACACCACAAAAATCAGCAAACCAGCTTACAAACAAAAATAAAAAAATAAAACAGCAAAGAACCGTTTTTTTTTTTTTACTTATTTGACTTTTTTTATTCATTCATACATTAGCAGAGTACACCGACTAAGCACAAGCTTCTTTTTCCAGGATGACCAAGGAGCACTGACTGGTTAAGTCTGTTGGTAAGGCAAACAGACAAAAAATAGGCATCTGAAGACTGAAGGAATCAATCCTTGGACTGCAGGATGAAGCACACTAAAAGCATATTGCCTTAATCTCTCTGTGCTAACCTTCTAGACATCACTAGCAAAAATTAACTCCCTCTTCATTAATACAAGGATGAATGCAAGTCACATACAGGCAAAATCACAGTGCACTATTAACAAGGAGCAACTTCAAACCAAGAAATAAAACAGGCACAAAAAGTTTGGCTACAAAGTGAAATATGGACTCTGAGGTCCTCTATCTGACGAATTACTGTGAATAGTATGGAGTAATGACATGGAAAGAAAAATCAAACTAGGCAGCAGAGGAGTGGTAAAAAAATGTACTACATAACTGGTATCACTCAGGTAAGGAAAGAAGGTTTTTTCCAAGGTCAAGCTGCATTCTGAAGTTAGAGACACAGCTGGCATAATGGTCAAGGTCTTTGCCTCCCAACTTTGACTCGGTCTGAAACTCCGAACTCGAAAAATTTCAGAACGCCGAACGGCACTTGCAACGCTGCTTCTGCATCGGACCATGCGGCAAAAAAGACTGGGGATATGACGTCGGTCATGCGCATTTGTACCCTGACGTTCTGATGTCAGTCTAATGCGCCTTGACCGACGTCAGCCTTATACTTTGATATTCGGGCCGACCGAGGACAGCGGACTACCCAAGTGTAAGGACTGCAGCAATGTGAGATGAAGAACATCAGGCACAAAAAGTTTGGCTACAAAGTGAAATATGGACTCTGAGGTCCTCTATCTGACGAATTACTGTGAATAGTATGGAGTAATGACATGGAAAGAAAAATCAAACTAGGCAGCAGAGGAGTGGTAAAAAAATGTACTACATAACTGGTATCACTCAGGTAAGGAAAGAAGGTTTTTTCCAAGGTCAAGCTGCATTCTGAAGTTAGAGACACAGCTGGCATAATGGTCAAGGTCTTTGCCTCCCAGACACAACATACAGGGTTTAAACATTACCTCCGGTCACTGTGTGGAGTTTGCATGTTCTCTCTCTGCCTGTGTGGGGTTCCTCCCACTTCCCACAAATGTGGCATTTCTCCACCTCAAAAAAGGGAAGTAATGGGATCAAACCCAACCTCTCCAGTTGAACTTTTGATATGCCAACACAGTACATCCAAAATTGAATGGAAATGTGTTGCAGTAGCATGTACTCAAGCTGGTGCTTAATAGGGAAGAGTTTTGCAGACTAATCACTTTAGGTATCAACTGTGATGTGCAATATCCTCTAGATATGAGGATACAGATCACAGACAGTGCTGCATCAGGGCTAGCCACTTGTTTACCTAAAAATTATCTCTAGATGATTTGGCCACACAGACAGTTGTTCCCATAAATGGTCACAAATATTTGCAGTTTTATATGGGTCGAGGATCTGGCCTAGTCTGACCAATCACTAGGGATCCATGCTAACAATGTGAGGGGTCTATGTGCCCTTACTGGCCAGAGTGTGTGTGCCCGTCAAAGCCCAGCAGCCCTGGGTCAATAAGCTACTGGCTGGCTTGTGTCTCGTTCCCAGTCTGGGTTACATGGAACAGCTCAGCTGAGTGAAAGCAGCAATGAACCTGACAGGACTTTGCTTGGAAATGGATAACATGATGGTACGGAGGAGGCCGGACGTCCAGTGTATCTAAGGAGGTAAAGTGGAAGGGCAAAGCAGCCAAGTAACTTGGCTTTGAATCCAGAGTCTACTACTCATGGAGGACAGACTAATGGTGTGAGAACTGTGGTGACAGTCTTCTAAAGACAGTGAGAGATGTCATCAAAATTAGTGAAAGAATCAGGGCAATTAAGAGCCCAGTGTAAAGACTGGGCAGCATTCATCATCTCAGCCTATGCTCCACAGAATGGTAGTGATGGCAAATAAAAGAGTGCACTCAGGCAACAGTTGCAGG
Organism: Protopterus annectens; assembly: GCF_019279795.1. Classification (NCBI taxonomy): domain Eukaryota; kingdom Metazoa; phylum Chordata; order Ceratodontiformes; family Protopteridae; genus Protopterus; species Protopterus annectens. Next base: position 16,457,019 of record NC_056751.1, read on the forward strand.
ACTTAAAACACAAAAGAGGACAAAATTAATTGGTGCTGACAATGGTGGACCTGAATGCTCACATCACGACAGAGAGAACAGGATACAAGGACTAGTTGGGTCCACATGGGTGGGACAAAAGGAATAAAGGAGGAGGACCCATTCTAGACTTTTATCTGGTAAATGATTTGATGGTGGCCAACACATCATTTACCAAAACAGACAGTCACAAGATCGCACACAAGAGTGGTCAACATGCAACACAGGCAGACTTCATCCCAATAAGGAAAGGGTATTGGGGCAGAATCAGATTCCCAAACCAACCCCAGCACTGACCACTGATCGCTACAATAAGCTGCAAGCCATGGTCAGTAAAGGCTCAAAGATCAACAAATACTAGGCAGAAGACCTGAAAGTTGACTGCAGCAAAAGCACAGGTGTTAACAAAAATACCCAAGATTCAAAAGTCTCAAGACGAAATGGAAACAGGTAGAATTGAAGAATAACGGCAGCATATTAAAATAGCAAGCATGACGACTGTAAGGACAGATGTTTAGCCATGGCAGGTATGGAAATAAGGTACATAAGGAAAGCTGGTGGTAGAAGTCTAGGATGTTATCAAAGGAAAAGAGAACATGAAGTTGGAGACAGAAATGACAGATCTGGCTAAGAATGAATACTGGCTAACAAAAAGAGTTTAAGAGAACAGTCACAGTGGCAAAGAGCAGTGTGCCCGTGACGCTCTACCAGTTTCTGGAAAGTGACTCAGCAGATGGCAGAAAGGCAAAGACACAAACATAATGAACACAGTCATCAGACACCATTCATAAGTGATGACATCAACAATTGTCTCACCAGTCAAGATGACATCAAAGGCAGATAGGAGTGCTTCTAACTGAAAAAAATTCCGCAGATGCTTACTGTCCCACGAATAGTGTGTGATGAAAGAGGAAGAATCCACCCTACAAGTAAAAACAGTATTAAGGAAAATGAAGTCAGGAAGAGCAGCAGGCTGAGATGAATTCACAGTAGATATGACCGAAATATCAGGTAAGATGACTGCATAATGATTACCAGCTTAATTTCAGCTCTCCCAGTGGGAAAAAGAAACTAGAAACCTCAGCCAGTGATACTGTCAGCTTGAGCATAATTCAATTTCGGGCTAGTAAGTACACTGCCTGGTACCAGCAAAGAAGAAATTTAGAGAATCTGAAAGAAAATCAATCAGAAAAGATAGAGAGAAACACAGTTTGGGAAGAATCCTGTAGCTGTTCAGCAAAAAACAGTTCAAGGTTCAGCTTTTGTTCCAGTAAATTAGAGGAAAAGTAAATTAAATGTACTCAGATGTGAGTATAATACATGAAACACTGAAGGAGTATTTCAACTCAAATAACAAATGGCTAGGAAAAAATAGAAGTTTTTGCTAGCCATTTAGATGAACTGATAAAACTGCAAAACTCAGAGGTTGAAATGAAGAAAAGGTTGACTCAGTATGAAACTTTTCAAGAGGAGATGTTCCAAAAAATGGCAGAGTTAGAAGATAGAGCACACAAAGAAAACATAGGATTTTCTGCTGTACCAGAGAAACTGGAAGGATCAGACTGTATTAATTTTATGAAACCATACTTACGCAACTGGACTTTTATTTTGCAAGAGGAATTGTTAACTGAAAGGGCACATTGAGTGCATTCTTCAAAACTGGCCAGAAGAAAGCAGCAGTGACCTGTATTAGAAAAGCTGCAATCATACCAGCAGAAAGAGGTGATCCTGACAAAACTGTGGCAGAAGGGAAAAGTATTAAAAACTGTAGAATGCATAGTGTTTGTGGAAAACTATTTCTCACTATATACCAGGCAGAAAAGAAGGAAATCTATCTCTGCAACCAGGGAATGTTGAGAGGCAGGTGTGAGATTCAAGCTTCTGTATCCTGCTGTCTACAGAATATTTTTCTGGAGGATCAAAGAACTTTTTGGATGCAGAACAGGCTAAGCAGGAAATAAAAAAAAGTTTATTCAGCAAAAACTGAGCCAGAAAGAGAAGGGGCCTTTGCTTCTCCTTCTTCTGCAATAAAGCTCATATACTTTGCCAGTGAAACCTTTTCCAATGTTCCAACAGAAAACATCTAAGTCAGAGAAAAAAGCACAGGAATCGACCAGAAGAATCAGGAGTACATTGGACTTGAACCAGAGTCTGGTATTGGGAGATGGAGAAGAACAGGAAATAGATCAGCAACACTGAAATTAATGAAGAAATTGGAGACTATAAAGCATCAAGCAGATTTGTGAAATACATCTTTGCAACAAAATGTGGCTGAGAATGACTGGACTTTTAGAGGCTTTGTTAAACTTGTGGAGGGACCATCAAGTATCTACCTTACTTTATGTTAATGTTTAGGACACTAAAATGGGAAAAAGTAAGTAGAACAATTTTTGACCTTAACAACATTTTTTACAAAACACTGCAAAGATATAAACTGTATGTTATACAGTTTAAGGAAGCTTTGTATACGACGTAGTTGGGTATTTTAAATGTGGGAAGAGGCTTTTAAGTGACTGTTGTATGTACATATTAAATATATTAAACACATACTTTTTAGTTATAAGAAATATAGGCAAAGGCTTGGCAAAAGCAAGTTTCCGTGAATAGGCTGTGATCTTCGACTGCTGGGGTGAGGGTGTAAAGTGCACTGATTATATTATATGAAAAATCAAGATATCTTCTTATTGTTACAAGGGTGAATGCCTAGATTAATGCTCTTGGCTTAACCTATAAACAAGTTTTTTTTTTCTTTTTCTGTAAGGAAGCAGGTTTGAAAAGTACGACAAAATGATGAAAACAATGAAAATACTAAATTTCTTACATTTGCAAAGATAGCTAGCTTGCTTTTTCATTTGCAAATGTTTAGTGGGAGTCAAGATGCATGCAGCTTAAAGCAGTTGTACATTCTGTTCTGACTTAAATTGACAAAGATCCATTACTGATTACTTTTACATGGAGAAAGGCTGTCTGCAGGTGTAAGCAATTAATTTTGAGAGCTCTGTGCATTCTTTGCTGAGGGAAATGCTACATTTAAAGATACAATGGCAGGCAGTTCAGTCATAAGAAGGCTGAAACATGCATGACCACAGCTAATGGGAGTCTGGCTTTAATGGCCTGAATTTGTCCTTAACAGACTTAAAAAGGAAAAAAATTCATGGACATTCAGAACTGCCATATAGCTGAAACACCTGATATCCTTAAGAGATCATTTGCATATATCCTATGCTCTGTCTAATACAAGAGGCTTTAAGAAATCACACAGTGAAAATCTAGCTTGGCTAGCTTTTTATTTTAGTTTTTACTGATAGGTTCATCTGTGTGACCTTGTTACTCATTGTTTTGAAAAATAAAGTTTGAAATTATGGAAATGAATAAGAGAAACTGCATTAACACTTTAATGCATTTAATAGAACAGTGTACAATTTAGTTTTAATTAGAGATAGTCAGGCACTTTAATGATTTCTGAAAGCATACAAGCTGTTTTTCACATTTGGAAGGGATGCAGATAATAAAATAACAGACATCAGCGTAAGTAGGAACAAAGGCTGCACTTTAGCATTTGTAACCTTAATTTTATGTTAGGTAATGCCTGTGGGTGAGCCGTTGATTTGGGGCAATTGTTCCTATCTGGAAGGTAAAGTTTAACTTACATGTACACAATTTTGTGTTTGTTCTAAGTAAAAAAGAGAGGAGGCTGTTTTAAAAAATGTATTTAGTTTTTTTTTTTTGGTTGAGGGTTGCCATTAAAACAAAAAAATCTTGAAAATATGACAGAGGTTCAAATGGAGTAGAGAAGAACCAACTGTATAAAGGCTCAGCCTTCCAAACAGTGGATTTGTGTAACACACAAAATGGAAATACACATTCCAAAAAATGGACAAGTATAACAGGTAGGAACAACAGCTTTTTATCATAACAGCTACACTATCAATATTATCCTAGAATGTAAATGGCCTTACAGGTATACACTAAAAAGAACGAGTACTGAACTGTATTAAGAAATGCAGAGTGTGAACAGCAATGCTGCAGGAGCCACATTTGTGAATTTGACAGAGAAAGGACTTCAGGATGAATATTCAGCAGAATATCTGGGGCAGAGGAAAACAACAGTAATTATACTAATTGCTAGATAGGCTCCAATAGTGACAAATGAGAAAAAATAAAACAAAATAATGACAGATCTGTGGTAGCAAGGGACTCTTGTCAAGGGATGTGTATTCTGCTACAGTGCTTTTATTCCACCAAAAACTGCTTTTAGAAAGCTAAGAAATTTTGGGGAGAAATAATCAGCTTTCAGCAGGGAATATTACTTATATGTGGGGATTGAAATTTGATTTGCAATAGTGAGAATGTATTAGAAAAGATAGAAGGGAAATGATAAAACAGGGTAGACTTCTAAAAAAAATGTTATGAAAATATGTGGGATGGAAGACGGGAATTTAGTAGTACAAGTAGTAACTTGGACATAATTTACATCTTATCAATGTACAATAACTGGGCTGGACTAGACAGAAATTATATTTCACAGGAATATGTGCATTTAATTGAAAGCTTTGGCATACATCCAATAACTACTTCAGATCATGAACCGATAAAAGCTAAGATAAAAATGTAGGGTAATGAATTAAATATGAAAAACTGGTGCTTTCCCACTACCTATTAAAAAGAGAGAAATTTAAGGAATGGGTAGTGAACATTTCAGAGTTATTACAGAAGTCTGAAATATCTTCAGAAGTTACAGCTAGTGAAGGGGATAAAACAAAAATGCAGTTTTAAAAAGGATGGAAATAAAAGAGAAAGAAGTAATACAAATTACTTAGAGGGGCTAACAAATGTTAAAGTATTGCAGAATAAGGGGAATCTCACTGAAAAGAAGAGGCACAGATGTAGAGTACTAAAGAGAAAATAATGAAGTATCTGGATATTATGCACGAGTTTAGAAAGCTTGCTGTTATGCAACTATTTTTGATAACTCTAAAGCACAAGAACTTTTAGCACAAGGTCTTAGGCATCAGAAAGTAGAAAGGGTTGTTGCCAAACTTATGAAGCCTATAACAAGAAAAATAACCAAAGATTCTGTAGAAGTATTGGAGATATTCCAAACATTTTATGAAAAATGTGTATAAATCCAATAAATGTAGAAATCAATAAAGAGTTGTTGTGGCTTTCGGCTTTTCCCGGTTAGGGGTCGCCACAGTGGAAATCCAGTCCGCTAATGATTGGCAGTTGATTTTTACGTACCGAGTTGCCAGCCCTGACGCACAACCTTCAATGAAGGTACGCCCATTCACGCATGTCTCCACGCAGAAGACGCTCTGAGTCTCGAACCGGACAGTGTTTTACTGTGAGGCGACAACGCTACCGCAGCACCACCACCGCGGATAGAAATCAATAAAGAGTACCTTTAAATATTTATGAAATACTTAATTGTGTCAAAGTCAGAGATAGATGAGGGTCAACAATAAAATGTTAAGATAGGAGGAGATGAGATAAAAATGGTGATGTATAATTAATCTTCAGGAAAGTCTTAAAGAACACATGGTATTCCTGTGGAAGTTAAGAGGGAAAAAGTTATAAAGATCTGGAAGATTTTAAGAGTATTTTATAAGAAAGGGAAACATCAACATCTTGGAAGAAAGCTGTGGTAGCTACATTGCCTAAAGACATTAAAGACCCAACAGACCCGGTTTCATATAAACTCATTTCAATTTGGGTCTATATTAGAACATCGAAGTTTCAAAACTTTGAATGTTCTAATATCGACCCCTATTCAGTGAAAGCTGAAAATATCGAAGCAATAGAAAAGCAAATGTTTTCCTAGGGAAAGAATTTGGTTGTCCATTTCTGTTGCTTTGGTATTTTCAGCGCTGTGGTGGAAAGTTACGGGTCGGGTTCAGGTAAGTGTGCGATTGGGTGCGGGTTAGGTATGTGTGCGATTGTGTGGATGTGAGGATTAGGGCGGCTTAGGTGAGTTAGGGTTAGGGCGCGGGTTAGGTATGTGTGCGATTGTGTGGACGTGAGGGTTAGGGCAGGGTAGGTGAGTTAGGGCGCGGGTGAGGTGAGTGTGCCATAGTGACAGACTTTAGGGCTAGGGTTTGGGTTAAGGTAAGTGGATAGTTAGTGGTGTGTGTATAGTTTAGTGTAGGGTTAGGTGTAAGATTTTAGGTGTATGTGTGTGGATTGCTGTTTGTTTGGTGTGCTTGTATTGTGTGTATGTGTTTTCGCTGTTCTGTATGTTGGATGTTTTCAGCTTTCGCTGAATAGGAGTCGATACTAGAACATTCAAAGTTCTGAAACTTCGATATTCTAATATAGACCCTTCAATTTTAAACCATGAATATTATAAAGTGCATGTCTATAGTAGCTAAAAGAATGGCAAAGGTGATGTCAAAATTGATAGATACGAATCAGTGTGGTTTTGTGGAAGGAAGCAAACATCTGGTAACAAGGATGATCCAGAGGGAAGCAGAATGTAAGACAATACCTCAGTTCTTGGTAGGTCTTGATACAGAGAAAGCATATGAGAGAGTAAACTGAGATATTACTAAGTAGGGCAATAGATGCACTTACATTCCATGATACAATAATAATGTTAATTATATGACGGCTTAGAGGCAAAAATTAAAAAGGGAGGGTTCCTTCGTTTGAGGATATAAAATTAATGAAGATAAAATAAAGGTTATAGCCATAAATTATATATCCGTACACAAACTGGATCAGCAATACCAATATTTATAGGGGCATAACAAGATGACATATTTAGGAGTATGGATTAAAAAGGCTTCTGTTATGGCAGCTAAGGATATAGGAGAAGAAACTAAAGATAATACAAAAACTGAGAAACTAGAAGTTCTCACTTATGGATATGGATAGTACTTTACAAGCGGCAAAAATATTTTTAGTCCTTTAGTTTTGTTTATGGGTCAGGAATATTTTTATCAACCAGATAAGAAGTTGTGGAGAATAATAGAGAGTTGAAGGAAGTTATCTGGGAGGGAAGACGTTAAGCATTAAGTGGGATAAGTTGATCCTTCTAGCAGAACAAGGTGGTTTAGAATTACCTGATTTGAATGACTATTTTAGAACTACGCAGTTAAGGCTCATACACATAACACAAGCAGAAGGGTATAATTCAAAACAGAAAGGGATTATGACCGGTTCATAGGTGTTTACTAGGCTAATGACCACAAGGGCCTTTTTAAGCCTAGTGCATACCCTTGATAAGTGTAAGCATGGGTCTGGGAGATGAACCATTTACAGGTTACTGCTGTCTATTAGAGATATAGGTGCCAAACCAGAGATGAATTTCCGGTTTCCCATCCAATTGTCCAAGTTGCACTTGAATTGGGTTAGGGAGGAATTATGCTTCACGTGGATGGAGAGCCTGTTCCACAGACTGGGTAGTCTCTCTGATACATACCCCATCTCTCCAACAGGTCCTATTTATATCAAAGACAAGGTTTAAGCCTTTTAAAATGGGTAATTCTGGTGCTTTTTGTTTTATGGATATGCAGGAGGTCCAGAGTGGGGTCTGACAATGTCCTGTATGCCAGGAATAGATATCCCCTCAAAAGCCTGTAGGATACAGAATACAGGGATAGAGCCTTGAGGCAGTCTGCATAGGACATATTACTTGCACCCTGTATTCTTTTAGTGAGGAACTTCTGTGGACGTTCCAATTGTTGGCTATGCCTGGTTAGGTACATATCAAATGGGGCATTGTACTCAATGATAGGTCTGATGAATGCCGAATACAGTGGAACAATGACTTCCTTAGACTTAAATGTCATACCTTTGTTTATAAGTTGTGCAGCAAAGAATGATTTCCTCACCACTGTAGACACGTGTTGATCAAAGGCTAGATGACATTTTGCTAGGTTCTCACTTAATAGCAGGAATTTAAGCTTTAGAATAGTTCCTGAATATTCCAGGTTTAGCTTGGGGTCCAGGTTAGTGGCCCTAAGTCCCCGACTACTGGGTCAATTCTAAGGGGTATGCTGTCAATATGATAGTTACCACGGATGGATGACTTCCCAAAGGACACTCTTATGCACTTCTTGGTATTTAATTTTAGCCCATGGCTCTGACATCAGTTGTTTGTCTTTGTCAGCCCCTCCTGGAGAACATATGTGCCAGTGTGAGGATTCAATGACCGCTCCTAATTTGCAATAATCTGCAAATTTAGTCAGGCAGAGACCACTGACACTGGCTTGGACTTCTGAGAAGTAAGTGCCAAAAAGCAGTGGTCCAAGGACTGATCCCTAAGGGACTCCACTTGTAACTGGCTGCTTTGTAGAGGTGGACTCCCCAATTCTAACTTCCTGGGTCCTGTAAGTGAGCCAGTTGGCTATCCACAGGGTGACATATGGGTCTGTACCTAACATCTTCAGTTTGGCAACAATACCCAAGTGGGGTAGTGTGTCAAATGCCTTGGCCAGGTCAAGGTAGGTAGTGTGAACAACATTGCCCTCATCCACTGCTTTGGTGACCGTCTCGAAGAAGTCCACCAGGTTGAGTAGGCATGATCTGCCCTTGACGAAACCAAACTGGGTTGAGTCCAGTGTCTGGAGGTTTACTATATCTCTATTGATCATTTCCATGACAATTTCTTCCATGGCTTTACATACAAGACTAGTGAGGCTTATGGGTCTGTAGATAACACACCTTTGTGCAGAGGGATGATTGTTGCCTTTCTCCATTCAGTGGCTACAGTTAAAATAGTAATTCCAGAGGCCCTGACAGGTCACGTTTCATGCTACTTAGAAGGCATTCTGGGTTATTGTATGGGCCCACTGATGCAGTGTTCTTGGTCTTAGAGAGAGCATTAAGGACCTGTTCCCTAGTGATAAGAGGGAGAGTTATAGTTGATGATATTTCCTGAGGAAGGTTATGGGGGAGAGAGGGGTAAAGTTGGAGGTGAATTTATCAGCCAAGAGGTTTGCTACATCTTCTGGCGCAGTACAGGTGTCTCCATTTACAATGAGCTCTGCACACAATTGTGTCCTGCCTTTGAGGTTGTGGACACAGCTAAAGAATGCTTTGCGGTTGTCCTTGGTCTGGGAGGCCAAACTTACCTCAAATTTAGCTTTGGTAGACTATTTGTCTTCTGAGTTGTTTGTTTAGTTTGATGAGAATACTTTTATTCTGCTGGATGCTGCGCGTCCTAATTTTTGCCATGATTTTCTTCCTCCTGTTATACAGCCAACTGATTTTATGATTCCGCCAGGGTGGCTTGTTTTTTTTAATTAGTTCTGTATTTCTTCCTGGTGGGTACAGCTGCCTCTATGCAGCTATTAACATGCTTGTACAGGTTTTCTGTTTACAGTTCTGCATAGGCAGACATGTTCTCATGGTTTATGGGGGCTTGACATTTTGCTAGGTTCTCACTTAATAGCAGGAGTTTAAGCCTTAGAATAGTTCCTGAATATTCCAGGTTTAGCTTGGGGTCCAGGTTTTATTTTTACTTCAAAGGAGACCATTTTGTGGTCTGACCATACCAGGGAAGGCATTACAGTAGGGGGTGTGCAGCAGTTTCCCATATTAGTGATGACCAGCTACAGTGTGATTGCACCCCTGGTTAGTGTATTGATTATCTAGTCCAGGGAGTTTGTGATTACAAAATCCAGGAATCTCTGTGTATGTACGTTTGGTATCATATAGGATTCCCAGTTTATACTGGGGTAATTAAAGTCACCCATGAATATGATATTGGGTTGGATGGTTACTGTTTCTAATAAATCTCCTTCCATGCTGACAAATATTGCACCCCCTTAGAATGACACCAGAAACTAAGCTAATTATTAAAGTCAATCATCTTTTGTTTGTATTGTGACATCATCCTTGGAGAAGGTGAAATGCTTCTCGGTGCTAGGCTCATAATAGCCTGAGAGACACATTCCAAGAGCTCCATGATGTCTCTCTTCATATAGTCTAGGGAGGTACATCTTAAGTCATTTACTCCCACATGGACTATGACCGAGTCATACTGGTAACTGTGGTCCAATGACCTGAGTGCATGCGTAATGTGACAGATCCTAGCCCCTGATAAGCAACTAAGTGCAACTTTCTCCTTACCCTGATGAGAGGGACATCAGTGTGTCTCATGATGGAGTCACCAATGACTAGAATGTTGGACTGTGTGGTGACTTGCTTTATGGGTTTAGTGGTAGAGGCTCCATGAGATGTAACTTTATGTGGGATAGCTGTGTTGGGGGGGGTTCAAGAAATAAAGTGAGTAAAATTTTGGATGCACACTCTTGAGAAGAAAAGCAATAACCATGCAGAATATTATATTCATAAAGCAGAAGAAAGTATTATAAGAGTTAAGTCAACATGAGAATGGAGAAAGAAGATTTTTTCCAATAGGGATGACAGCAAGCAGGGCACAGAAAATAGGCAAGAGAGGGCTGAAATTTACTGCAGAAAAATAGCACGAGAACCAAGAATTTGGGAGCAAATAACTAAAGCAGGAAAGGTAATAGGCCGAGAAGATATTTGGACTGCAAGCTACACATGACCTTCCCTATATCAGAGTTTAGACAAAGGGAAAGAAAGGGACGGGGAATCACAACTGAAAGACCTACTCTGGTAGAGTTTTAGTTGACTCTAGAACAGAAGCTGGTGATAAAAATGTGTAATTAGTAGGACATATAAAATAATTTATGGTAACTATAAGCATCAATCAGAGGAGGTTAGAAAAGACTGGGAAGAGAGAAACTGGAAAAACACTTACAAAAGAACAATGGGAAAACGTAAGTATGGCTCCCATATGTGCAAGTCCAGAAGGTTTAGGATCTTTGCCTGGAAGTGTTTGTGTAGGTCTTTTTATATCCCAAGCAGATTTCAAAGAATGTTTCCTCAGGAAGATAAGAACTGCTGGAGGTGTGATGGGGAAAAAAAGGAGCAACTGGGAACATATATTTTGGGAGTGTAATGAGATGACGGGTTTTAAAAATTCTATACAGAGTACTCTCTCAGAAATATTGGGTCAGCAAATGGCTGTAACTATTTACTTATTGACATTTGTTAACCGGGTTTGTCCATCTGGGCTTGTGGCCCATTTTCAGTGGAGACCCGAGGAGAAAAGCTCCAGTAATACATTTTAAAACAAGTACAATTTTAAACAATATTGATATAATAGCAGTTATAGCAAAACGATTCACATATGTTGGGATACATGCATAAAGTTAAAGTTGCATTAAAAAGAAGCTAAGTAACAATTTTACATTGATATAGTTCAATAAGTCAACAATTAACATTTTTTGTTTGTATAAAATTGTGCAAATGCATAGTAGACACATTGGAGAGAGAGGCGCAATGAGGTACTAAGTATGGTCCTTTTGAGGGTACATAAAGGGAAGGAAGACTAGGTAGGGTCATGGCAAGGGCAGGTTCTGGAATTGATTCATTTTTAAAGTGTGAGGTGTGGGGGATTGAACGTAAGTCAAGGGGAAGTTTGTTCCAAGCATGGGCAAGGGAGTGTTTGTAGAGTATTTTGCCTACTGACCTTTTTGGGTGGTAAATATCAAGTAATTGTTGGTTAGAAGTACGGAGGGTCTGGGATGGGATGTAGATGGAGACTAAGGAAGACAGAAGGAGGGTTTATAAAGAAGAGTGTAGCATATGAAATTGATAAGATAGCAGAAACTGGGGAAGTTCAAGCCATTGAAGAGAGTTTAAAGAAATGCAGTGGTGTGAGTTGTATGGGGAGTTAGTAATGAATCTGGCTATTTTATGGTAAGTCCGTTGCAGTTTGTTTAGAGTGAAGGCCTGGATATTGGCAAAAACTGGGGCGGCGTATAAGAGGGAGGGGTGGAGGAGTGCCTGGCCCAGGGTAAGTCTAGATTCAGGGGTTAGGAATTTTTTATTCCGATATAGCAGACCTAGTTTCTGGTTTGTTTTTTTTTTATACATTGGAGTATGTGTAGGTTGAACTTGAGTTTGTCATCGATAATGACCCCTAGGAGTTTTGTGTGGGTGTCAGGTTGGATATTTGTATTGTTAGAAGATGTAATAAAAAAGGAGGTTTTGTGATGAGAAAGAGAACGGGGAAGGAAAAGTAGGAGTTTGGTCTTTTTGGGATTTGGGATCAATAGGTTGTGAGAGAGCCATTGTTCAGTGGATAGTAGGGCCTGTTGGGTCAGGGAGTGTAGTTCAGGAATGTTATTTGAGATGGATATAAGTGTGGAGTCGTCGGCATACTGAATAAGGGAGGATTCTTTGCATGAGGTGTAAAGATCATTGGTGAAGATGTTAAACAAAAGGGGTCCCAAGATGGAGCCTTGGGGAACACCAGTGGAGATGGGAAGGAAAGGTGAGGAGGATAAGAGCCATTTGACAGATTGTTCCCTGCCAGATAGGTAACTATTAAACCAGGCAAGTGCGGAGGGGGACAGGTGGAGATTTGCGAGTTTGGATAGTAGTAGAGGATGAGAGACAGTATCGAAGACTTTGGAGAGATCTAGGAAGAGACAGGAAATGAGTTTGTTACCTATTTTGTTACCTAGGTCCTCTGCAATGATATGAGTGAAGGAGAGGAGGGCAGTGGTGGTGCTGTGGTGGGGACGAAATCCATGTTGGGTAGGAGTAAATAAGTGGTGTGGGAGGAGGTGATTGAGAAGCTGTGAGTGAATACATTTTTTCTAATATCTTGGAGAGGGGGGACAAAATGGCAATGGGTCAGTAGTTTGAGGGGTCAGTGGAGTTTCCACCTTTATGAAGAGGGATAGTGAAGAAATATTTCCAAAGGGTGGGGACAGTTGATTCCAGAATAGATCGATTAATTAGTATAGATACAGGATAGGCAATTGAGTCAGCAGCAAGTTTGAGGAATGTAGGAGATAGAGTGTCAGTGCAAGGAGAGCAAGGTTTGAGCTTGAGTAGTAGAGATTTGATGCAAGTAATGGGGACTGGCTCAAAAGAAAACAAAGTTGTGTTAGTGGGACTTGGAGAGGTGGGTGTCGAAGTAGAGTTTGGCTTAGAGGTTACCAGATTTTGGATGGAAGAGATAAAGTGTTTATTCAGGAGGGTAGCGGTTTCCTGAGAGGAAGAGTTAGGGTATGGGGAGGGATTAGAGGGCTTTCCAGGATAGAGGATGTTGTTGAGAGTTGATCAAAATTTTTGAGGATTGGATTTGTTGTTAAGCTAAGCAGAGCTATAGTATAACTTTTTGTCATTAGTTGTATGTTTTTTTGCAAGGTTCCGCAGTTGCCTGCATTTTTGAAGAAAAGGTGGTTGTTTAGTTTTAGTCCAGGTTTTCCAAGCATGATCTCTTTGTTTCATAAGGGACCTAGTCTCTTTGGAGAGCCAGGGAGCATGGTTTGATTTTACTCTGATCTTCCTAGGGGGAGCAAAGGAGTTTAGAGTATTCATGAAGATGCTATTGAAAGTGCTTACAGCATCGTTTAGGGGGAGGTGTTTTAGAATGGACCAATCTATGTTGTGGAGAATGGAGTTAAATTGGGATGAATTGAAAGTCGATAGTTTGACAGTCTTTGATAAGGTGGGGTTTAGGAATATGGGAGTAGTGTCTTAAGATGGTGGCAGGGAGATGATCACTGAGGGAGTCAGGTAAGGTGGTGGGATTATGGTAATGGTGGGGGGAATTGGTAAGGATCCAGTCTATGATGGAGCTGGAAGAGGAATTTTTATGGAAGCGAGTGGGAGATGTTAAAAGTTGGTGGAAGCCGTGTAGGTGGATACTGAGTTGGGGGGAGTCAGTTGCGAGTTTGGACCAATCAATGTTGACATCACCAAGGATAAGTGTCTCATATGGTATGTTGTGGGAGAACCAGGATAGGATGTTTTCAAGAATGGGCAGATTGTTACCAGGAGGAAGGTCGATAGAGGCAATTGCAAGTTTTGTGTGGGGGATTCAGATGGCAGTTAAGGATGATGATTTCAGCTGTGAGGAAGTCAGGAATTGGGGAAAGGTATGGTGAGAGGTTAAGAATGTTTGAGTAGAGGATGGCCACGCCACCACCTTTTTTACAGGTCTATCAGATCGGAAGATATTATAACCTGGTGGGAGTATTTCTCTATTTGAGATGTGTGGCTTGAGCCAGGTTTCAGATAGAGAGAGGATGTGAGGGGTATTGAAAGCTATCCATGAGTGCAGCTCAGTGACTTTATTTGCTAGACTCTGAATATTCAACGAGTAAACAGTTAAGTATTTGGATGGAGATGATTGTTGTGACTGAGGTTGGTGACTGTTAAAGGAGTAAGATGGGGGCAGTGTAGAGGTAGTTTTGGGGAGAGAAGAGGGGCCAGGGTTGGGATGGATATCTCCAGAACAAAGTAGGTTTTTAGTGAGGAGAGAGTGTGTAGTATATGCTAGATGGAGTTTGTATAGTTTTGACTTAGCTTTGTGGGAAGGTTTAAAAACCTGTATTATGGATAGTTTATACAGACGTGAGATAGAGGTAGTAAAGAGATTAGGGGAGCTAGTAAAAGATGAAGTAGTTGGATGTATGAGTGAGAAGTTGGTGAACATAGGAGTGGGTCAGAGAGATTGGAGTGGTAAGAGGTGGAGATAAAGAGAATAAGGAGTAGTGTAGAAGATATTAGAAAATAATACATGTTGGAATAAAATATGGTCAGATAGAGTAGGTAGAGAGACAGTGGTATAGATGAATGATTCTTTTGAGCTGGGACAGCGATCTGAATTGCCCAAACATATTATAAGGCCCCGAGTTTAAATCTACTGGCTGTAAAAATGCAATTACTTTAGAAAATGGAAAGAGCAAATTACATAGAAATAACTGGAAACTATGGGAATAATACGCAAGCAACACTGCCTGACAGTGTTAATGTCTAATTAACACCTGCCCAAGGGTGTTATAAAGCCCGACGCTACAAGCAGAGGGCCGTTAATCTCACACACACACACACACACACACACACACACTGAAGGGCATTATTGTACTTAGAGAATGGGCTCCCTGTAAAATTACTGTGTTTTACTTATTTATTTTTTTAAGTACTATATTATTTTTTTAATACATTTTTGATGTAAAATAGTTTCTACGCCTAATGTTTCAAACTTGCTGCAGTGTATGTTAATGGTGTTGGAGGAAACATTTTACATCCAAAATATAACACTTTAAAAAATGCCCAGGTATTCTAGTCTATGTTTAATCCTTTTGGATTAATTGAAACTGCTGAGCTTACTGTGTATATAATTCACTACTTATTTATTATTACTTGTTGCCCAGGTTAGTTGAACTAGGCCCATGATCTGATTTTAGGGTAGTGATACAGTTAATCATGTTTATTTGGTATTTGTGTGCATGTTGTCCCCTATATTTATTGACATACCTATTGCACATGTAATGAGTTGCCGCTCGCTCTCTCTGTTATTTAGAGCTTTCAGAACTGGGACCATTTGAGAGTAAAGGTTCATTAACTCAGGTGTGGTGGTTGCGGGTTTATACGAAAAAGACATACTATTCCTGAGCACGGACACTGAAAAGTTTAGAAGAGCCCTGTGATAAGGTACAATAAGGATTTTTTTACAGTTATACCCACTACTAGTTGCTGACTTGAAGATCAATCAGCAACTGTTTGTACGTGCATAGCTGCAGCATTTCAACAACTTCTTTAGATAGATTTCTTTATTTTTTTGCCTATAGAATGTTCTGTAAACAGTTGAGTGCATAAATTTGTGCTATCTTGTCTTTAGCATACTGTCATGATTAGCATGTTTTTTATGGGAGTTAGTACTTACAAAGTGCAGCTTGCACACACATTCTAGATAAACTTGCCTGGCTGCATTATCTTAAATGCAACATCCATTAACTCTGTTTTTGTTGGGTGCACGAATATTTAAACTTGCAGACATACTCTTGACCTTTGAGGTCATATTCAACAACTGTGTTAGTAATAACTAATAGATCACTTGCAAGAAATAGGATGAGTATTTTTTACAAGGCTTGAGGAAAGTACAGTTGTGTACACTTACCATAAATGTAGATGTTCGAGTGTATTCACTGTTGCAGTCATTACATTTGGGTAATCTTCTGGCAGGTGGCCCTCAGTCAGCCTGAATAAAGTCTTGGGTCCTGAGTCGGTTGCTCTCTCCTCTTCCATGATATCAGGTCGTCAGGGGTATAAAACATGCAGCCGGCACCATTTTATTCAGTTTTTCTTGCCCCAGATGTCAGGTACCCCCCACAAATGGGGAGCAAAAAAATATATAAGTAAACAGTCTATATATATATATAAGTAAACAGTCTATATATATATATATATATATATATATATATATATATATATATATATACACATACATACACACCTTTAGAAACATAAACTTTACCTTCAACTAAAAGCAAATACACCACAAAGGCTTTTGAGTATAGGTGGGTAACCCGGACTGCAACAGTGAATACACTCGAACATCTACATTTATGGTAAGTGCACACAACTGTACTATGTTCTTCGTGTTTCACTGTTGCAGTCATTACATTTGGGTAGAATCCCAAAGCTATTGATGGGAGGATGGAACTAAACAGCATTAGGAGTGGCTATAAGGCACTGCAGGACTTCAGTGGCAAAGCCTGCCTTGGATTTGGAGAAGAGAGGTAAATGATAATGCTTTGTGAAGGTATGAACAGAGCTCCAAGTAGCAGCTTCTAGAATGTCTTTGGTTGGAACCCCTCTGAGAAAAGCTGTTGAAGTAGAGGCAGCCCTGGTGGAATGTGATCTGATCCCCTTGGGCACAGGTTTACCATGATGCAAATAGCAGAAACAAATGCAGTGGCTTATCCATTTAGAAATTGTCTGCTTTGATATAGCCTTCCCCTCAGACCCTGCAGCAAATGCTACCAGTAGTTGATCTGACTTTCTTAGAGATTTGGTCCAATTTAGGTAGAATCTTAGTTGTCTGTGTATATCCAACTAATGCAAAATCCGCTCCCCCTTGTTCTGCAGATTTGGGTAAAATGTTGGCAGGTGAATGGTCTGGTTAAGAGCCACACTCGATACTACCCTTAGGCATAAAAGAAGGACTGGTCCTGAGGGACACTGTCTGGGTAAAATATAATAAAAGGCTCCACTGCCATGAGAGCCTGTAGTTCTGAAACCCTTCTTGCTGAAGTGACTGCCAAAAGAAAAGCTGTTTTCCAAGATAGAAATGTTATATCCATACTACCTGCTGGTTCAAAAGGAGGCAGGGTGAGTTTTACCAGCACAAAACTGAGGTCCCATGCAGGAGCTGGTGCTCTTCTGGGAGGGCTTAAATTTTTGGCCCCTCTAAGAAACTAAGCAGAGGATGAGAAAAGAGGGGAGGCTGTGTGTTATAATGAGCCGAGATGGCAGATGCATGGATTTTTATTTTAGAAAAAGATAGGCCCTTGTCAAGCATCTCAGTCAAATATTGTAAAATCTGAGGAATATTGGGCTTTGCTGTGTCTATTCCTTGTGCTTGGTTCAAAGCACAGAATCTCTTCCATTTATCAGCATAAGATTTTCTAGTATTAGGCCTTCTGGCTTCCAAAATGACATCCATCACAGATTTACTGAGATGTGTTGTTTGAATAATTAGTTGATTAGCCATGCTGCAAGATTCAGAGTTTGGAGCTGAGTGTGCAGAATTTGACAGTTCTGCTGAGACAGTAGATGAGGTATTTGAGGCAAGTACCATGGAGGAAGGGTGAGACATATTCCTTAGAAGTGGGTACCAGTGCTGGCGGGGCCAGTCCAGAGCAATTAGGATCATTTTTGTTTTTTTCCTGTCTGACTTTCAGTAAGACCTTGGACAGTAGAGGCAGAGGGGGAAAGGCATAGACTGATAGTTTTTTCCAACTGAAGGATAGAGCATCCACTTTCCATGCTTTTTTGTGATGAGCTCTTGTGCAGAATTTGTCCAACTGATAATTTTGGGGAGAGGCAAATAGATACATGTCTGGGCTCCCCCATTTCTGTGTTAACATGCTGAAGATTTTTGGATCCAGTTCCATTTGTGCGGTTCCATAAGATTTCTGCTTAGGTCGTCTGTCAGAGTATTTTGCTTTCCTGGCAGGAATTGAGCTTGAAGATATATTTGGTAAGTCAAGGCTGTGTTCTACAAAGCCATGGCTAGTCTGCAAAGGGGGTAGGAATGTGTACCCCCCCCTGCTTGTTTATGTACCACATAACTGTGGTGTTGTCAGTCTTTATCAGTAGTTGTCCTGGATGAAGTAAGTCCTTGAAGGCTGTCAGAGCATTCTGAACAGCAAGCATCTCTTTCTGGCTGACATGCAGATGCATTTGGTTTGGGCTCCATTTGCCCTGAATGCATCTCCCTGCCAGGTGGGCCCCCCAAGCATAATCTGATGCGTCTGTAGTTAGGGTTTGGGTGGCAAGGGGTAGAGTGAATGACAGTCCCTTGTTTTGGTGACATGTCTCTGCCCATCAAAGGAACTCTTGTTGTAGGCAGGGAATGACAGGAATCATTGTTTCCAGGCTGTGACAATGTTGACTCCATAAACTTTTTAGGTACAATTGAAGTTTCCTCATATGCAGTTTCGCATATGGAATTAGTAGAATGCAGGATGCCATGAACTCCAAAGCCTGCAGAATTTGTCTTGCAGATAACTGGGTTCTTGTTGCCATTTGTTTGAAGTATGTTGTCAGTTGCCTTTGTTTGTCTGGCATGAGGTAAGCCATCTGGGCAGTTGTATTAAAACTTGCACCCAGGAATGTAATTATTTGTGAGGGTTCCAGTTGTAATTTCTTTTCATTTATGGTGTACCCTAGGCATGCTAGAAGCCTTTTTACAAATGCCAGATGTTGAAGAAGAGTGTCCCTGTCCTCTGCTTGAATGAGACAATCGTCCAGGTAAGGATAAATTTGTATGCTTCTTTGTCTGCAGAATGCAATTACTGGTGCCAGGCACTTTGTAAAGACCCTGGGTGCAGTAGATAAGCCAAAGGGTAGTGCAGAGAATTGGTAATGCAAAAAAACCTGCTTTGAAGCGGAGGTATCTTCTGCATGATTCCCTTATTGGGATATGCAGGTATGCCTCTTTTAAGTCTAGAGTTACTAACCTAGCATTCCTGCCTAGGATAGGCAGTAGCTGTTGTAAAGTCAGAATTTTGAATTTTGGAATGTCCAGGAACGTGTTCAAAGTCAATAAGTCCAGTATTGGACACCATGAATCATCTTTTCTGGGCACCAGGAAAAGTCTTGAAGAAAAACCTTGTCCTTTTTCCTTTTCTGGTACCGGCTGAATAGCCCCCATATCCATGAGGGACCTGACTTGTTTCTGGGCCTCTGCCCACTGTTTTTGTGGCAGATCTGGATATCCGTTTGGAATTGGCAAAGTATGGAAATGAAATCTGTACCCCTGGGATACTATGTTTAATACCCACTTGTCCTGGGTAATTAACTGCCAATTTTGAGCATGACGTGCTAGTTTTCTCCCCAAGGGGGCTGCCAAAAGATACGTGCTTGGTGATGGTAGAGGAAGGTCATTGAGACTGCTTACTGTACGGTTGTGCTTTGTTTCCTCCAGATTTGGAGGTGGAGGCACCCCACTGCTTTGACCTGTAAGAACCCTGTGACTGGAATCGGGAGCCTTTTGAGCACCTGGATTTGCCCTGAGTGGCTCTGTTGGACACAGGAAAGGACCAATTTTTAGTAGGCCAGTGCCTACTGAACCTGGGTGGCTGCACTTGCAAGAAATCTTTTACAGTCTGCATAGATTTAGCTTTGTCTTCCATTTTCTTTAAAACCTCTTCCTTATTGCCAGAGTATCATGCTGCAAAGGGGCATCCAACAATTTAGCGTTAACATTGATCAGGCAGATTTTGCTCCTTGAGCCTGGCATGCCTTGTAATCACAGATCCAGTAACGGCGGCCCTACAAGAGGCCTCCGAGGAATCAAAACCACATTGCAAAGTATGCTTCCCAACCTGTTCAGATGAATGCAATAATTCCTGTAACTCTATTTTCCACACAATCAGAAATCAACATAATTTTCTGTTTCAGTAAGCCCATAACATGCTGTTGATATTTAAGCATATGAAACTGGCAGTTTAAAGCCCTAATTGCCAAGGTTGCAGACGTGTAAACCTTCTTACCCCATCTATCCAGCGCCCTGGAGTCTCTATCAGAAGGGGTAGGATTTTTAGCAGTAGAAGCCTTAACGCCCTTGGGACCCTGAGAAACTGTTTCAGGGTCAGCAGTAGGGTTTTTAAAGAGGAATTTGTGGGTGTCAGGAGCCCTATATCATCTGTCTGGCTTACTAGGAGCCGGAGGCAGGGAATCAGGAGCCATGCTGGATTCTGAGAAAACATCATCAACAATGTCTAGAACAGGAGGTATAGCCAAAGGTCTATGCTGAGGAAGAAGGAAATCCCTAGGCCTCTTTTTAGATTCTGAGAAATCCTGACTCTCCCAGTGAAAGTGTTCCCTTAAGGTATGCAAAGTTTCTCCAAAAGAAAAATCCTAAGGAGGAGAAGCAGAAGGGATGGAATCTTCTGCATCAGAGTCCTCATAAGGTGGAATAGATAATTCCTGATCAGAAGAAATAGAAACCTGATCTGATGATTCATAGTCAGTGCCTTGCCTAGGCCTCTTAGCAGGAGGGGTATGGGAACCCCTGATCAAGGTAATTAAATCCTCAGCCATTTTGATCATTTGTTTTTTAGGCATAGGAGCCTGTGCACGTGGCCCAAGCGTCAGTTTTTCAGACATAGAAGTTGATTTTGGCCTAGGTTTTGAAGATGGCATCGGTTTAATATACAAATCTTTAGGCCTGACAACACCCTCAGAAGCCAGTGCCTGCTCAGTGGCTCTGGACCCATCTAAGGTAGAGACATCCGCGGGTTCATTACTTAAAGTGTCTTGCGGCATACTCTGAATGGCTCTCAGTAGAGGCCTATGAATCAAAAGTAGCAGGTATGAGGGGCTGCGAAAGCGCCTCACTGAGTACCAGCGAACCAGCGACTGGCTTAGGAGAAGCTTCTTCATCGGTTTTGAACCTCAACAGTCTGTCTTCTGTCTTTTTCTTTGCATTTTTTTTATGTATTTCGGTAGTCGGATTGCTAACCGATGACATTTCTGGATAGATAAATCTTGAGCCAAAATATTTTGATGCAAAAATATACCGACGCTTAATAGTGCGTTGATTAAATTTAGCACAAAACCGACAGCAAGGCACGTTGTGGTCAGGGCCTAGGCTAGGAATACAGTACAAATGAAAATCCTTATGAGGTATTTGCTTCCCACAAGTAATACAGTTATTAACTTTTAGTGACATCGCTAAGGAGCAAGAAAAAGTTTCCCCAATGGGGTACTTAGCTTTAGGTTGAAGACTTCAGTTCTGAAACTCAAAAATGAAAATTTCAGGAGTCGACCGACCAGCACTTGCGAACTGCTTCTGCTTCGGGCACCGCAGGGCAAGAAAGATGGATGAAAATGGCGTCGGCTGCATGTTTTATACCCCTGACAGCAACCGACGCAGGACCAAAGACACTGTTAATCAGACCGACTGAGGGCAACCTGCCAGCAGATTACCCAAATGTAATGACTGCAACAGTGAAACACGAAGAACATCAGTGGAACAGAAGGGGTGGTTGAGGAGGTGCTGCAGCAAACTAGCACAGAGCATCAAGGGGTCGTCTGTGACAGAAGAATGCCAAAGAAGCTGAAAATTAAAATGTAGAAAAAAAGTGGTACAACTCCAGTGTCTCTGTACGACAACAACCTGGGCAGTGAAGGCAGAGCAGCTGAGAAATGTACAGGTGATGGAAATGAAGTGGACTGATATGGGTGGTAGGATGCACACTATGGGACAGACTAAGAAATAAGGACATCTGAGCAGAAGTCAAAGTAGTCCAAGTTGCAGAGAAGGACTGGCTCAGGCACACTTGGGAAAGTAAAAGTCTATCTGGTGAAGCTGATTTGGGAGATGCTCAAAGAAGTCAAGAGGAAATGAGGACATCCAGTCAAGAGTCAGATTATGCAGCAGAATACCTGTGGCAGTCATGGACAAAGAAGGCAGGATAACAACACTCAATCAGGGAAGAGAAGGAAAAAGGGTTGTGGTGGCAATGACAGCACACAAACAGTGGCACCAAACAGAAAGACGACTACAGGGAATAGGCACAAAAAAAATAATACATGTGCATGAAAAGTACCAAAAGTATATTTATCATTACCTTTTAATACAAGTTGAAATAAACTAAATGAGAGACAATTTTAGGGA
This sequence comes from Protopterus annectens, assembly GCF_019279795.1. Classification (NCBI taxonomy): domain Eukaryota; kingdom Metazoa; phylum Chordata; order Ceratodontiformes; family Protopteridae; genus Protopterus; species Protopterus annectens. Next base: position 16,479,226 of record NC_056751.1, read on the forward strand.
AACTTTTATAAAAATAGTATGCGAGAGTTATTGGTTGAATGAAATCCTCACCATCTACAAATAGGGATGTGTCATGTCCAAGTGCATAAATGGGCACATTCCTACTCAAACGCTACAACTTATCTACTTGGCTCTACTACTACAAACCATTTTTTATTTTTTTATTTTTGGGCTTTGGTTGAAAACCAAAAAGGAAAAACCCATGGTACATATAAATTACAATAAATAAGGTGCTAGAGTGGATCTCAACTGGAAGATGGAAACAGCAATCATCATTCCCTCTCCAAGCACAGCAGTTAACCACCAACAAAACAGAGATGGAGAAGATTGAGACAGAGAACTGTCTGCCCTTAGGATGACTAATGCAGAGAGATGAGAAGAACTGCCTCCCATAGTCCTCAACAATGTCAATATGCTGTCAAATTCAATAAATCACTGGCAGTGCAACTGTGGTTGGGGAACTGGCAGACATTAAATGTGGAGGTATACAAGGTACGGAAGTAAGAAAAATCCAGGGAACCTTACATAGCCTATCGGAAGTGATGGGAAAGGTCAAGGAGAGAAACTTGAAGGAAAGCCTAGTTGCTTTCCTAGAGAGAAAATCTACAGGATAACAATTAACATGGGTTCTTGGCCAGAAGGAGCATCAGTGAAATCAACTTTAGTACTGTGGCGGGGTTACAAAAAAAATGTGAAAGAGAAGTCCCAGTAGACACATACACATTTACCTTGGCTTCACAGCAAGTTCTCTGACTCAGTCCAACATAGGCATTTGCTAGGAAAACTAGAAAGGTTTGGGTTAGGACAAAGAATGTGTTACTGGACTGCTGCATTGTTTATGGGCAGGACACACATGGTTGTGGTGAGGAGGACACTGTCACAAACATAGAAAGCAACCAGATGAGTATCATAGGTGTCAGCCCTGGGTCCAGTACTCTCTGACGTGTTTGTTTCAGACATATATAACAGAAGAGAAAACAGGATCAACCTCTTCTGGAGAATGAAGGGAAGTAGGATTAAGAATATGACACTTATACCCATAATACTGGAATGCATCTGTGGGACAGGGTGGCTGGTGCATACTCTAGAAGCAAGGAGTTAATTTTCTCAATCTACTGGGCCATGATTATTCCACAAATTGCAGTTTCTGGAACCAATATAAGAAGAGTGACAGCAGGCCACAGGAAAGACTCCTGAGTAAAACCATAAGAAAGACGCATTGGTAAGACAGGAAAGGATATTAAAGACTACAGAAAAACAGGGGTTTATAAAACCAAGTTAGGGAGGGATGGAGTAATGATCCTGAACAGGAAGGAGGAAGGAGGCAGAATCAGTAGGGTGGGGCAAATTACCCCCCCCCCCAATCTGCACAAATACTTCATAGAGAGGGCTCTGGATCTGTAGAATGGGCTACTGCAATGGGTGATGGGAAGGAAGCCTACAAATGCTTTCAAGAGGACATGGAAAAGGTGGAGAAAAAGGTGAAGGGATCTGGTTTAATAAATTACTCTGAATACTTACTGTATTAGCTGATCCTTAAGGGGCATCACTAGTGGTCAACAGCTGGGATTTCCTTCCTGGAGAGCCTTCTGCCAGCAAAATTAATTTTATTTTACTTAAACCTTCAAAGACATCTAGCTTTTATGCTTACAACAGGTATGTCTCTCATCACCCTGTCGATAATATGTGCTTTGGTGTTACCACACAAGGTTAAAAGATAATACGCAGCCCAATATTCATCGGCTTTGTCTTCACGGAACATAAGCAAGCTGCACCTGAAAGAAAAATATAATAAACAAGGACATAAAAATGCAAACCTGTTAAATGTATAGACACAGGAAATCTGAAGCACATGGAGGGAGTGTGCAACAACATAGAAATGCAGGAATGTCAATAAGCACCCACTACAGAAAGCTCTCTCAAAGATCAGCTGATAATGCAAGAAAATCAAAATATCAGTAAAATGCTACTTCCATGGGGTCTTTTGGAGTGGGAAATATCTGGGAAGAATCTCAGGTAGTGAGTAATGCCTCTCACTGATGGCAGGATCTGGAAAAGCCAAAGACACAAAGTTCAAACATCTGAATCCTGCAATACAAAAATGACAACTGAAGTGTGACTTCTCTAGTGAAGATCCAAACATGGGAATGTATGCACCGATAACCAAGTGGCTGCAGCACAGATGCCTGGAAAAGGTAAGTTACTAAAACAGGCTCTGGAAGCAGCAACCCCTGAATAATTGGCCTTTAACCACAATAGCTAACGGGCAGCTGGCTGCATGGTTACAAAAAAAAAACAAAAAACTGAGAATTCACTTGGGAAGCATATGCTTGGCTACTGCTAAGGCTTCCTTACCCAGTGATGACAAGACAAACCAATGATCTGTGTTTCTGAACTTAACTGTCATCTTCAAGTCAAGTTTGTGCTGACAGTGTACACATAAGGTAAGAAAAAGGCCACGTCTTCCCTGTTTTCTGCATCAAGAAAGTATAAAGAGAAATGGATAGCCCATCTCAGGGATAGCCTCAGAAACCACTAGAGAGAGGAAATTTAGGTTCATCCAGAAATAAATACAGTCCTTGTAAAATGTAGGACAAGTTCTTTGCAAATGAGAGCTTTGAAGCTTGGAAATCCACCTTACCAATACACCAGATAGGAATCACAGGCTGATCAACCCTTGTGATTGCAAAATGCAAGATCTTGGCAATAACTAATAGTATAGCAGTCAAAAAATAAACCTACATCGCTGACAAAATACATCTCTTGCCAGCTGATCAAGACTCTCAAGACTGAGCTATCATATAATTCACATAAACTGTACCTTGGAGTGCACTCACCCTGCAGTCAACAAAAGTACAGCTTACACTGGAATTAACTGGTTATATGTTTTGTAGTACTACTCAGACAAGCATCACTGCAAGAGGGTATCTGCCCATACTTTGAGGTGTAGTGAATCAAGAGTTGAATACAAGCTGTATTGATACCAGAGGTACAGCCCTTGTATGGAGGCAAGGTGTTTTGCTCTTCAAAGGAAAAGTACAGTTTTGTACCTACCATAAATGTAGATGTTCGAGGATCCACATTGCTGCAGTCCTAACCATTGGGTAGTCCGCTGTCCAGTCGGCCCGAATACCAAAGTATATGGCTGACGTCGGTCAAGGCGCATTAGACTGACGTCAGGACGTCAGGGTACTAATGCGCATGACCGACGTCATATCCTCAGTCTTTTCTTGCCCCAGATGTCAGAAGACCCTAAAAAGACAAGGCCTAAACCAAAAACACCAAAAAACCCTGCACCAAACATATATACCATATATACAAATTTACAAGAGTATAGCCTAACCCACACCACCACCCCTAAACACAGAGGGGAAGGAGGGAGGGTAAATTGGACTGCAGCAATGTGGATCCTCGAACATCTACATTTATGGTAGGTACAAAACTGTACTATGTTCTTCATTCCACATTGCTGCAGTCCTAACCATTGGGTAGAATCCCAAAGCAGAGGTAAGGGAGGCTGGCAAATCATAAGGAAGCAGGAGCTGTCAACATGCCTTGCAAAATAGCTGTGGCAAAACCAGCCCTAGATTTAGAGTAGAGAGGAAGGTGGTAATGCTTAGAGAAAGTATGCACTGAACTCCAAGTAGCTGCCTCCAAAATATCCTTAGTTGCCACCCCTTAGAAATGCTGTAGAAGTGGCAGTAGCCCTAGTGGAATGAGGCCTAATCCCAGCTGGAATCTCCTTGCCATGATGGGAATAACAAAATGAAATGCAAAACCCAATCCACTTAGAAATAGTTTGCTTGGACACAGGCTTGCCCTGAGAACTCAAAGCAAAAGAAACAAACAACTGCTGAGACTGCCTGAAATCCTTAGTCCTACTTAAATAATAACGTAACTGCCTATGTACATCCAAAGTGTGCAAAATCTTTTCTCCCTTATTTTGGGGATCTGCATAGAAAGTAGGCAAATGAATAGTTTGGTTTAAAGCCACACTAGGAACCACCTTAGGCATAAAGGAAGGATTAGTACGTAATGATACCCTATCCTTATGGAAAATCAAAAAGGGCTCTACTGCCATAAGGGCCTGCAACTCAGAAACCCTTCTTGCAGAAGTAATAGCCAACAAAAAAGCAGTCTTCCATGACAAGTATTTCAATTCAGCAGTAGCCGAGGCTCAAAAGGTTGTAGAGTAAGTTTTTCCAACACAAAATTGAGATCCCAAGCAGGAGTAGGAGCTCTACGTGGGGGTCTTATATTCTTTGCCCTCTAAGAAACTGCTTGAACAAAGGATGCGAAAACAATGGTGGGTCACAATCGTAGTGAGCTGAAATTGCTGCAGCATGAATCTTAATGGAAGAGAAGGACAAACCTTTGTCCAATAACTCAGTAAGATATTGAAGAGCCACACTCAAATTAGGCTCAGAAATCTCCAAATTCTTTGCTGCACTCCAAAATAAAAATCTCTTCCATTTTTCTGCATACACTTTCCTTGTACTAGGTCTTCTGGCTTCCATAATCACATTTAAAACTTGTTGAGGAAGTTGAGACCTGCTGTGTTTCAAAACAGAATATGCCAGGCTGTTAGATGAAGAGAGTGAAGTTTGACATTGAGCAGGTGACCGTCCTTCTGAGATAACAGGTGTGGAATCAAAGGTAAAGGCCATGGAGGCTTCCTTACCAGACTCCTTAGTAGTGGGTACCAGTGTTGCCGAGGCCAATCTGGAGCTATTAAAATCATCCTTGGCTTGTCTTGTCTGACCTTTAGGAGCACCTTTGGGAGAAGAGGCAGAGGTGGAAAGGCATACACATGAAGATTTTTCCAACTGAAAGAAAGAGCATCCACTTTCCAAGCTGTGTGATGAAACCCCTTTGTGCAAAACTTTGGCAGCTGGTGGTTTAGTGGAGAAGCGAACAGATCTATGTCTGGAGTTCCCCACGACACTGTCAATTTCTGAAATACATGAAGATCCAGTTTCCACTCGTGGGGATCCATGATTTGTCTGCTTAACACATCTGCTAAGGAGTTCTGTGCTCCCGGCAGAAACCTTGCCTGAAGAGTTAGTTGCAAGCTGAGCGCAGTCTCCCATAAAATCATTGCTTGCCTGCATAGAGGATAAGAATGTGTTGCCCGTTGTTTGTTGATGTACCACATGACAGTTGTGTTGTCTGTTAGAATCAACACCTGCCCCGGAAGCAGCAACTCCTTGAAAGCCATTAATGCAAACTGGACTGCTAACATCTCCTTCATGTTGATATGTAGATGCAGTAGTCTGGCAGGCCACTTGTCTTGTATCCACTTTCCATTTAGATGAGCTCCCCAAGCAATGTCCGAGGCATCTGTCGTTAAAATCTGACTCGCCTCTGGCGGGTCACAGAGAGTCCCTTGTTTAGGTGACATTCCTGAGCCCACCACAAAAATTCTTTTTGGATGCAAGGTATTATTTGAATGACAGTGTCCAAATCCTGGCAGTGCTGTGTCCATACATTTTGAGATACCATTGCAGCTTCCTCATATGCAGTTTGGCATTGGGAAGCACCAGAATACAAGATGCCATGAACCCTAAGGCTTGAAGGACTGTCCTTGCAGTCAGCCCGGACTGAAGAGATAGTTGGTGGAAATAACTGGAAAGATTCTTTTGTTTGTCCGGGGTTAAAAAGGCCATCTGGGCTGCTGTATTCAGTCTCACACCCAGAAAGCACATGTCTTGAGAGGGTACTAGACTGGACTTTATTTCGTTCACAGAATACCCTAGGCATCTTAGCACTGCTATGACATATTCCAAATGCTGTAGAAGGTCTTCCTTTTCTTGAGCCAGAATCAGGCAGTCATCCAAGTAAGGATAGATTTGAATTCCTTTTAGCCTGAAGTAAGCTATCACTGGAGCCAGAACCATCGTGAATACTCTGGGCGCAGTAGATAAGCCAAAGGGCAATGCAGAGAACTGATAATGAGAATTTCCAGCTCGAAAACGCAGATACTTTCTGCAACTTAGTCTTATAGGCACATGAAGGTAAGCTTCCTTGAGATCTAAAGTTACCATCCAGTGATCTTTGCCCAGCAGAGGTAAAAGCTGTTGTAACGTCAACATTTTGAACTTGGGAATGTCCAGATAAGTGTTGAGGATAGATAAATCCAAAATTGGTCTCCACGTGTTCCCCTTCTTTGGTACTAGGAACAGGCGAGAATAAAATCCTAGGCCTCTGTCTGGTACAGGGACTGGCTGAATGGCCCCTATTTGGAGTAACAGAGAAATTTGCTTGTGAGCCTCTTTTCTTTGTGGAGGAGGAACGTCTGGCATGCCTTTGAAAGGGGGCAAGGTATGGAAATAAAACCTGTAACCGTGGTGAATGATATCCAAAACCCATCTGTCTCGAGTAATTAAATCCCAATTTTCTTTGAAAAGAGACAGCCTTCCTCCCAAAGGAGCTGCCAGACGAGAATGTACTGGCAGCTGAAAAGGCAGGTCATTGGGTCTGTTTACGAAAGGACTGACCCTGCCCTCACCAGAAGTCTGAGCAGGAGAACTCCTGTTCTAGGCCTAAAAGAACCTTGAGCTCTGCCCCTACCCGTCTAGACCTACCCCTAGACTGGGAATCATAAGCAGGATATGTCCATCCCTTAGTAGGCCAATTTCTGCTAAACTTTGGAGGTTGCACCTGCAAAAAATCTTTAACAGTCTGCATAGACTTAGCCTTGTCCTCCATTTTCTTTAAAACTGCTTCCACAGGCGAACCAAACAACATATCAGACTGTAAAGGAGCATCTAAAATCCTTGTCTTAACATGCTCAGCTAAATTCTGATCCCTCAACCAGGCGTGCCTGAAGAACAGAACTAGTGGCAGCCACCCTCGAGGAGGCCTGCACAGCATCAAAACCACATTGCAAAGAATGCTTACCCACTTGTTCAGACACATGAACTAAATCATGCAACTCTTTACATTCAATACCTTCCGCCAGAGCATCCACCTTAGATTTCAATTGTGTAAGGAGATAATTTTGATATTTTAGCATGTGAAACTGACAATTCAACGCCTCATGGCTAAAGTGGAAGAAGTATACACTTTCTTTCCCCATCTATCCAAAGCCCTTGCCTCTTTATCAGAGGGAACAGGATTTTTAACAACAGAGGCCTTAACACCTTTAGGCCCCTGAGAAACAGTTTCGGGTCTGCCCTAGGACTCTTAAAAAGATACTTATGAGCTTCAGGCACCCTATAGTACCTATCAGGTTTAACAGGGGCAGGAGGCAAAGAATCAGGGTTCAGGGAAGCCTCTGCAAAAACATCTTCCACCACATTCAACACAGGAGGTATAGCTAAGGGCCTATGCTGGGGTAAAACAAGAATTCCCTAAGCCTCTTCCTGGAATCAGAGAAATCTTGGCCTTCCCATTTAAAATGCTCCCTCATGGAATGCAGAGTCTCTGAAAAGGAGAAATCCTCAGGAGGAGAAGCTGAAGGAGTGGAATCATCCACATCAGAATCAGAATAAGGAGGATACTCCTGCACGTCTTCAACCGAAGACTCAGAAGCCTCAGAACACTGTTCAAAACTCTCAAACTCAGGCTCCACCCTAGGCCTCTTATCAGGAGGGGGCATAGAACCTCTAATCATAGTAATCAAATCCTCTGCCATTTTAAGCATATGTTTCTTAGGCACAGAACCTGAAGTGCTAGGAGAAGCCCCCACTGAAGCTAAACTTGGCCTACCCCTCAAAGAAGTCTTGGAAACAGAAGGAGAGGCTCTAACCACCTTAGGAATAGAGGGAAGAACAGCTACCTGAGAAGCCCCTCAGCCTGGCCTACCTCCTGAGAGGGCACATCCTGTAACAGTAAAGTCTCTGCCTGAGACTCCAAAGAAACTCCTGGCAAAACCTCTGGCTCCACTGAGCCTTCTAAAGAACCGACGTCCGGGACTGCCGGTTCTTCAACTCTAGGCTCAGCTGCTTTGTCCTTGCGCTTTTTGGACGAAGCGGGCGTCGGAGCATCCGACGGCATTTTATAGTTACAACGCTTCCCAAACACTAACCTGGCACAGTCTAACCTTCTCTTAATAGTGCGTTTGTTAAATCTAGCACAAGAGCGGCATCCAACAACGCCGTGCTCAGGCCCTAAGCAAGGTATACACAAAGTATGATAATCCCTATGAGGTATCTGTTTCCCACAAGAAATACAGTTATTCACTTTTTCTGACATCCGTTTAAATACTGAGGCAAGAAAAACCAAAATGTTCCCAACGGGTACTTAGCCAACTTTGATTCGGTCTGAAACTCCGACTTCAGAAAATTTCAGAACGCCAACCTGCACTCGCAAAACTGCTTCTGCATCGGACCATGCGGCAAAAAAGACTGAGGATATGACGTCGGTCATGCGCATTAGTACCCTGACGTCCTGACGTCAGTCTAATGCGCCTTGACCGACGTCAGCCATATACTTTGGTATTCGGGCCGACTGGACAGCGGACTACCCAATGGTTAGGACTGCAGCAATGTGGAATGAAGAACATATAAAGTTTTATCTGTGAATGTTTGCTGAATCAAACCATTGGGAAATGATACAAAAATATCAGTGTCACCATGGACACCAGGAATAGGTCTTACAAGAGAGTAACTTCAGGTCTGCCAAGCCATCTGGTCTGAAAGACTGCTGAGTGAACTTGGCAAATTTTTCTTTTGGCATTCTGGATAGGAAGGCTTTTGTTTTCAGAAACAATGGGTTTGGAAGGCTGACCTCAGGAATCTACCCACTGGTATACGATTCAAAAATAGCAATGGTTATCAGAACAGGTCTTTCAAGAGATGAACTTCAGGTCTGCCAAACCATCTGGTATAAAAGGCTATTGGACAAGCTTATCAATCATGGAGCTCAGATCAGAAGAGGAAGAGAAATTCTTTAAAGGAAGTCCAAGACAGAATCCTCCCTTCAAGAACTGCCAGACAATTCTGTCCTCAGCCCAAATTCTGCAATGAACAAGATTATGATATGCTCCAAAGTGGTAGACATGTACCCTGAAAATGGAATAACTCAAGATCAAATCAATCAGGTATATACGCTATCTACTTCAGACTGGCACATCTATTAACTGTGGTGGGAGAAGGAATTTATCCACCCAAACAGACATCTGCTTCTGTTAAGAGGAGTACACCTGCTTAGTGGAATGTTCGGTGGCAGCGGCAGGGACTTGCAATGCCTCAGATGGAAATAATGGCATGATCAGTTATCGGTGATGCACACCACCACAAACTGATGATGCTTCTCCTGTTATCTATTTCAGAGACCTTCACGCCAGCAAATGTAGCTTATGGTTATTTAAGTTTGAAGATGACTGTAAACTGTGTGTTGCTATTCATTCTTTTACTGACTACTTCAGTGCAGAGTGGGTTAGACTACGTTAACAAATGGAACAAGGACAATGGTCTTAAACTAAACACAAAAAAATGTAGCACGGTCATTTTGGTAAATTAACAAAACATTTCCACATCATAAAACAGAAGCAACTCATCTCCTCCGGTCAAACATTGTCATAATGGATCTAGGCTCTCTTACTGACATCTTTTTACCATTATGTCTCCATAATAATTCAGAATCCTTCTACCCAGCTCATCTAATTACCAAATTCATCTCCTCTAGATCTAAAAAGTCTTAATTCCCCATCCATTCATCTCTTGTCTGACTCATTAATGGACATAATGTCCTTTTTGGCACATATTTGTCCAACTATATCACAACTCGGAGACCTCAAAGATTCTTAAAAAATATCAGTGGCCTCAGTTATCCAGACTGGCAGCCCTCTCTCTATTCACTCAGTCTCCTATAGACTCCTCTGGGGTGACTTGTATCTAGACTTTCAAGCCATGAAAAATCCAACCCTTCTTGGTCTATTCTTTTGCAGAAAGTGCAGTTGTGTACACTTACCATAAATGTAGATGTTCGAGTGTATTCACTGTTGCAGTCATCACACTTGGGTTATCTGCCTGCAGGTAGCCCTCAGTCGGCCCGAATACCAGACTCTTGGGATTTCTGCGTCGGATGCTGTCGCCTCTTCCATGACGTCAGGTCGTCAGGGGTATAAAACATTCAGCCGATGCCATTACATCAGTTTTTCTTGCCCCAGATGTCAGGAGCCCAAAAATAGGAAGCAATTACATGGTGTGGAACACCTCCAGTAAAAGGTAAATACCATCGCCATAAGATATGGTAAAAAAAAAAGATAGGTAGAAAGTATAGAAAAGTCAGGGGCTGGAGAGAGGGTAACCAGGACTGCAACAGTGAATACACTTGAACATCTACATTTATGGTAAGTGTACACAACTGTACTATGTTCGTGTTTCACAAAGTTGAGGAAGGGTGGTGGAAGTCAAGAAGTATTAGGGGTGGCTAGCAGGCCTTGTAAGACTGCTGTGGCAAATCCAGCTCTGGATTTAGAAAAGATAGGCAAGTTGTAATGCTTGGTGAAGGTGTGTACAGAACTCCAGATTGCAGCTTCCAGGATGCCCCTCATAAGGACTCCCCTGAGAAATACTGTAGAGGTTGAGGTAGCCCTAGTGGAATGAGTTCTAATCCCCCGTGGGCTAGGTTTTCCATGGTGTCTGTAGCAGAAATAGATGCAGTGTGCTATCCATTTGGAAATGGTTTGCTTTGAAATGGCCTTGCCCTCTGCCCCTGTAGCAAAACTGACTAGCAACTGGTCAGATTTTCTGAAAGGTTTAGTCCTGTCAAGGTAGAACCTGAGCTGTCTGTGCACGTTCAAGGACTGCCGGATCCTTTCCCCTTTACTCTGAGGATTAGGGAAAAAGATTGGTAAATGGATGGATTGGTTTAAAGTCACACTCAATACCACCTTGGGCATAAATGATGGGTTAGTACTGAGGGAAACCCTGTCCGCATGGAAGATAATGAAGGGTTCCACAGCCATAAGGGCCTGAATCTCAGACACTCCTCTTGCTGAAGTGATGGCTGGAAGTAAGGCTGTTTTCCAACAGAGGAATTTTAATTCTGCTGAAGCTGTAGGCTCAAAAGGGGGAAGCGTGAGCTTCTCCAATACAAAGTTAAGGTCCCAGGCAAGCGCAGGAGCTCTTCTTTGGGGTCTTAAATTGTTAGCTCCTCTCAGGAACCGTTTCATCAGAGGGTGGGAGAAGAGGGGTGGCTCAGTATTGTAATCAGCTGAGATGGCAGAAGCATGAATTGTAATAGATGAGAAGGATAGGCCTTTGTGGAGTAGCTCTGCTAGATAATCTAGGATTTGAAGTAAGGTGGGCACGGGCTGTGTCCTTTCCTTGAGACTGGCTCCAAGAACAGTATCTTTTCCACTTTTCTGAATAGGATTTCTTAGTACTCCTCCTGGCCTCAAGGATGACAGCCAGCACCTATTTGCTGAGGGCTGCTGGTGATGTATTCAGGGAAAAAGCCAGGCTGCCAGGTTCAGAGTTTACAGCTGAGGATGCAAAATCTGTCCCTCCTACTGGGACAGCCGAGAGGGGGGGCTAATGTAGGTGCCAGGGTGGCACTGCTGTCAGGCTGCGTACGAGTGGGTACCAGTGCTGGCATGGCCAGTCTGGTGCAATAAGGATTGTTCTTGGCTTGTCCTGTTTGATCTTGAGTAGTACTTTTGAGAGCATGGGCAGAGGGAGAAAGGCACAGACAGAGGTTCTCCCATGTAAAGGATAAGGCATTCACTTTCCATGCTTGGCTGTGGAGAGTTCTGGTGCAAAATTTGTTCAATTGATGGTTTTGGGGGGAAGCAAAGAGGTCCACCTCTGGTGTCCCCCCCACCTGTGGATTAGAAGTTTGAATGAGTTGGGTTCCAGTTTCCACTCGTGTGGGTCCAGTAGATTTCTGCTTAAGTCGTCTGCCAGTGAATTTTGTTTGCCTGGTAGGAATTGCGTTTGCAAGTGCACTTGATTGCTCAAGGCTGTGTTCCACAGAGCCATAGCTAACCCGCAACGTGGGTAGGAATGAGTTCCTCCCTGCTTGCTTATGTACCATATAACTGTGGTGTTGTCTGTCTATCAAGAGTTGTCCAAGAAGGATAAGGTATTTGAAGGCTGTCAGTGCATTCTATACAGCTAACATTTCTTTTAGATTGATATGCAGGTGAATTTGTCCTGGGCTCCATTTGCCCTCCATGTGAGCCCCCCATGCATAGTCTGATGCATCTGTTGTCAGGGTTTGTGCGGCGGGGGGTTGAGTGAAAGGGAGTCCCTTGTTGTGGTTGCAAGCCTCTGCCCACCAAAGGAACTCTGTCCTTACGCAAGGAATGATAGGAATCACTGTTTACAGGTCCTGAGAATGTTGATGTTGACACCAGAGACCAAGTACCATTGAAGTTTCCTTATTTGCATTCTTGCATATGGAATTAGGAGAATGCATGAGGCCATGAACCCTAGGGTCTTGCAGTATTTTTCTTGCAGATAGCTGGGTTTGGGTGGCCAGTAGTTTGAAGTAATTTGTCAAATAAACCTGCTTTTCTGGAATGAGGAATGTCATCTGGGAAGTTGTGTTCAAGCTTGCTGCCAGGAATAGAATCTTTTGGCTGGGAACCAGCTGTGATTTATTTTCATTGATAGCATACTTCAGAGAAGTTAGGAGTCTCTTTACAAACGTCAGGTGGTGAAGTAGCAATTCCTGATTGTCCGCCTGAATCAGGCAATCATCCAAGTATGGGTAGATTTCAATATTTCTCGGACTACAGTATGCAATGACTGGAGCCAGGCACTTTGTGAATACCCTGGGTGCAGCAGATAAGCCAAAGGGAAATGCAGAGAACTGACAGTGCATACAGCCTGCCCTGAAACGTAGATATTTCCTTCAAGATTCCCTTATGGGGATGTGCAGATAAGCTACTTTTAAGTCTAGGGTGACCAACCAGGAGTCCTTGGCTAGCATAGAGAGCAGCTGCTGGAGTGTAAGCATTTTGAATTTTGGTACCACCAGGAAGGTGTTGAGAATTGACAGATCCAGGATAGGCCGCCAGGAGTTATCTTTTCTGGGTACCAGGAACAGTCTGGAGTAGAAACCCTGTCCCCTTTGCTCCGAGGGGGACAGGTTGAATAGCCGTGATACTGAGAAGGAAAAGTACTTGCTTTTGGGCCTCTGCCCACTGGTTTGGAGGAAGATCTGGCAATCAGCTTGGGGTTGGCAGTGAGTGGAAGTAAAATCTGTATCCGTAGGAAACAATGTTTAAGACCCATTGGTCCTGGGTAATATACTCCCAGTTTTTTGCATGCAGGGCAAGTTTTAATCCTAGGGGTGCAAGTACTTGGGCATGGCTGGAAAGGATGAAGTCATTGTGAACTTTTTCCATAAGGGGTGGCTTACCACTCCCTGATTTTGAGGTGGGGACAGTCCACTGTTTAGATATGTGCATACCCTGAGACTGTAGTCTTTGTAGTCTGTTGCCCCTGGGTTTGGACTGAGAAAGTCTGGGAGGGACTGGAAAGGACCAGTTCTTTGAAGGCCAATGCCTACTGAATCTAGGTGGCTGTACCTGTAAGAAATCTTTAACAGCTTGCATAGATTTAGCTTTTTCCTCCATCTTTTTAAGAACTTCTGCTTTTGTGCCAAACATTCTTGGTTTAATGGAGTATCTAGCAATTGTGCTTTGACATGGTCTGGCAAAATTTATTCCTTCAGCCAAACATGCCTTCTCAGAACACACCCAGTAACAGCAGCCCTGCAAGATGCTTCTAAGGCATCAAAGCCACACTGCAAACTATGCTGACCAACTTGGTTTGCAGAATGCATTAACTGTTGTAAATCTTTATTTTCTACACAATCAGGAATCAACATTTTGTTTTTTATTAGTTCCATAACATGCTGCTGGTACTTCAACATGTGAAACTGACAATTTAAAGCCCTGATGGCAAGAGTTGCAGAGGTATATACCTTCTTACCCCCATCTGTCTAAAGCCCTAGAATCCCTGTCCAAAGGGGTAGGGTTTTTGGCTGTAGTAGCCTTAATACCTTTAGGTCCCTGGGAAATGGTCTCTGGATCCGCAGTAGGATTTTTAAAAAGAAATTTCTGAGAGTCATGTACTCTGTAGTACCTACCAGGCTTTCTAGGAGCTGGTGGTAAAGTATCAGGGGTAAGACTGGATTCCATGAAGACATCACCTACAACATCCAGGACAGGTGGTACAGCTAGAGGCATGTGCTGAGGCAAGTCTAAGAATTCCCTGAGTCTCTTTTTGGACTGTGGGTAGTCCTGGCATTCACAGCGGAAATGGTCTCTTAGGGTATGCAAGGTTTCATAAAGAAAAGTCCTCTGGGGGGAGGCAGAGGGAATAGAATCCTCTGCATCCGAATCCTCATCGGTAGATAAGGGTATGTCCTGGTAATCAGAGGGGTCAGAGTCATCAGACTCATGGTCTGTGGAATCAGAAGGAAAATCAATTCTGTGTCTTTTAGACGGGGAAGGCTGGCTTCCACTAATTAAAGTAGAGGTCTTCAGCCATTCTAAGCATTTGTTTCTGTGGCATGGGAGCTTGAGAATTCGCTTTGATCGGTTTCCTAGGCACAGTGCAAACCCTGGGCCTGAGAAATTTGTTAGTTTTAGTAAGAAACAAAGTAGTCTGTTTAATATGAACATCGGAAGGTCTGAATACACTCTCAGAAGCCATAGCTAACTGCATAGCAGTGCCGGACCCATCCAAGGTAGAGACATCTGCAGGTTCCATAGTCGAAAGAGAATCTCGTGGCATACCAGACTCCGAATGGGTCTCAGTAAAAGCCTGTGAATCTGTAGAAGCGGGTATCAGGGGCAGCAAAAGTGCCTCACTGAGTACAGGCGGACTGGCGAGTAGCTTAACAGAAGTGTTGTCGGCAGTTTTGGACCTATGCAGTCTGTCTCTGTCTTTATCCTTACGTTTTTTCAGAAGATCAATAGTTGGATGGCTTATCGAAGCCATTTTGGAATACGGAGAATGAGAGTGAAAGAATTTAGCAACAAAGATAGCCCGACGATGAATAGTTCGGGCGTTAAACAAGGCACAAAACCAACAGCGAGGAACGTCGTGGTCTGGGCCTAAACTGGTGACGCAGTAAGAATGAAAATCTCTGTGAGGTATTTGCTTTCCACAGGAAAGACAATTATTAACTTTTTCTGCCATCGGTTAGAGCAAGAAAAAAGGATCCCCAACGGGGTACTTAGCTTTAGAAGACTTCAGGCTTGAAACTCAAAAAACAAAAATTTCAGGTAGCGGCCGACCGGCACTTGGGAACTGCTTCTGCTTCGAGCTCCCGCATGGCAAGAAAAGCTGATGTAATGGCATCAGCTGCATGTTTTATACTCCTGAAGACCTGACATCATGGAAGAGGCGACAGCATCCGACGCAGAAATCCCAACACTCTGGTATTCGGGATGACTAAGGGCTACCTGCAGGCAGATGACCCAAGTGTGATGACTGCAACAGTGAAACACGAAGAACATCAAATGGTTCCTTAAATACCCAGATTAAGGACCTAAATCATCATCAACAGATAAAAATGTTGCATTAGCATAACAGATTCATATCCCAAAATATCTCCCACATCTGGAACAAACTTCCACTACATGTCAAACAGAAAAGCACCCTTGTAATCTTCAGGGCAAATGCAGATAACTGGATAGCCAGATTCAATCTTTCCCCAGGGACATACTGTGCTACCCTTCCTTGAGTATAGGGGGAAGTTTTGAATAATTGTTTATTGCCTAGGCTTGTAATGTTTTGCAGACCGACTGCCTAGTACTTGGAGATGAAGTCAGCTGTCCTTCTGACTAATCTGAAGATCCCTTACTTGGCTCAGGATGGCCAGGGACTGAAGCACCTGACAGAATACTTCTCACCTATGGTGGTGGTGATAAGGGGGGGGGGGTGATATGAGCAAGCCTTGGTCTTTCTCCTTGAAGTATGAATAGTAGACAAGAAAGCAAAGGGAATGCTGGAAAAAACACTCAGGAAGACTTGTTTCCAAACTAGGGAAATGCATCCACTACTTGCTCTTCTACCTCATCTTGACTCAGGGAGTAGAATTTAAGAAGAAAGATTTCTCACATGAAAAGTAAGCTAAATTTTAGGGTATCCAAAATCAAGAAGACGCTGTGAATCCAGGCGTTGCTGATTCTCAGCTGCAGGAGAGTACTGTAGAAGTTTAGAAAAAGAAGGACCTAAAGACAGTAACTGCACAAAAAGGTTATTGGTGAAAATAAGCTTCATTTGGCCTTCCAGTATGGTGCTGCACTGAGTGGAAGCAACTATGCAGAGCTCCACAGCATAAAACAATAAAACTAATAAAGCCTGAGTAGATGTGCCAGTAAAGCAGATTTAAGAGAAAGTGAATGAGTGCCATGGCAGGGAGTCAAAAAAACTCTGGGAGAAGCAAGTGGAAACTAAGCAGATGACAGAGGTCAGGCAAATGGGCAAGAGCAAGCAACTCTGAAGATGATAATGGCAAGAATTAGAAGTGCAAAAGTACAGTTATGTGCACTTACCATAAATGTAGATGTTCGAGTGTATTCACTGTTGCAGTCATCACCTGTGGGTTATCCCTGCTGTGGTAGTCCTCGGCTGGCCCGAATACCAGAGTCAATGTTTTTCTGTGTCAGCTGCTGTCGCTTGTGGACTGATGTCAGGTTGTAAGTGCTATAAAGCAAGGCAGATGATGTCATTACATCAGTTTTTCTTGCCCTAACCAGTCAGGAGCCCCCGGAAATATGGTAAGGGTAACCTGGTGGCAAAGAGTCACCATAAGAAGCTTGTCTCCCTAAGAAAAGAGGACACAAGGGGGAAGGAGGGAGGGAAACCAGGACTGCAACAGTGAATACATTAACATCTACATTTATGGTAAGTATACATAACTGTACTATGTTCTTCGTGTTTCACTGTTGCAGTCATCACCTGTGGGAGGATTCCCAAAGTTGAGGATAAGGGTGGTAGGATTAGTAATAGACCTAGGCCTGGGTCAGCATGCCCTGCACAACTGCATTGGCAAAACCTGCCCTAGCTTTAGAGAAAAGAGGATGCTGGTAATGCTTAGTAAAGGTGTGGACATAAGTCCAGGTGGCAGCTTACAAGATGTCCCTCGTGGGGACTCATCTTAGGAATGCTGTGGAAGTGGAGGCTGTCCTAGTGGAATGGGTGCGAACAGATTTGGGGGGGGGGCTTCCCATGAAATCTGTAGCAGAAATGGATGCAGTGTGATATCCATTTGGAGCTGGTTTGCTTGAAAATGGGTTTCCCCTCTGCCTCTGGGGCAAAGCTGACCAGCAGTTTTTCTGTTTTTTTGAAGGCTTTAGTACGGTCTAGGTAGTATCTGAGCTGTCTGTGCATGCCTAGTGAGTGCAGAATTCTTTTCCCCTTCTTTTAAGGGTTAGGGAAGAAGGTGGGTAGATGTATGGCCTGGTTGAGAGTCACATCAGTTACCACCTTGGGAATAAAGGAGGGGTTAGTCCTCAGGGAGACACTGTCTGCATGGAAAATGATGAAGGGCTCAATGGCCATCAATGTCTAAGTTCTGAAACCCTTCCGGCTGAGGTGATAGCTAGCAGGAAAGCAGTCTTCCAGGAGAGGGATTTTAATTCTGCTGAAGCAGCAGGTTTGAAGGGTGGTAAGGTTAGTTTTTCCAAAACATAATTCAGGTCCCAGGCTGGTGTTGGTGGCTTTCTGGGAGGTCTGATATTCGAAGCCACTCTGAGGAACTGCTTAATCAAAGGATGTGAGAACAGGGGCAGATCTGTATTGAAATGAGCTGAAATGGCTGAGACATGGATTTTAATGGAAGAGAAGGAGAGGCCAGAATTTAGTAACTCCACTTGATAGTCCAGGATAACAGGTATGAAAGGATGAAAGGATGTGAGGAACTGCCCCCCCCCCCTCTGGTCTGGTTCCAGGAGCAGAATCTTTTCCATTTTCCTGCGTAAGATTTTCTGGTGCGGGGCCTCCTGGCCTCTGTGATAATGTCTACGACCCGTTTGCTTAACAGGGGCTCCTTGTTTGCTTATAGTGTATAAGCCATACTGTCATTTTGAGAGTCTGCAAGTCTGGGTGCAGCACCCCCCCACCTGAGTCAAGAGATCTGAGATGAGGGGAAGCTGCCTGGGAGGCTGAGATATCAGGTTGTGCAGTAAGGGGTACCAATGCTGCCTGGGCCAGTCTGGACAAATGAGGTTGGCCTTTGGCCTCTCCTCCCTTATCTTAATCAGTACACCTTGGGAATAAGAGGCAGAGGAGGGAATGCGTACACAAAGAGGGAGTTCTGTGGAAGGTCAAGGCACCTATCTTCCACACTAGGCGGTGATACTCCCTGGTACAGAATTTTTCCAACAGGTGGTTGAGGTGCAAAGCAAAGAGATCCATATTCGGCGTTCCCCACTCCTGAGTGACTTGTAAAAAGATTTTTCTGTGGAGCTGCCATTTGTGGGGCTCCAGCAAGTTTCTGCTTAAGTGGTCTGCCAGGGAGTTGTTGATCCCTGGTAGGTACTGGGCTATTAGGTGCAATCCCATGGAGGTGTCTGCCAGAGGTTCATGGCTACCTTGCACAGAGGGTAGGATTGGGTCCCTCCCTGTTTGTTGATGTGCCACATTACAGTGATGTCAGTTTTGATAAGGAGGACCCCTGGCCTGAGATGTGATTTGAAGGATATCAGGGCCTTTTGTACTGCCATCATTTCCTTCTGGCTGATGTGTAAAGGAAGGTGCTGGGCATCCCAAAGGCCTTGGGTGCACCTTCCTGCCAGGTGAGCACTCCAAGCCATGTCTGAGGCATCGCTGATGATGGTCTGGCCGGTAGGGCGGAGGATGAAAGGGAGACCCTTGTTCTTGGCACAGGCCCTTGCCCACCAAATAAACTTGGCCCTTATACAGGGGATCAAAGGGAGCGTGGTCTCTAGAGACGTGCTGACACCAAAGATTCTTTAGATACCACTGAAGTTTCCTCATGTGCAGGCTAGCCTGAGGAATTAGAAGGATGCAAGATGCCATGTACCCCAAAGCTTGCAGGAACTTCCTCGCTGAGAGGTGACTTCTGGAAGCCAGCTGAGTAAAGTAGAGTGGCAGGAAACTGTTTTTCTGGTGACAGGAAGGCCATTTGAGATGCTGTGTCCAGCAGTGCTCCCAGGAAAATGATCCTCCTGGAAGGAGTCTGCTTTGATTTCTTTTCGTTGATGGTGAACCCTAAGGGGGTTAGGATGGTTTTGACAGAGGAGGTCCTGGATCAGCTTTTCTTTGCACTCTGCCTGAATCAGGCAGTCTTCCAGATAAGGGTAAATCTGAATATTTCAATGTCTGTAAAATGCTATGGCCAGGGCTACGCATTTGGTGAATATCCTGGGTGCAGTAGATAAGCCAAAGGGTAGTGAAAGTGTTGTAAGCCTGCTCCGAGACGTAGGAATTTCCTGCAGGATTCCCTTATGGGGATGTAGAGGTAGGCATCCTTTAGGTCTAGGGTCACTAACCAGGCATTTTTTGTCAGTATAGGCAGCAGCTGCTGCAAAGTTAGGATTTTGAATTTGGGGACCACTAGGGAGGTGTTCAGACTGGAGAGATCCAGGAGGGGGCGCCAAGTGCCCTCTTTTCTGGGAACAAGGAATAGTCTGGAATAAAAGCCTTTGCCTGTTTGGTCTGCGGGAACAGGTTCTACTGCCTCCTGGGATATGAGAATTTGGACTTGTTTTAATGCCTCTGCCCACTGATTTGGAGGCAAGTCTCGGTACCCTCTTGGAACTGGCAGTTCATTGAAAGAGAATTTGTATTCTTGAAAATTATCTTTAAGACCCATTGGTCTTTGGTTACAAAAAGCAAATTCTTTTTGCAGAGGGAGAGTCTTTCTCCTAGCTTTTGGTGAGTGAAAGGAGGGCGGGGAGTAATTGAGTAGTTTTGCCATAGAAGGGTTGCTTAGAACTCCCTGCCTTAGTGGAGTAGGTCCACTGTTTGGTTCTCTGCTGTCCCTGGGATAAAGTCCTGGGTGGTCTGTCCCTGCGGGGCTTACCTTGCCCCTGTCTACTAGGTGCAGGAAAGGATCAGTGCTTAGAGGGAAAATTCTTGTTGAACCTGGGAGGTTGGACCTGAAAGAAATATTTTACTGTTTGCATAGATTTAGCTTTGTCTTCCATCTTTTTAAGCACTTCTTCTGTTTTAATTCCAAACAAGTGGTCCTTATCAAAGGGTGCATCAATTAATTTAGACTTGACATGATCAGGGAGAGGTTGTTCCTTCAACCATGCACATCTCCTAATAACAGATACTGACACTGCTGCCCTGCTTGATGCTTCTAGTTCATCATATCCAGAGTGCAAAGAGTGTTTTGGCCACTTGACAAGTAGAGTGCAGTAAATCTAACTCTTTAAAATTGGCACAGTCAAGAAAGGAAGAAATATTTTTGTTTTAATAGCTCCAAAGTGTGTTGTAGATATTTTAATATATGGAACTGACAGTTGAGTTCTCTGACAGCTAAGGTTGCAGAGGTGTATACTTTTTTTACACCATTGTCCAGAGCTCTGGATTAGTTGTCAGAAGGGACAGGATTCTTTGCAGAGCTAACTTTAGCTCCTTTAGGTCCCTGTGTAATGACCTCAGGGTCTGCAGCAGAATTTCTGAACAGTATTTGTGAGAATCCAGCACTCTGCAATACCTGTCAGGTTTAGTGGGAGTAGGTGGGATGGTGTCAGGGGCCAAGCTAGATTTATGGAAAACATCATCCACCACTTCTAAAATAGGGAGGATGGCCAGGGGTCTGTGCTGGGGCAGGTCTAGAAACGCTCAGTCTTTTCTTAGACTGAGGGAAGTCCTGAGATTCCCAGTGGAAATGTTCCCTGAGGTTGTGAAGTGTTTCCCCAAAGGAAAGGTCTTCTGCTGGGGTGGCAGAAGGAATGGATTCCTCTGCATCTGAGTCTTCATAAGCAGTAAGATGCTGTTGTTCCTCTTCAAAAACTGAATAATCAGATTCCTCAGAATCCTGTTCTGACAGTATTTCAGGAGAAGGATGTCTTTTCCTTTTAGAATATGTGGCTGGACTACCCCTGGTAAGGGAGAGAAGATCCTCTGCCATCTTAAGCATTTGTGCTTGTGGAGGTGGAGCAGGAGTAAGATGGAGACTAGAGGTAGAATTCCTAGGAGTGGCCTGGCTTCCAGGCCTAAGAGAATCCATCGGTCTGAGAGAAGCGGTAGTCAGATAAGAGGACATCAGTTTCTGTCTAGAATTGGTACAGCGAGAGGTCTCCTCAGAAGCCGGTGCCTGTGTCACAGCTCTGGACCCAAACGAGGCAGACACAACCCAAGGCTTGGAAGACGAAGAAAATTTCTGAGGCATTCCAGACTCCGAAAGGGTCTCAGTAGAGGCCTGCATAGATATTGTATTGGGCATCAGGGGCTGCAAAAGCACCTCACTGAATTCTGGAGAGCTGATGACCTGCTTACTAGTAGCGTCGTCGGAAGGCTTAGCCTTGTGTGGTCTGTATCTCTATGCTTTTTCAGAATGTCTACGGATTGCTGGCTGACTGACACCATTTCGGAATGTGAAGATGGAAGACGAAAATACCTATCTACAATAAGAGCTCTACGACGAATGGTTCTCATGTTGAAGAGGGCACAGAACCGGCAACGTGAGACGTCGTGGTCTGGGCCTAAACAAGTGACACAGTATGAATGGAAGTCTCTGTGTGGGATCTGCTTTCCACAGGTGAGATAATTGTTAACTTTTTCTGCCATCGGTTAGTGCAAGAAAAATGAATCCCCAATGGGATACTTGGCTTAAGACATTTACTCTGGTAGCGACTGACCAGCACACTTGCGAACTGCTTCTGCTACGGGCTCCACGGCAAGAAAGACTGATATAATGGCGTCGGCTGCCTTGCTTTATAGCACTGACGACCTGACATCAGTCCACAAGCAACAGCAGCCGACGCAGGAAAAACACAGACTCTGATATTCGGGCCGGCCGTGGACTACCACAGCAGGGATAACCCACAGATGATGACTGCAACAGTGAAACACGAAGAACATCCCACATTGCAAAAAAGCTGGCATACCAGGAGAGAATTACAGCAGTGACAGACTGCCTAAATTAACATGCAACAATACTTTCAGGACCTGCTTACTGAAAATAAGGATCTTAAGGCACAAGTTGAATCTGCAGAGGCCTGCTGGACTACTCTGAAGCAAAAACAATCAACTCGGACGATAGAGTCAGGAGTAAAAGGGTAAAGGATAGTGGGCATACCCAAGCTATATAAAGGGCTGGACTGCGTTACGGTGGCTAAGAGAATTAACATCCCAGCAAAGCAAATTTTAACAGAAATTTTTATAGAAAGATCCTACAGAACCACATGGTGGCCAGGAAAAAATGATACAAGAAAAGTCCACCATATGATTATCCGATTCCAGACAAATGTGATGGATAAAGTATTAATGGTACTTTGGAGAATGGGCAGAAAGTTAAAAGTAGGAGATCAACAGGTGTACACAGAATGATTATGCCTTCCAGACATGTTCGAGAAGCAATGCATTTGTACTGGTCACTCAAGTGTAAAGAAAGGGGGCTAAGGTGAAGAATTATATACCCTGCTGCAATGACAATTTTTCTACAAGGGGTGGCTCATTTGTTTTTGGACTCAAAAGAAGTTCTAGACTTTGTGAAGAGGCCAGCTAACCACATAAATGTCCAAGTGAAGAGAATGGAAAAGTACAGTTTTGTACCTACCATAAATGTAGATGTTAGAGGATCTCCATTGCTGCAGTCCTTACATATGGGTATTCCGCTGTCCACAATCGGCCCGAATACCAAAGGGCTAGAACCGGCGTCGGTCATCGGCGCCCGAGACTGACGTCAGTACGTGCCAGTACAAATGCGCATGACCGACGCCATAACCTCAGTCTTTCTTGCCTCAGACGTCAGAATGCAAAAAACACCACCCAAACCCCAACCTAAAAAGAAAAGGGGGGAAGGAGGGAGGGAAAATTGGACTGCAGCAATGGAGATCCTCGAACATCTACATTTATGGTAGGTACAAAACTGTACTATGTTCTTAGTCTCCCATTGCTGCAGTCCTTACATATGGGTAGAATCCCAGAGCAACGGAAAAAGGGAGGCTGGCCAACTAAATAGCATTAGGAGCTGCTAACATGCCCTGTAAGATTGCAGTGGCAAACCCAGCCCTAGACCTAGAATAAAGAGGTAAATGATAATGCTTTGTAAAGGTATGTACAGAACTCCAAGTAGCTGCCTCTAGAATGTCTTTAGTAGCTACCCCTCTCATAAAAGCAGTAGAGGTGGCCGTAGCCCTAGTAGAATGAGGCCTGATCCCAACTGGAACCTCCTTTCCATGATGAGAGTAACAAAAAGCAATACAATGGCCAATCCACTTGGAAATAGTTTGTTTCGAGACAGCTTTCCCTCATGAAGTCAAAGCAAACGAAACAAATAATTGTTGAGATCTTCTGAACTCTTTGGTTCTGAACAAATAATACCGTAACTGCCTATGCACATCCAAAGAATGCAAAACTTTTTCCCCTTCATTTTAGGGGTTAGCATAAAAAGTAGGCAAATGTATAGATTGGTTCAATGCCACATTAGAAATCACTTTAGGCAGAAAAGTAGGATTAGTACGTAAGGAAACTCTGTCCTTGTGAAAAATCAGAAAAGGTTCCACTGCCATGAGGGCCTGTAATTCAGATACCCTTCTAGCAGAAGTAACAGCCAATAAAAAAACAGTCTTCCAAGACAACAACTTCAATTCAGCTGTAGCTGCAGGTTCAAAAGGAGGCAGAGTCAGCTTTTCCAAAACAAAATTAAGATCCCAGGTAGGAGTAGGAGCTCCGTGGGGTCTTATATTCTTTGCCCCTCTAAGAAACTGTTTAACCAATGGATGTGAAAATAAAGGAGGGTCACAATCATAGTGAGCAGAAATAGCTGCAGCATGCACTTTTACAGAAGAGAAGGACAAACCCTTGTCCAATAAAATAGTCAAATATTGCAATGTACAACTCAAATTAGGCAATTTGACATCAAAGCCTTCAGCTGAACTCCAAAGAAAAAATCTTATCCATTTATCAGCATAAACTTTTCGAGTACTAGGACGCCTGGCTTCCAAAATAACATCCAAAACTTGTTGAGGGAGCTGAAGGCCCTCCTTCTCTAAAACAGAATGCGCCAGGCTGTCAGATGTAGGGATTGCACCCTGACATTGAGAAAATGATTGTTTTCCTGAGACAATAAGTGAGGAATCTGTGGTAATGGCCAAGGTGTTCCATGAATTAAGCTCCTCAACAGAGGGTACCAATGCTGACGAGGCCAATCCGGTGCTATAAGGATCATGCAAGGTCTGTCCCTCCTGACTTTCAACAGCACCTTTGGAAGAAGAGGCAAAGGAGGAAAAGCATACACGTGAAGGTTGCTCCAACTGAAGGATAGTGCATCCATTTTCCAGGCTTTTGGATGAAACAGCCTTGTGCAAAACAGTGGCAGTTGGAAATTCAGAGGAGAAGCGAACAGATCTATGTCTGGAGTTCCCCAAGCCCTGGTCAACTGAAGAAATACCCGAGGGTCCAATTTCCATTCGTGAGGATCCACAATCTGTCTGCTCAGAACATCTGCTAAAGAATTTTGTGCTCCTGGCAGAAACTGTGCTCGAAGAGTGATGTGCAGATTCAAAGCAGTTTCCCATAACAGCATTGCTTGTCTGCAAAGAGGGTAAGAATGAGTTCCCCCCTGCTTGTTGATGTACCACATGACAGTTGTGTTGTCTGTTCGAATCAACACCAGTCCTGGTTGAAGTAGGCTCTTGAATCCTTCCAAAGCAAATTGAACTGCCAGCATCTCTTTCATGTTGATATGCAAGTGAAGTAGCTCTGGGGGTCAAAGATCTTGAATCCATTTTCCTCTGAAATGAGCTCCCCAGGCTGACTCCGAGGCGTCTGTCATCAATATCTGACTTGCCTCTGGTTGGGTCACAGAGAGCCCCTTGTTTAGGTGACATTCCTGAGCCCACCACAGAAATTCTTTCTGAATGCAAGGTAGAATCCGAATGACAGTGTCCAAATCGTGGCTGTGTTGAGTCCAAACGCTTTTGAGATACCATTGTAGCTTCCTCATATGCAGTTTGGCATTGGGAAGTACTAGAATGCAAGATGCCATGAACCCCAAGGCTTGAAGGACTGTCCTTGCAGTCAGCCTGGACATTACTGATAGCTGTTGGAAGTATAGGTGAAGATTTCTTTGTTTGTCCGGGGTAAGAAATGCCATCTGAGCAGCTGTATTCAGTCTTACACCTAGAAAACACATCTCTTGTGAGGGTACTAGACTGGACTTTATTTCATTCACAGAATACCCTAGGCAACTTAAAACTGTCATTACATACTGCAGATGTTGAAGAAGTTCGTGCTTGCCTTGAGCCAGAATCAAACAGTCGTCCAGATAAGGATAAATTTGAATTCCTGTTAGTCTGAGAAAAGCTATTACTGGAGCCAGGACTTTTGTGAATACCCTGGGCGCAGTAGACAAGCCAAAGGGCAATGCAGAGAACTGATAATGCAAATTCCCATTCCGAAATCTCAGGAATTTTCTGCAACCGGGCCTGATAGGAATGTGAAGATAGGCCTCTTTGAGATCCAGAGTCACCATCCAGTGATCTTTGCCCAGCATAGGTAACAGCTGTTGCAGTGTTAACATCTTGAATTTTGGAATTTCCAGAAAGGTGTTTAGAATGGACAAATCCAGAATTGGTCTCCAAGTATTCCCTTTCTTTGGCACTAAGAAAAGATGGGAATAAAACCCTGTGCCTCTTTCTGCAGAAGGTACTTCCTGTATTGCTCCCAACTGAAGCAGAGAAGAAATTTGTGCCTGTGCTTCCAGTCTTTGCTGATGAGGCACATCCGGCATACCTTTGAAAGGAGGGAATGTGTGAAAATAAAATTTGTAGCCTCGATTTATTATGTCCAATACCCATTTGTCTTGGGTAACCAAATGCCAATTCCTTTTGAAAAGTCCCAGTTTTCCTCCTAGAGGAGCTGCCAGCAAGGCAGAGTCCGGCAGCTGAAGACACAGGTCATTGGGTCTGTTTCCGAAAGGACTGACCCCTGCCCTCCCCAGCAGAAGGGGTAGAAGAACTCAAAGACCTAGAAGTAACAGGGCCCTGAGAGGAAGCCCTACCTCTACCTCGCTCGACCTGCCCCTAGATTGATAATCCGAAGAGGGAAAGACCATCCCTTAGCAGGCCAATTCCTACTGAACTTAGGGGCTGAACCTGTAAAAGTCCTTAACTGTCTGCATAGACTTAGCCTTTTCCTCCATTTTTTCAAAACTGATTCTACTGGAGGGCCAAAAGAACATCAGATTGCAGAGGAGCATCCATAATTCGAGCCTTAACATGCTCTGACAAGGTCTGATCTTTAAGCCAGGCATGCCTGCACAACTGAACTAGTAGCAGCCACCCTGGAAGAAGCCTGTAAAGCATCAAAACCACACTGCAAAGAATGCTTACCAACTTGGTCTGAAGCATGCACTAAATCCTGAAGCTCCTTACATTCAATACCTTCAGCTAAAGCATCTACTTTACATTTCAATTGGCCCAGCAAATAATTTTGATACCTGAGCATATGAAACTGACAATTTAAAGCTCTCATAGCCAAAGTAGAAGAGGTATACAGTTTTTACCCCACCTATCCAGGGCCCTAGCATCCTTGTCCAGAGGAACTGGATTCCTAACCACAGAAGCCCTAGCACCTTTGGGGCCTTGAGTAATAGTTTCTGGATCAGCCCTAGGACTCTTATATAAGTACTTGTGAGCTTCCGGAACCCTGTAGTATCTATCTGGTTTAACCGGGGCAGGAGGCAGAGAATCTGGGTTAAGGGCAGCCTCAGAAAATACATCCTGAACAACATCCAGTACAGGGGGAATAGCCAAGGGCCTATGCTGAGGCAAAAACAAGAATTCTCTTAGCCTTTTTCGAGAATCAGAATAATCCTGGCCCTCCATTTGAAATGTTCCCTCATGGAATGCAAAGTCTCAGAGAAAGAAAAATCTTCTGGAGGGGACACAGAGGGAGTAGTGTCCTCAGCCTCCGAATCAGAATAGGGAGGGAAATCCTGAAGTTCTTCTACAGAGGAATCTGACTCATTGGAATACTGAACCAAACCCTCCAACTCTGTCTCTACCCTGGGCCTCTTCGCAGGGGGGGGGGCATAGAACCCCTAATTAAAGTAATCAAATCTTCAGCCATCTTTAACATGTGCTTCCTAGGAGCTGGACCCTGGGGACTAGCACCAGCAGGGGCAGACTTAGACTTAGAATGGGCTTTGCTTTGAGAAGGAGGAGGCCTAACAACCCTATGAGGGGAGGGAACCACTGACATCAGAGAAGCACCCTCAGCCTGGCCTAACACAGGAGAAGCCACTTCCTGTAGTAACAAAGGCTCCCCTTGAGACTCAGGTAAACTTTCAGAAGGAGCCGCTGAA
This sequence comes from Protopterus annectens, assembly GCF_019279795.1. NCBI lineage: Eukaryota > Metazoa > Chordata > Ceratodontiformes > Protopteridae > Protopterus > Protopterus annectens. The sequence goes on from NC_056751.1 coordinate 16,506,649, forward strand.
GTAGTCAGTGGTTCTACAGAACCGGCGTCCGGAGTGGACGACTCATCCTGTTTGGACCGCAAAGACTTCTCTTTGCGTTTTTTAGAAGAACCATGCGTCGGCGAATCTGACGGCATGTTGTAATTACAACGTTTACCAAACACCAGCCTAGCACAGTCCAACCGACGTTTAATAGTACGCTTGTTAAAAGTAGCACAAAAGCGACACCCAACAACGTCGTGCTCAGGCCCCAAACAAGGAATACAGAGTGAATGGTAATCCCTATGAGGAATCTGTTTCCCACAAGAAATACAGTTATTAACTTTTTCTGACATCCGTCAATACTGAGGCAAGAAAAAGACAAAAGTGTCCCCAACGGGGTACTTAGCCCAACTTAGTCTCCGGTCTGAACTCGAAAACCGACAATTCCAGAACGCCGAACGGCACTTGCAAATGCTGCTTCTGCTTAGGACCACGCGGCAAGAAAGACTGAGGTTATGGCGTCGGTCATGCGCATTTGTACTGGCACGTACTGACGTCAGTCTCGGGTGCCGATGACCGACGCCGGTTCTAGCCCTTTGGTATTCGGGCCGATTGTGGACAGCGGAATACCCATATGTAAGGACTGCAGCAATGGGAGACGAAGAACATCAGTAACCCAGAGCAGGTGGAAAGAGAGAATCAAATAATCTTCTCTAGGAAGAGAGGTTGAATATTTTCCACTATTTAAGATGCAACAGAGGCTCAGACAGAAAATCGAACTGATCAGGGAATCCAGGGATAAAGCAGCAGAGTAGTTTAGAAAGTATACCAGATGAAGACCAGAACAAGCAAGAGACAGAGCTTGTGTTTAAGACTGTGAGAAGTGAAGTAAAAAAAAGTGATGGCACAGGGTGTAGAAAGTTTGCTTTGCCTGTAAAGTGCATGAAGAAATGCGTTAATACAAAAATATGAAGCCAATGACAAGATAAGGGGTGGATAGTAACATTTAAGATGTTGGCGAGAGGAGGAGAAGAGTGTAGGGGTGAACATTGTTTGACCCCTCCCTGAAGTATCAGTAGAATAGGAGCCATGAAAGAAACAGAAATGTAATAACAGGACATTAAAAGTTAATTTTAAAGAAGATCAATATAAAGAAGCTAAAGGACTCCTACAGGGTTAATAACTGCATAAATTGAGTGGTAAATCAGGTATGTACATGGAAATGCTACTTAACATTAGCAGTAATATAAAATGAATATATTAGGCAGATGAAATAAAGACATAGGGACAGTTTATAAGCTAGAAAAAAGGAAGGGGAGATGAAGACTTGGAAGTACACTTGAGGGAGGCCTTGAGAAGGGACCAGGGTAAAGACTGCACAGCTAAGTATGGATCGATAGCACAGAGATGATATGGATAGGCTCCTCAAAGACAAACTGAGTAAAACAGCTGCTAAAGGGAATTCACTTAGAAGGAATCAGAGATAAAAGGGGCCACATGCTAAGGCAGACAGGAAGGATCATAGTAGAAAATACTACAACTAAGCACAAGAGAGATGCAATAGAAAAAAGGATGAGGAGGAGAAGGATGTGTGAAACAGCCAAGAAAACCACAAAGTATTGCACCTCAAAAAAAAGGAAAGGAGGAGAATACTAGAGTTACTTAGGAAGGAAAAGGGAGGGGGTACAATGAATACAGGTGACATGAGAGAGAAAGATAAAGGAGTGAAGGAAAGGTGAGGAATGAAAGAACATAAGTGAAAAGTATCAATTATACTCCTGGAAGAAGCAGGAGACCTTGCTGTATAGTGTGCACTGTCATGGCTGTGACAGACCTCAGGGATAAAGTGCTGTTAGACCCATGCAAAAATCTAAAATCTCTGTAAAGGAAAGTTGAATTGTACATAGCAAGTTTAGCAGTGGGAGTTGCAGCGAAAGTAAATAAGAGATATAAAAACAACTACTCTAGGATTGGAATGAAAGGGGACTGAGGATGAAGTCAGCAAAATAGAAACATTAGAAAGACAGGGAACCAAGTGAGAAAAGGTACAGTGGTTAGTAGTAAGATCGTACACAGAAGAACGACAGAAACCATGGGTGATGAAAAAATAAACATATGTTCATGGAATGTAAATGGGTCGGGGGTGGCAACACTAAAAAAATTGGACCTTGGAGATTGAAGCTAATACAGAAGACAAGAAGGGTAGGTATGCAGGGGATTAAAGGCACAATGAATGGCAATGCTTTTTCCTCTAACAATGGTATATATACCCCAAATGCAGGCATAAAAGTAATGCAGGGAATATTCTCAGAGAGAACCAAGTTCCAAGAAGATCAGTCTATGCTTGGGGGACTGGAATATAACATACAGAGCAGAGGTAGGTAGAAGACCCAGAATTAGAAGAGTGCAAAAGAATGGAAGTTCTTTTGAGCATACTTGAAATCAGTAGGATGGGGAGGGGGGGGGGGACATGGAAGCTAGGAAAGGGGAAGGATGGGTAGGAGAAATACTCATTCTACTCACACAGACATAACAGTTGGGTCAGGTTAGACAGGGGCTACAAAACCACTGAGCACTCACACCTGGTGAGAGGCATCATAATACAGCAGATTACAATCTCTGATCATGCAATGATGGAGATACAAATGGAGGGGAGTAGGGACAATAGGCAAGAAACACAATGGAGATTCCAAGCCTGACTACTGGAGAGAAAGAAAACAAATGGCCACCGAAAGAGAATTTAAAGAAAAATGAGGGGCAAGAAATGTACTGAGATGAAATAAAAGCAGAGATAAAGAAATAAAATACAAAATCATTTTAAAAGCATGAGAGAGAGAAAAGGAGAAATGCAAAAAGAAATATGTTATATGAAATACCAGATATAGAAGAGACAGAAGATAAGGAAACAAATGTAAGTTTGCGAGAGAGAGAGAGAAATAAATCAAAGTATACAGAGATGTTAGGAGGAGAGAACATGATCAAAAAGTCTACACTTCAGTGCAAGCTCCAAGGCATCACAGGCACTAGGCACAAGATTAAGGTGCCAAGAGGTAGAAACAGGCATCTACAAGATTAGGATAGAGGACAGGGATACAAGTCGAACACAATAAGAGGAGGGGGGTTACAGCATATTACCAGAAGCTATACAATGAGGTCAAAAACTTTGTGTTTTAGGTGAATGAGGACATGAGATGAGAATACTCAGAGTTGCCTAGGATAAATGACCTGATAGAAAAGCATAAATAGAAATGGTATGGGGAAGGATAGAGAAAGGGAAGTCCCCAGGAAGCAATGGCCTGCCGATAGAAGGGTGAGAACTGAGACACAAAAGTGATAGACTGATGGCTGAAACTATTCAACAGAATAACAGAAGAAACATCACTACCACCACCACTTAAGTCATGGAATGAGGGAATTATAGCAAAGATTCACAATGAAAGGAAGGATCAGCTGTTCCTGTCCTCATACAGACCAATCTCCATGCAAATTCATGCAGACATGGGAAATTGCTACTCAGAATGGTATACGGGGACCAGACTGGTTTTGTAGGGGGTGGAGGAAAATTTAAGACATTACTACTAATGTAGAAAGCCCACAAGGACAGAGAAGAGTTAGTAATGATTTCTCTGGATGAAAAGTATTCAACCAGTTAAGATGGAAATATGTCTGAAACAGGAAAATGGTGAGGGCTGACAGAAAAATGGACACATACAATACAAGCAGGAGAAACAATGGCAAGGGTAAAAATAAGGACAAGATTATTAGATACAATTATCATAAAGTGAGGAACCTGGCAAGGTTGCCCAAGGTCTCCATTCCTACTTGCATTGTACATTGAACCCCTGGAAAAGCAATGAGGTCAGATTTGAAGAGATTTAACAAGAAAATTGGAAGAGAAAAAAAAAATCACTTTGTATACTAACATTTTACTGGCACTAACGTACCAGAGAAAAGATTTGGGGAAGTTTGGGAATTCTTAATTAACTTTGGTAAGTCATCAGGATATAAAATAAAAGCAAATGCTATATTAAGCCAAAGGATCAATAAACATGAATAATGCTACAGTTTACCTATGCAGGGCCTGCATTCCAGTCATGGGCAGGGACAGATTTATCAAAAAAGTAAAATAGCTAATTAGGGACTATATCAATAGGGAGAGGCCAACAGTAGCCAGGGAAAAGAGGAGGACTGGGAATGCCAAACCTACAGAAAACTTTACAAGCATGCCCGATAGCAAACATACGGACACTAGTAGACATGAAATATAAAGCACATTGGAAGATGATGATCTGGGATAAGGAAGAAGCCTGGAAAAGGAGAGGGGAAATGAAAGATGCACACTGTTAGAGAACTCAGGCAAAAACCTGCAAGTGGAATGGACAAAAAGGACTGCTCACTAAATACTGGCTAAATCCAGGAGGAAAACTGGAGGGACAGATGTTTACAATAGGTTTCTATAAAAGGATGAGGAAGGTAAAACACAATGGAGGTGGCAACAAACCCAGCCCCAAATTATAATGGAAGACATAATAGAAGCATGGAAGGCGATTACAGAGGAATTTCAATTGGTATATAACCTAGAACCGGAGAAACAGGTGAAAGAATATGGGGAGATAATGCAGCAATAGAGGGGTCACAAAACAATATATGGGACACCAATATGAAAATAATGGAAAGATGGCCAACAAAGGGGTTTAAGAAAATTTTGAGAAGGTGGGGGTTGTGATAATGCTAACAAAAATTATATGGCACAATGGGTGCCCAATTTGGATACAGTTATCAAAGAGAGAGTGAGTAGGAAGAAATGATAAAATTTCCCAAATTTATTATTAAAGCCCACTAATTTAAAATGTTCACCTGGAAATGCCTGCAGAAGTATATCTATACTCCATCTACACTAGCCAGGATGTTTCTGGGCGTAAAAGGCACATGTTGTAAGTGTGGGAAAGACAGACATGTGACAGCACATATTTTGGAATTGCACGGCATTAGAAAATAAGAGAACTGCAGGAAATACTCAGTGATAAGCCTACCACACCTGGGAGTCCATCACAAAAACTATTTCTGCTGGGTTATCAGAAACAGGTCGCTGTAGAAGGATACAGAATTAGTGGGACTGATTATGACATTAGGGAATAAAAAAACAAGAAAATGGAAAAATGTGAACCACCCAAGGTGGAATACCAGTAGAAATACTGAGAGAACATGAACAGAAAGAAAGCATGGAGGCAAAAGAGAAGGGAAGAAAATCACAGGGCAAAATGGCATAAATGGACAAAAGATTAGGTAGATTGATAACGGGGGAAAACTGAGGAAAACAGAAAAAGGTAAAAAAAGAGAAAAGGATAGAGTGACTGAGAGAAAATGCCATGATAAGAGCAAGGAATGGTAGGAAGAAAGGAGAGGGTCAGAAAGGAACCCACAGAACAAGGGAAAATGATGGAGCAGAATAATGATGTAAATAGTTCTAAGGGGGTCTGTGTACACAGTTCTGTTAAAGACCAAAAGAAGAGTTAAAAGCATATAAAAGTTGAGGAGTAGTAGCTTTTCAAAATAAATACAGAGTAACAAATAAATAAAAATACATTTTCCATACTTCCTAACTTTTATGTTTTCCTCTCATATGTAAACTCTGGCCATAATGTAAACAGAGTAAAACTGAGGTCAGTGGAACCTGGAAAATGCATCATGTATGAAAAAGTACAGTTTTGTACCTACCATAAATGTAGATGTTCGAGGATTCCATTGCTGCAGTCCTGACTATTGGGTATAGTCCGCGTCCCAGTCGGCCCGAATACCAGAGTATAAGGCTGACGTCGGTCTGGGCGCATTAGACTGACGTCAGTACGTCAGGGTACTAATGCGCATGACCGACGTCATATCCTCAGTCTTTTCTTGCCCCAGATGTCAGAAGACCCAAAAAGACAAGTCCCAAAACAACCTGCACCAAAAACATGTATAATATATACAACAATATATATATATATATAAAATATAAGCATGTAAACTCACCTACACAACCACCCCTAAACACAGAGGGGAAGGAGGGAGGTAAATTGGACTGCAGCAATGGAATCCTCGAACATCTACATTTATGGTAGGTACAAAACTGTACTATGTTCTTCGTCTTCCATTGCTGCAGTCCTGACTATTGGGTAGAATCCCAAAGCAGAGGTAAGGGAGGCTGGCAAATTATAAAGTAGCAGGAGCTGACAACATGCCTTGTAAAACAGCTGTGGCAAAACCAGCCCTAGTCTTAGAGTATATAGGAAGGTGATAATGCCTAGAGAAAGTATGCACTGAACTCCAAGTAGCTGCTTCCAGAATATCCTTAGTTGCCACCCCCATTAGAAATGCTGTTGAAGTGGCAGTAGCCCTAGTGGAATGCGGCCTAATCCCAGCTGGAATCTCCTTGCCATGATGGGAATAACAAAATGCAATGCAAAAGCCAATCCACCTAGAAATAGTTTGTTTTGACACAGGCTTGCCCTGTGAACTCAAAGCAAAAGAAACAAGTAACTGCTGAGACTGCCTAAAATTCTTAGTCCTGCTCAAATAATAACGCAATTGCCTGTGTACATCTAAAGTGTGCAAAATCTTTTCCCCTTTATTTTGAGGATCTGCTAAAAACGTAGGCAAATGAATAGTTTGGTTTAAAGCCACACTAGAAACCACCTTAGGCATAAAGGAAGGATTAGTACGTAATGATACCCTGTCCTTATGGAAAATCAAAAGGGCTCTACTGCCATAAGGGCCTGCAACTCAGACACCCTTCTTGCAGAAGTAATAGCCAACAGAAAAGCAGTCTTCCATGACAAATATTTCAATTCAGCAGTAGCTGCAGGCTCAAAAGGTTGTAGAGTAAGTTTTTCCAACACAAAATTGAGATCCCAAGCAGGAGTAGGAGCTCTACGTGGGGTCTTATATTCTTTGCCCTCTAAGAAACTGCTTGAACAAAGGATGCGAAAACAAAGGTGGGTCACAATCATAGTGAGCTGAAATTGCTGCAGCATGAATCTTTATGGAAGAGAAGGACAAACCTTTGTCCAATAATTCAGTCAGATATTGAAGAGCCACACTCAAATTAGGCTCTGAAATCTCCAAATTCTTTGCTGTACTCCAAAATAAAAATCTCTTCCATTTTTCTGCGTACACTCTCCTAGTACTAGGCCTTCTAGCTTCCATAATCACATTTAAAACTTGTTGAGGAAGTTGAGACCTGCTGTGTTTCAACACAGAATATGCCAGGCTGTGAGATGAAGAGATTGAAGCTTGACATTGAGCAGATGACCGTCCTTCTGAGATAACAGATGAGGAATCAGAGGTAAAGGCCATGGAGGCTTCTTTACCAGACTCCGTAGAAGTGGGTACCAGTGTTGCCGAGGCCAATCTGGAGCTATCAAAATCATCCTTGGCCTGTCTTGTCTGACCTTTAATAGTACCTTTGGAAGAAGCGGTAGAGGTGGAAAGGCATACACATGAAGGTTTTTCCAACTGAAAGACAGAGCATCCACTTTCCAAGCTGTGTGATGAAACCCCTTTGTGCAATACTTTGGCAGCTGGTGGTTTAGTGGAGAAGCGAACAGATCTATGTCTGGAGTTCCCCATGACACTGTCAGTTTCTGAAATACATGAAGATCCAGTTTCCACTCGTGGGGATCCATGATTTGTCTGCTTAACACATCTGCTAAGGAGTTCTGTGCTCCTGGCAGAAACCTTGCCTGAAGAGTTAGTTGCAAGCTTAGCGCAGTCTCCCATAAAATCATTGCTTGCCTGCATAGAGGATAAGAATGTGTTCCCCCTTGCTTGTTGATGTACCACATGACAGTTGTGTTGTCTGTTAGAATCAACACCTGCCCTGGAAGAAGTAACTCCTTGAAAGCCATTAATGCAAACTGGACTGCTAACATCTCCTTCATGTTGATATGTAGATGCTGTAGTCTGGCAGGCCACTTGTCTTGTATCCACTTTCCATTTAGATGAGCTCCCCAAGCAATGTTCGAGGCATCTGTCGTTAGAATCTGACTTGCCTCTGGCCGGGTCACAGAGAGTCCCTTGTTTAGGTGACATTCCTGAGCCCACCACAAAAATTCCTTTTGAATGCAAGGTATTATTTGAATGACAGTGTCCAAATCCTGGCAGTGCTGTGTCCATACATTTTTGAGATACCATTGTAGCTTCCTCATATGCAGTTTGGCATTGGGAAGCACCAGAATACAAGATGCCATGAACCCTAATGCTTGAAGGACTGTCCTTGCAGTCAGCACGGACTGATGAGATAGTTGATGGAAGTAAAGTGACAGACTCTTTTGTTTGTCCGGGGTTAAAAAGGCCATCTGGGCTGCTGTATTCAGTCTTACACCCAGAAAGCACATGTCTTGAGAGGGTACTAGACTGGACTTTATTTCGCTCACAGAATACCCTAGCCATCTTAGCACTGCTATAACATATTCCAGATGCTGTAGAAGGTCTTCCTTTTCTTGAGCCAGAATCAGGCAGTCGTCCAAGTAAGGATAGATTTGAATTCCTTGAAGCCTGAAGTAAGCTATCACTGGAGCCAGAACCTTTGTGAATACTCTGGGCAGTAGATAAGCCAAAGGGCAATGCAGAGAACTGATAATGAGAATTTCCAGCTCGAAACCGCAGATACTTTCTGCAACTTAGCCTTATAGGCACATGAAGGTAAGCTTCCTTGAGATCTAAAGTTACCATCCAGTGATCTTTGCCCAGCAGAGGTAAAAGCTGTTGTAACGTCAACATCTTGAACTTGGGAATGTCCAAAACGTGTTGAGGAGAGATAAATCCAAAATTGGTCTCCACGTGTTCCCCTTCTTTGGTACAAGGAACAGGCGAGAATAAAATCCTAGGCCCCTCTCTGACACAGGGACTGGCTGAATGGCCCTATGTGAAGTAACTGTAAAACTTGCTTGTGAGCCTCTTTTCTTTGTAGAGGAGGAACGTCTGGCATGCCTTTGAAAGGGGGCATTGTATGGAAATAAAATCTGTAACCGTGGTGAATGATATCCAACACCCATTTGTCTTGAGTAATTAAATCCCAATTTTCTTTGAAAAGAGACAGTCTTCCCCCCAAAGGAGCTGCCAGACGTGAATCTGCTGGCAGCTGAAGAAACAGGTCATTGGGTCTGTTTACGAAAGGACTGACCCCTGCCCTCACCAGAAGTCTGAGCAGGTGAACTCCCTGTTCTAGGCCTAAAAGAACTTTGAGCCCTGCCCCTACCACGTCTAGACCTACCCCTAGACTGAGAATCATAAGCAGGATATGTCCACCCCTTAGCAGGCCAATTTCTACTAAACTTCGGTGGCTGCACCTGCAAAAAATCTTTAACAGTTTGCATAGACTTAGCTTTGTCCTCCATTTTCTTTAAAACAGCTTCCACAGGCGAACCAAACAACACATCAGACTGTAAAGGAGCATCCAAAATCCTTGTCTTAACATGCTCTGCTAAATTCTGATCCTTCAACCAGGCATGCTCATGAAGAACAGAGCTGGTAGCAGCCACCCTCGAGGAGGCCTGTACAGCATCAAAACCACATTGCAAAGAATGCTTACCCACTTGTTCGGACACATGAACCAAATCCAGCAACTCTTTACACTCAATACCTTCCGCCAAAGCATCCACCTTAGATTTCAATTGTGAAAGAAGGTAATTCTGATATTTTAACATGTGAAACTGACAATTCAAAGCTCTCATGGCTAGAGTGGAAGAAGTATACACTTTCTTTCCCCACCTATCCAAAGCCCTCGCCTCTTTATCAGTGGGGACAGGATTTTTAACCACAGAAGCTTTTACACCCTTAGGCCCCTGGGAAATAGTTTCTGGGTCCGCCCTAGGACTCTTAAACAAATATTTATGAACTTGGGCACCCTATAATACCTATCAGGCTTAACAGGAGCAGGAGGCAAAGAGTCAGGGTTCAGGAAGCCTCTGCAAAACATCTTCCACCACATTCAACACAGGAGGAATAGCTAAAGGCCTATGCTGGGGTAAAACAAGAACTCCCTAAGCCTTTTCCTGGAGTCAGAGTAATCCTGGCCTTCCCATTTAAAGTGCTCCCTCATGGAATGCAAAGTCTCTGAAAATGAGAAATCCTCAGGTGGAGACGCTGTAGGAGTGGAATCATCCACATCAGAATCAGAATAGGTAGGATACTCCTGCAAATCTTCCACAGAAGATTCTGAAGCCTCAGAACACTGTTCAAAACTCTCAAACTCAGATTCCACCCTAGGCCTCTTATCAGGCGGGGCATAGAACCCTAATCATAGTAATCAAATCTTCTGCCATCTTAAGCATATGTTTCTTAGGTACAGAACCTGAAATGGTAGGAGAAGCCCCCACTGAAGCTGAAGTAGGCCTACCTCTCATAGAAGTTTTGGCAACAGAAGGAGAGGCCCTAACTACCTTGGGAAGAGAGGGAAGAACAGTCACCTGAGAAGCCCCGTCAGCCTGGCCTACCTCCTGAGAAGGCACATCCTGTAAGAGTATAGTTTCTGCCTGGGACTCCATGGAAACTCCTGGCAAAACCTCCGGCTCCACTGAGCCTTCCAAAGAACCGACGTCCGGGACTGCCGGTTCCTCAACCCTAGGCTTCACTGTTTTATCCTTGCGCTTCTTGGAGGAAGCGGGCGTGGGAGCATCCGACGGCATTTTATAATTGCAACGCTTCCCAAACACTAACCTGGCACAGTCTAACCTCCTCTTAATAGTGCGTTTGTTAAACCTAGCACAAGAGCGGCAACCAACAACGTCGTGCTCAGGCCCTAAACAAGGTATACACAAGGTATGATAATCCCTATGAGGTATCTGTTTCCCACAAGAAATACAGTTATTCACTTTTTCTGACATCCGGTAAAATACTGAGGCAAGAAAAACCAAAATGTTCCCAACGGGTACTTAGCCAACTCTGTTTCGGTCTGAAACTCCGGTTTCGGAAATATTTCAGTACGCCAACCTGCACTCGCAAAACTGCTTCTGCATCGGACCATGCGGCAAAAAAGACTGAGGATATGACGTCGGTCATGCGCATTAGTACCCTGACGTACTGACGTCAGTCTAATGCGCCCAGACCGACGTCAGCCTTATACTCTGGTATTCGGGCCGACTGGGACGCGGACTATACCCAATAGTCAGGACTGCAGCAATGGAAGACGAAGAACATCTACACTGTATGTAAGATTGCAATGATGATTGGGAAATAAAAGGTCAGCATGATGTATAAAAAAGAATGTAAGCTTTATTTGTTATTCAAACAGTAACAGAAATTTTTAATCAGCAGGAAGATGCTTGTGCATGTATGATGGAAGGAAGTCAGTGTCAGAATATGCCGTAAAATAAACTCTGGCAATAAGGCAGTTAGAGATAGTACAACAAATAATTGGAAGATTTCACTATCACCCAGTATGATCAGTAAAGAGATGCACCTTTATTATCATACTGGGGGGGGGGGGGGGGTTGGCAATCAGAAATCCATGGTGGAAAGTGGTATGGATGTTACCACCACAATGGTATTCAATAACAAAATGTAAACTTATGAATGTGGCTGGTGATCATCTTATGTTCATCAGCAGGAGCCCTTATTATTTGGACTCAAAACCTGGTAGACCATTTTTGGTGCGATAGTCATTTTAATTGCAACTCTGAAAAATATGACTTGAATAGCTCATTGTAACTCCTATCCATCATTGTAGGCTGACAAAACCATTGGAAACCTCAAAAACAGAACATAATGCTATGTAATGTGACAAGGATTATAATATGTTACACAGGGAGACAGTTTGAACTGTCCTGGTTTTAACTCAATTTTTTCTGCTACAGCAAGTCTGGTTATATGAAAAAAAGTCTCACCTCCCATCTTAGCCTTCTGCAGCACACTACCCTCCAACATGGCTTTTAACTTCTCCTCTATTCTCTCACAGGAAGTTGCTCTACAGTCCCCTCTGCTGAAACAGTGTGGGTGCTTTACTCACTCTGTTCAATACTATGCACATCTTTACTTGTACTGCATATTCATAGTACATACACTTTCAATAACACTCAGCATATTCACCATGCTTGTTTTCCTTCAGTGCTCTCCTCTGTCCCCACATCCTTTCCTCCATAATCTTTTTATTTCAGACAATACATCCTCACACACTCACTTTTTATTGTACAATCATATTTTATTCATTATCCATATTGCTACAAACATCATTTCCACATTTCCTTCCACTTCCATACTTTCCATACAATATCACAACCAAGTTCACATTTCCAAATCCCTCCCCATTGATACTACTTTTTATACTCAAACACAAATGCTGTCTCTTCACTACTTTTTCTTTTCTCTATCACATTTCATTTTAAAACCCTAACTAAAATTCTTCTGTTTTATAATTTCATGTCTCTCTCCATCAATAACAGTTTTATTAGACCTTTTCATGGGTATACCAATGTATAATGTACAATGGTATAACTCCAGCAAAGTATAGAGCAATGGAATGCAAACCTGAAGGCACATGGGCTGAAACTAAGCACAGATAAGAGAGTGGTAACAGCAGGAAACTGGGGAAATCAGACAAAGCTAGCTGAGAATTGAGATAGAAGGGAAGATAGTGGGACAGGTAAATTGCTTCAAGTACCTGGGAGGGGTGGTCGAGGAGAAGGGAAGTCTGAATGAAGAGATCAAAGCTTGAATCAGAGGGGCTGCAGCCAACTGGCATAGAGTGTCAGGTGTAGTGTATAACAGATGAATGCCAAGAGGCTGAACAGTAAGGTGTAAAAGACAGTGGTGCGACCAGTACTACTGTATGTTACAGAAACCTGAGCAGTAAAGGCAGAGCAGATGAAGTTAGAGGTGATGGAAATGAAGTGCCTGAGAAGGGTGGTAGGATGCACTCTGTGGGACAGGTGAAGAAATGAAGATAAAAGAGCAGAAGCCAAAGTAGCTCCAATTACAGAAAAGATCAAAGGGAACAGATTACAGTGGTTTGAACATGTGCAGAAAAGCAGAAGACAATCTGGTGAAGAAGATTTGTGACAGACAGGAAGAAGGTAAGAGGAAACGAGGACATCCAGCAAAGAGGTGGATGGATTGTGTGAAAGATCATCTGCGACAGTCAGGCATGAGTGTTGAAGAAGGCAAGGGTGTGGCACTGAATCGAGAGAGTTAGCGGCAGTTAACAGGATTCCCCGACCCCATGTAGAAAATGGGAAAAAGGGTACTTGATGATTATGACCGAATAATATTTTTTCATAAATCATATCACACCACTGCTTCTGATTTTCAGTTTCATTCAGCTTCAATTTCCAAAGCCTTATTTTATTTGAATATTCTTTATCCTACTTCTTTTCCAGTTTAGTACCTCTCCCTTCTTTCCAACCTTTGTCATAATTAACAGATAACATCTTTCCTAACATAAAAGTTTTTCTCCTTTACATTCTTTAGTACCAAAACCAAATGTATATATGCTAAGTAAACCACAAGATTCTTTAAATTTAGTCCTCCTGTATCTATTATACATAACCTCTCTTTTAATTGGATTCAACATGACATGAACCTCAGATACAACTTTTTCTGACAATAAATGAAAACTTCTCAATCATAGCAACAACTTTCTGATTTCTTACAATATTTCTTACTACTGACAATGTGCTTTCATACACTTCAAACTTTGTTCCCAAGATGCTTATTTCTTTCCATATATAATACACCCCCTTCATTTTTATATTTCCATACTCCTTAATCTTTTGCTTTGTATAACTTCAAACTTTATCACAACCTCATTCACCCAAACCTTAGTTTTTGCTAAATTTACCAAATCATCTGCATGTGACTGACACACAGATATTATAACTTATTTTCTTACCTCCCATTTCCCCCTTCATTTCACAAATTCCTGTTTGTATAATATTCATCAGCACCACAAAAAGACTAAAAAGTGCAGCCTTGCTTAACTATTTGCCATAACTCTCATCCATGCCTTTTCATAACACACCCTTCTTACATTTACTACTTTTTTCTAATCACGTATGCTTCTAATATCTTGCCCCTTGTCTCATGACTCACCTTAGCAAATGTCTTTGCTACATCCAAAGTTAATAACCTCATCTCCAAAACTGTCTTCTTTTATTATCAGCCTGTTTCAGTTTACTTTCTTTTATCCCCAAACCCATCAGCTAAAACATAATTCACATTTTACGTTTTTGCATAATATTCATACAAATGTTTTACAATGTTATAAAAATACAGAGCAATATTTTTCTTTTCTTCTTTCTTTGATATGAATGTAACCACCTCACACCTCTTCATCTGCTATACCATTCTCTAACCACCAATTCAGTTAAACACTTTTTTTTAAAAACTTTCAATCATTTCTTTATAAAATTCATATCCTAATCTATCAAATCCTGGCGCAGATTCCTCTCTTCCCTCCTAGCTATCTTCATTCAATTCTTCTGTCTTAATTTTTTCTTCTGGATATTTATCCTCAGACATCTTTCCTGATTTCAATTTTCTTCTAATTCTTAGATTTCATACATTTTACTCATGAAATTTTCAACCACAGCTAAAATCTCTTCCTGCTTATATTTTCACATTTTCCATTAAATAATGCCAGCTTTCACCCGCTTGTTTTTACCTTTTCCCTAAAAAAGCAAAACTTCTTTATTTGATAAAAAATTTTATACAGCAGGTTTTATTCTTTTTTTTTTCATACAATTCCCTCTAATTTATTCTTATGCCACTTTTTTCTATCTGATTTTCATACCTTTTCATAGTTTCTTCATATTCAATTTTTCCTTTTCTTTTTTACTCTCCATTCAACCTCCCCCCTAAAAAAAAAAACAACCCCCCACAAAACTTGATATGCTTTTCCTTGTACACTACCCATCAATATTGTTCATCCAATTCTTATAAAGTACTCTCATCACCATATATTCTTTCAATAACTTCAGAAATGCTTTTTTCATCATCTTTCTTTCAGATCTCACCAAATTAATCCCTTTTCCCATTCTCCTTCGTTATTATATTTTGTCTTCTATTTTTGACCATACTGCTCTATGATAAAAAAAATCAGCTATTTCTACCCATATCACTTTCTCTACGTCTTTTGAATATATTACATAATCTTTTTCAGTTTTAAAAAACTCTTCTCCTACACACCTATTCCCTTTCTTTTCCTTTTTTCAACCTTCCAACTTTTATTACTTCCTTCATCATTTTTATATCTTGTGCTATTCTCCCTTTAGCCTTTCTTAAATTATAATTAAAATATCCCACCATAATTGCTGGCATATTAATTGGTACAAACATCTTTATCTCTTCAAACATTTTCTTTCAGTCATACTTGTATATGCACATAATCTAGCGTTTCTTTTCCTTGTTCTTATGTCACATATAACCTCTCTTCCAGACACTATTATTGTTACATCTAATATCTTTACTTCTTCACTCTGTTAAAAACCTGTTCCTGAACATGTCACTACCAACTGATATCTTCCCCACACTGCCTCCATTAGTTCCCTTTTTGTTTTATCGATATACTTTGTATGAAACAAACAAAACATTCACAAAACTTAACCAATCACTAGCAATCCTCTAATGTCATTCTGAACACTGTTTACATTTAATGCAACTATCCCTACATTATCCTTTTATTTTATTTCCCATTCTTATATTTTTCTGCCCTTAACTCTTCCCCAATAGATTCAGTTTGTGCTCTTTGCCTGTTTCACACTGCCTAAAGTACACTGTTTTTTCTCTTCATCAGAAACTTTTGTCCATAAAATATTACATCCTCATTCATCTTCAATAATAATTTTCACAATGTCAGTTTCTTCCTCTTTTCTAGTACTGTTTATATGTTTGTCTTCATTTACTTCTCCCCACATTACTTTCTACAGTTCTCTTGGTAGTAATATCATCCAACTGTACCTCAACTGTAACATTCTCTTCCATCTTCCCCTTCCTTTTCTAACACAGGATAATCAAATCAGAAATAACCTCATTACATTTCCTGCACTTGGTCAACAATCTTTAGATGTGCACCCCTTCTCCCACACTGCCCCCAGCTTCTCTTAGTACAATCATACTCTAAATGTCTCTCACCCCCTCAGAAAATACATCCTTTTGGTTGAGCCCTAATAGCTCACCCTTCCTTTTTTCCATACAGGGCTCAGTTCCAAAAGACTTGCTCCCAAGTGTAATTTACTCCCTACACTGAGTGCAGGCTGAAAGCAGTTCATTTGGAATTTGGCTTCCCAGTGTAAATATTTTTATAGATAGGCCTTGCACCAAAGCAAGCAACTTATACCAAGAGTAGGTCTTTTGGAATAAGGGCAGACAAACAGAGCAACTCTTCCAGAATCTGGCATGTGGTATTAGAAACCTGCTGCAATTTACCTTAACGTACATGCCACCCACACTTCTCACTCCCATCCAACCATTTCTTTCATCATGCATTTCTTTTATGTCATGCACCCTTATTACACATAAAAAATAAAAAGTTAAACTTTTTGGTTTGTAATTCTAACTCATCAACATCAGAAGTAATATACTGCACTATTAACCTCTTATTTTAATTGCAGTTCCAAACTTTGAAATACTGTCCTGTCATGGTGATAACATTTTATTTTTCCCACTTCATTCAAAAATATGTCCAATACTGACAAAGTTTCAAGAGTTACTTTAAAAAAATTCTTCTGTTCCTGAAGGCTAAATGTACTAAAGCTCTTCTGTGCTTAAATGTATTAAAACCCTTATGTTCCTGGACAACATTATCCATAATGTAATGCCAGTTTATACCTTCATGATTTTGTGAACTTATTCTTACCCATGGACAGCTTCTGTGTCTTTCTTTCACTCTTGTCCTCCTTTCTTCTTCTCTCTTAGCTTTCCCTTTATTCAGGATACCAGCATACATAACTTTATTCTTTCATCCAGTAAACCACTCCCTGTTGCCAAGGCATGTCATTAAAACTGGCTTCTCCATCTGCTGAATATACCCCAAAACTGCTTCTATTATCCTTCATTGCACTTACCTCCCTAAATGATTATTCCAGCATTCTACCATTTGGCATCTTTCCTACTAACTGATCCAACATGAAACTCAAACTCACAAACCTCTTCGTGTTCAGGCTTGTCTTTCTCCATCATTTACATCAGCACTGGCATTTCCAAGCCCCCTACATTCAAATATGCCACTATCACAACCTCTGGTACATTCATAACCAAGTTTTTTCATTCATTGTGATCTCTGCCTCTGTTTCACAGTGATCCTTCTCTGTCATTTTTCCCTTTCCAATTGCAGCAGTAGCTCTCTGGAGTCACATAATGGCAGGGAAAAAAGTAGGAGAATTTCTCTGCTGCCCTGGTCAAATTTCTCCTGGTCAACATGAATACCACCTTGGGTCTCAATGAAAAAAGGCCACTGACCTGGTGGAACTAAACCAGTCAAACAAAGCACAAATAAATCAAAGAAATCCACTAAAATTAGCTCCAAGAGGAAAACAGGCAAAATGAAACAGGATCCTGAAAGTACTAAAGTGTTTATAGTAGTGACACATTTTGCTGCAAGTTATGCCCTAGTTTCAATGGGAATGATACTTGTACACTTTATCGACTTGTGTTTTTTTATTTATTTGCAGTGGATCAACTAAGAAAACCCACTGTTCTAGTGACCATTTAAAAGGAAAGGCCCGAGGAATCAAGTACAAATAAGAGCTACAAATCAGGAAAGGAAACTATAACAGCAAGGGATGACTGCATCAAAAGGAGCTGTGATAAGCAAATGAGCACAGAGTTTAAAGGAATGCTTGCGGTAGTTTGGGACCATCAGTCTTCTAAAGTAGGGCTAGTAAATGGCAGGACGTGAAGAAAAAAAGAAGTTATGTACTTACCATAAAGTTCCATATGAGTTGTTCATCTCGTCTTCATTCTTTACGGATGGGTTCTGAGCCGATACCTCGGCTCCGATACAGTCAGTTGCAAAGCTCAAGGTCTTCAAATAGCTCGAGGCCAAGTCCCTATCCCATGATGCACCTGGAATTACCTCAGATCTTGTTTGCTGCGTATAACAATAATACCATATGTCATTCTTTCACTCCCAGGAGAAAGGTATAGAAGGATTGAGTAACCAGGATGGATCCAGCCTCTCGGTCATCTAATTGCCCAGGAGGGGGTAGGAGGGGGGGGGAACATAAGAATGAAGGCGAGATGAACAACTCACATGGAACGTTATGGTAAGTACATAACGTCTTTATGTATAGTTGTTCAATCTCACCATTCATTCTTTACTGATGGGTAGCGTCCCAAGCACCATCAACCTCGGGTGGCTCACGGGAATACATTTCTCAGGACCATGGACTCAAAGGAGGCCCTGCCCCTGGAGGCCTTGTCAACTTTGTAACGAGTGAAAAAGGTATGAGGTTTTGACCGAGTGGCTGCTGCACAAATGTTATCAATTGGAAGTCTGGCAGAAAAGGTAGATAATGTAGAGACTGCTCTGGCTGAGTGAGCTTTAATCTTATGTTGCAAGGGCATATTGGCAGGTTAATAGGCAAAGGTGATACAATCAGATAACCATTTAGACAGAGTTGTTTTAGCCACTGGTCTACCCTTCCTGGAGTCTGAAAAGGAAACAAAAAGCTGGTCTGATTTTCTGAAATCTTTTGTTCTATCCAAATAAAATCTGAGCTGTCTGTGATCATCATGTTTGTGCAGCATATACTCTAAATTGTTCGAATAGTTGGGGAAGAAGACTGGCAAATCCATAATTTGGTTGAGATTGGTTTCAGTGCAAACTCTGGGCAAAAATGAGGGGTTTGTGAGACTCTGTCACCATGGAATATCAAATAGGGAGGCTTGATGGATAAAGCCTGAAGCTCTGACACTCTGCGGGCAGAAGTAATAGCCACCAGAAAGATGGTCTTCCATGACAAAAATCTGAGGATACAAGAGGAAGCCTGTTCAAATGGCAGAAGAATTATGCGGGAAAGCATAAAATTTAGATTCCATGGAGAATAGGGAGATTTCACAGGTGGTCTAATATGAAAAGTCCCATTAAGAAAGTCTTTGGATAACATGTGAGACATGATATTCAATCCCTCAAATCAGAGATGAAAATTAGAAATAGCAGCCAATTGAACATGAACTGTTGCTGAGGCAGCTCCTTTGTTAAAAATCATAGTCAAGAACTCCAAAATGAAAGCCATGGGAGCTTGGTAAGGATCAATATTATTTTTAGTGGCCCATATAGAAACCTTCTTCCATTTGCTAAGATATAGCTTCCTAGTAGATTTATGAGAAGATAAAAGGATCAGTTTTGTGTCATTGGAGAGGTTATGGAACCTGGCTAAGATGGGAATTGGAGCAGCCAAGCTGTCAGCTTCAGGGACTGCAGAGAGGGATGAAGATCCCCCGATTGCGTCAGAAGGTCTGGAACTGGGTCCAGAATCCAAAATCCTCCAAAAGATGAAGTCAAAGGAAGGGGAACCAAATCTGACTAGGCCAATGAGGGGTATTAGCATGATGGTCCTTCCCAGGGTTTTTGCTTTCTGTAGAACCTTGAGTATCAACAGGATTGGTGGAAATGCACAGATGAGACCCGGAGGCCAATCATGTACGAGTGCGCCCCTTGGGGCTTCTCCCAGAGGGGGAATCAGGGCAAAGTAGCTTCTGCATTTTGTGTTCATGTGACTGGCAAAAAGGTCGCAGCAAGGCTGGCCCCACCTGCAGAAAATCCTGTACTTCTTTCTTGAGGGACCACTCGTGAGGCAAGATAGCCATGCTCAGCTTGTCTGCTATCACGCTGGATGTCCGCGGGATGTGCGTTGCCAACAGAAAGCGCTGGGTGGAAACAGCCCACTGCCATACTCAGACAGCCTTGCAACAAATGGGGTAAGACCTGGTTCCTCCTTGTTTGTTCAAATACCAGACCACCACCATGTTGTCTGTCTGAATCGCAATCGTACCCAGAGGAAGAGAGTCCTGGAAGTACTGCAATGCCAGAAGTACTGCTCTCATCTCCAGGATACTGATATGCAGATGTGTCTCTTGTTCAGTCGATGTGCCTTGGGCTGTCTTTCCCTGAAAATGCCCCCCCCCACCTTATCAGGGAAGCGTCTATGGTCACTGTGGCCGCTGGAGGGGGTAGCACAAATGGGTGTCCTACTGTGACATGAAGTGAGGTCAACCACCACTGAAGGTCCTTTTTGCAAGAATTTGTTATTATAGTGTGAGACATGGGAAGCTCTTGGTAAAACCACTGAGTGAACAACAGCCAGTGAAGTATCCGCATGTGCATACCAGCTAGTGGTATGGCTAGAATTGCTGCTGCCACCAAGCCTAATAATTTCAGAACTTCTGATGCTGGTGCTCTGTCTCTTGATATCAGAACGCTGACATGCTGATGAAGAAGAAAGATTCTTTCTATTGGAAGCCTTAGTGTAGTGGTGGTGGTGTCCAACTCTGCCCCGATAAAAGCGATATGCTGCGATGGTGACAAGACAGATTTTTCTGAGATGATTGTAATGCCCAGATGATTGCAGAGTGACAGAGTGGACTCCCTGGCCTGAATGAGGTGATGCCTGGTGGTGGAGGTAAGGAGCAAATTGTCTAGGTACGGAAACACCTGGAATCCTAGACGCCTCAGATGAGTCGTGACCACTGCCATGCATTTGGTGAACACACTGGGGGCTGTAGTGAGACCAAAGGGCAGGGCTCGAAACTGATGATGATTGGCTCCCAGCCGGAAGAGCAGATGATCCCTGGATGGACTGGCCATTTTTATATGGTAGTACGCATCCTTGAGATCTATCGAGCACATCCAATTGTCTTTCCCTAAGAAAGGAAGTATAGACTGAAGCGCGACCATCTGGAACTTCTCTTTCTTTACGTATTGGTTCAGTCTGCTGAAGTCCAATATGGGTCTCCAGTCCCCAGTCTTCTTTGGAACCAAGAAGAATCTTGAGCAAGTTCCGGATCCTGTCTTGTCTGCTGGGACTGGTTGGATGACTCTTTCTTAGCAACGTTTGGACCTCTATTGTTGCCTGTTCCCTGTAACTGGGTGGAGCGTCCAGGATTTTTCTTATGGTTGGAGGGGGTGTGGTGAAAGGAATGAAGTATCCTCTGGAAATGATACTTTGTACCCAACTGTCTTTTGTTAATTTGAGCCAGGTGTCTGGATACAAAGATAAGTGACCCCCCCCCCCCGACTGCCTCCAGAGCAGGACAGTCTGGCCTCCTCTCAGTAGCGCTGGTAGGGCTTCCCAGAGAAGTGATCTCTGTTGCCCTGGTGTTGCCGACCCCCTCTGCCACGAGGGCGATGTCTTCCATTATTGCCCTCTCCTCTGCCTCTGGAGGGGGGGTTCACCACGTGTGTCCTGAGAGGCTCTCCATGGGCTTTTTGGATCCACATTTTTCCTCCCCTTTGACCTTTAGGGTAGGGTTGGGTAGATTTTTCTTTCTTATAAATAATTTAATATCAACTAAAAGTTTAAAAATGTCCGTCCTTTTTTGTGGTATAAAACCAAACCCTTTGGAAAATAAATTAAAAAATGTTTTGGTAAGTGCAATTTTAGAATAATTAAATATATTAAAATCATTAAAAGTCCATTTACAACCATCTTTAACAATGTCATCAGTTACTACCAGTTCCCTTGTCTCGATACAGGGGGTCGCCATCCCCTCCCCCTGTAGTTTTTTGAATTGTAAACTACTGGTTCTTTGTATCTTAATCTTTCAGACCTACGTAGTGTAGGAAAATCCTCAGTGTCTCTGTCTATGTCATCATGTAATGTTTTTTCATGTTCTTGAATGTTGTCCATGTCAATATACTCATTGTCAAAATTTCTTTTACCCCATGATTTAGGCTTGGGATAATGGGTGTTACTGTTGTATTCACCTACATCTCTCTCTATCTTATTATGTTTCCTATTCTGTACTTCAGTACATTTTAATTCTATGTCCTTGAACAATCTTTTATATTTGTCCCTCTGTTCATCTATAGTAAACATTAAATCATTAACAACAGCCTTCAGTCATCATTTTAACAATATAGATTTGTTATTTAATGGTTTTATTTTACTCAACTAGAGTGGTTCTGTAGTTGTTATTTGTGTAGTATGTGACGTGAATGATTTTAATTAATGTATGCAAGGATTCCAGTTTTTATTGGTTAATTTAAACTTGGTACTTGTATTTAAATGGTACTTTACAGTTTTATTGTGGTTTTCTGATGAAGTTACTGACGAAACGTGGATTGTTTATTGCACTACGTATTGTACTGTTTGTATCACTGCTGCCTTGCCGCTCAATAAATCCTCTCACTGACGCTGTGTACCGGGTACTTGCTTTGGATTACAACCTGGTAAAATGGGTTAAAAGGCTGAGCAAAGGAAGAGCAAAGGTCGCTGAACTAAACATGCACTTCTCATATCTATCCATAATCTTGGGAGTCTCTGTTAGGAGGATGGATAGACGAGTAAGTCTCAGACATTTCCTTTTTGGTGGTGCCACAACCATGGCATCAATTGGAACACCTTTTGTTAAGAAAAAGATCGGTCAAGGGGGCAGAGATAAATTTATTAGGCCTCCTAGGGACAGGCTCCATAGTATCCGGAGACTCCCACACCCTTCGTGAGACCAGCTGCATCAGCTCATCAAAAGGTGGAGACACGCAAGAGGTGCAGGGCTGAGAACAGAAAGCCTTCAGGAGAAATGACTCATCCTCAGTAGGGATTTTGGACTGCCCATCACCCCTCTGCCTAAGGATTTCAAGTATCTCAGCAAATGAGATATCCTCAGAGGGGGACCGTGGGGACCCTTCTGACTTCTCTAAGTACTGACCTGATGTGAGAGACTCCTGTGGGGAGTTTAGATGTTTCCTCTTACGCAGTCTCTTCCTGGGAACCTCATCTGAGGCTCTGGGTCTCTACGCCTGGTCAGGATGTGTGAGGCAGAAACAGACACAGGCACTTTAGGGGAGGAGAAAGGCAGGCCTGAGGTCGAGGATGTCTTAGGAAATATGACTCTCCTCATGCCATAGAAAGCACCTCTGCTCTGAGGCGAGGGAGCCGATGGATCCAAAGAACCATCGACACCACCGGCAGTGAGACAGTGGGCTCTGAGCCCGAGGTAGGAGCAGCGCTCATCCAAGTGGAGGCCCCGAGAGGCAGTCTCGGAACCAAGTCGGTGCAACTGTCTTCCCCGGACCCGACCAGAATGTCGGCTCCTAGAGTCCTCGATCGGCACAGAGGACATCAGAGTGCACGGAGCCGAAGACACTGGAGCAGGTGTTGGCTCTGAGGGTTCCACTAACAACAGGTCTGACTCCTCCGACTCTGAAAGACCAACATGGCTCGGAGGAGGAATAGTTTGAACTGGTGCAAGGGTCTTCGACTTCGAAGCCATTTGGGTCAAAACCGTTAACATTTTTGCCAAGGCCTGTGCCAACAACAGCTTTTGCACCACACAATCCACATCCAGATCTGACAGGCTGATAGAGGACAGAGAGTAACGTACCCTAGGTGGTACCAACTAAAGTAATGGACTCTTAGGCGCTTCGGACACCAGTTCCAATACTGGGGACCAGCTCAGAAAGGAAAAGATTGTCGGTTTTAATGGCAGTGGAGCCAAAGTAGAGGATTTTTTTTTATTTCTTCGAGTCCAAACTCTTAGAAGACTTTGAGGACTTGCTGGATCCATCTTGGTCACTCAAGACTTCTTGAACCGTAGGCTTCAACAACCCTCTATCGATGAGTTTTCTCTTCCTTTCCTGAAGGACCCTTGAGGAGAAGGAATGACAAAAAGAACAACTGTCTTGCAAATGCAGAGGTCCTAGACAGTATACACAATTAACGGGGCTGTCAGTAACACGCATCTTTTGGCTACACTTTGGGCACTTTTTAAACCTAGACTTGGAGTGCTCATCTTGGTCAGCCATTGGAAATCTTGAGTAAATTACAGTAATTAGCCAAAAAAGCCTTAAAAAAATCAGGCTAAGGCGCACACACAGCAAAAATGCAAAAGATCAATTTTGTTGTCACCAAAACAGTCACACACACAATATAAACAGACTATGCATAAAAAAGAAGATAGTTGCTAAGATAACACACTATCTTAAATCCTAGGAAATAATCAAGTCAGAAAAATTACTGCTAATACAAAAACTATAACAGTAATTATAATCTTCAGCCTTTCCTAAAAAACTAAAGGCTAAACACACCACACAGAAAACACTACACGCTAAACTTTATCAAAAAATGTAACAAAGGTCACTGATTAAGCACACTCTAACTAGCCAAAACATTTTAAACCAGGCCTAAAACAAGAGGTCACTAGAAGAATTTTATAAAACACTAAGGGAAGGGACTAAATGCAGAAACACACACTATAAGGCTGTAAGAGCTTTGAAAAACTATCTAAAGTATTCAAACTATCTAAATATCAGTAAATAAGCAGAAAAAAAAAGTTTACTGGCCCGAGCTAATGCAGAACCTCCAATCTATTGCAGCAGCAAACTAGATCTGCGATAATTCCAGGTGCATCATGGGATAGGGACTTGGCCTCGAGCTATTTGAAGACCTCCAGCTTTGCAATTGGCTGTATCGGCTCCGAACTCATCAGTAAAGAATGAATGGCGAGATTGAACAACTTCACATCAAAAGTTTTACTGATGACCATTTTCAGATAATGCTATAACTGCAGCACCTAAACAGGGACCAATATCATGAGGAAAGAAACGAAGACACTAGTACAGTCAAAAGTTCTGTTTTTAAATGTCAGTAAGATCAATATCTCTGCAAGTGAATAAGGACTCCTTTTGTTTATGCATTACAGGAAATTCAAGCACTTTGAAGTTGAAAGATCTCAGCTAATACCTGCCTACCATCACAGAAATGTGTTACGGATGGACAACTGAGGTGTACAGTAGCTTTTATGATGAAGTTACCTGAGATTTCCAGAGTTTGCTCTTAAGTTCCAGCCAGTCTAGGTCTACAGCTTAATAAAAAGATGGATACTATAAGTATGGAACAGTATTGCAATAGCTAGAGTTGCTGCCTTATTAGCTCTTGGGTTCCCGATTCAGTTCTTGGCTGGGATGCTTTCTATGTGGAATGTTCTTGTCCCTTCTTCTGTCTACGTGAATTTTTGCAAGGTGCTGTGTGTTCTTCTCACATCCCAAAGACATGCTATTGAAAGAACTGGTGCCACTCAAACCTTCCGATATGTATGTGCATTGTGCATACCCTCTCAACTGCTATAATTCAACCATAGAGCTATGACTTGGGCTCACAAATTTACCTCTGTTCTTCCTAGATTTATCAATGTTCTTCATTAAGTCAAAACACGTTATAAGTACATACTTTACAAATAAGCTAAGATTATACAAACATTTCCTATCACTATATAAGGTCTTATACATAAAGACCTTTTATTGTGACAAATAAGAAAGTGCCCATCTTTCTGATCCCTTGCTATGATTTCCTAAAGGCTATTGCTATGATATGCAATGCTCACAAGTCGAGAGGAATGGTACAGTTTGTGCAATGATGAGTCATTCCATCCAATACAGGCAACTCTGCTTTGCATCGAACTGCTAACCAGGATAGGCCCTGTCTTCCACATCACTGAAAACGATATAACAGATATTGTAGACTTAATAGGTGAATAAATGGGATCTGTAGTGACTGAATTAGCTGCAATGCATGCAACTGTATTATAGAATATTGAAATTTTATCCACTAAAAATGATGGAATCATTTTGAGTGAGAGAGAACCAAACACACTAAGTAGTAAAACCCCATATGTTATTTTCTTAAAACTAAACATTATAATTATTTATTAAAACAGGCACAGCGGAAAACTATAAAAGCCGGCAAAAAAAAACAAAAAATGAACAAGTACTGTCACACCAATACGAAATAAAATGAAGAAAAAACCTTTAATGTGAGCGCTTTCGGCAAGCACATTAACTTGCCTTCTTCAGACAAACAGTTATAGAACACTTTTGGTTCTCCTTATATACTATTAAGCTGAATAAATTAATGAGTCAGCCTAATTAACAAGCAAAAAAAAATATTTTTTTTTGACTGCTTAAACTTGCTGAATGATTGTAACAGAGTCATGAAGCCTGACAAAGGCGGTGGCCTTGTGTTTATGCAACATGACATGTATGTTGATAGTATGGTCAAACACCTTAACACTGCCATATATACAAGGGTAACATTAAATGAGGTCAATGGGGCACATAGAAAGGTTAAAGGGGTCTTGGAGGATTTATTTCTGGAGGGCCTTACTGATATAGATCTATATCATTATCTTATAATGTTAGCCCCTAAAACACCAGCATTATTTGGCAACCCCAAAATTCATAAAACTTTAAATGATCCCCCCATTTAGACCAATAGTTGATGGTTAGGGATCAATTACATTTGGGTGTGCCAAATATATTGATAGTGCTTTAAAACCACATATTAGCAGTGAAACACAAATTTGTAAGGATTCGTGGGGGTTTCTTAGCTATATCAGCAAGCTTGAGTTCAGCCCAACGCTCATTTCTTAACAATTGACATTAAAGACTTATACACGGTTATTCCCCAGTAGCTAGGCATGGAATGGACTAGAGAATTTTTACTTATGAAAAAAGTAAATGGGGACACCATCAATTTAGTTGAGACACTTTTAGAAATTGTACTGACTAACAACTTTATGGTTTTTGAAGGCCAATTTTTCTTACAGAAGTCGGGGATAGCTATGGGTTCCCCCTGTGGCAGTAGTTTTGCGAATGCCATTATGGCAGTCTGGGAACACAATTTTTTGTTCAAACATCCATTTTTTCAGAATCATGTATCCTGGTATACTAGATACCAGGATGACATGTTCTGTATTTGGAAAGGTGACCTTTCTCTTATTCCTTCTTTTATTAATAGCATCACCCAGACTACCAACTTTTTGGAATTTACTTATACCATAGGGGATAAAACGATCAACTACCTCGACATACAGCTTACTAGGGATGACCTTAATCGTAGGTATAAGAGTTTGATATATCGTAAACCAACTTACTCTAATACCTTTTTGCATTTCTCTAGCAGTCACCCCTACCATCAGAAAAAGGCAGTAGTTAAGGGGCAGATGGTTAGGGCCGCCCGTATGGTTTCTGATTAAACCAATTTTAATTATGAATGCGACTTGTAGAGAAAATGTTTTTGAACAGAGGGTATCCTTCTACCCTAGTTTCAAATATTAAAAATGAAATCATAAATAAAAGAATTATGGGGCATTTTGTACCATTGTTATCTGATCTGGATGGTACCTCAATTAGAAATTTGAGTTACCATGAAGGTTTTCTTGGTGAGCAATCAACTATTATGCCTGATGATACTATAGTTCAAGTTAGTTTTCTTTGTACATACTCACTTGATCACTCGTCTATTAGAGAAGTGCTTTATAAGAACTGGAATATAATTAAAGGTGATGAAAAGTTATCTAAAGCACTAGGGGTTAGGCCCAAAATAACTTATAGGCGAGGCCAGAATTTAAAATCACTCCTAGAGGGGAAAAGAGATAGTACAAACAGAACTAAAGGAATGTTTAAGTGTGGATCTTGTCCATACTGTAAGCATATTTTTGTGACTAAGCAAATTTTCATTAACAATAAGATGTACAAAATTAATTATAGATACAACTGTGAGTCTAAAGGTGTTATATATGTGGCTTTGTGCACTTTATGTGACACATTCTACATTGGCAAAACCGAAAGGAAACTTAAACAACGTATTTACGAACATTGTTATGCTATGAGTAGAAATGACTAACAATGCACTGGCCAAACACATCTTAGACTCCCCTGACCATGCTTTTAAATTTGCTGTTTTACAACATAGGAGCATTGCTATTAGAGGAGGACCATGGCAAGTCCTTTTGGAAATTGATGAGCTTATATGGCAGATTAAGACTAGAGCACAAGTTTTTCCGGGTTTGAATGAGAGCCTTTCTATTAAATGTATGTTGAGATATTTGGCCCTTAAACGATGATACTTAAGGGTTTGCATACACATGTATATTTTTGGTTTATTTAGACAGACCTCTGAACTTAATGTTTTTGCGAATCTTTACTTATGGTTTTATTCATCATTTTTACATTTATATTTATTTGTTTGATGTTATACATTGTTAAGTTTATAGTTTTTAGTTAATAATTTGGTAATTTTGTTGAAATATTTTTATAGGTTTACAATATTTATTTATGCTGGACACATTTCTCATGAGATTAAGATCTTGGAAAGTGGGTACATAAACCTTTTGTGTAACCGGTTTTCTGTTGATTGTAAATTGTATATAGTTGCATAGTGTTTATATCACAATTTATTGCATATTTTATGTTGAGTGGCGAGGCTACTTAAAAAAAAAAAAAAAAAAAAAAAAAAAAAATTTGCTTGTTAATTAGGCTGACTCATTAATTTATTCAGCTTAATAGTGTATATAAGGAGAACCAAAAGTGTTTTATAACTGTTTGTCTGAAGAAGGCAAGTTAATGTGCTTGCCAAAAGCGCTCACATTAAAGTTATTTTCTTTATTTTATTTCGTATTGGTATGACAGTACTTCTTCATTTTTTTTTTTTTTTTTTTTTGCCGGCTTTTATAGTTTTCCGCTGTGCCTGTTTTAATCAGTTTAAGTTTTCGTTTGTGGTTTGTTTAAACATTATAATTATACTAAATCCCGTAAAACTTTGACATTAAAAAGTACTCTGATTTGTTATCACAACTCTGTAAATACAAATGAGACAGCTCTGAAAATCAACCTAACTTACTTGTAATACATGCCATGCCACATGCTTTGTTTCTTGTTACGTGAAAAAATATAAATATACTTATATATTAGTCACAAGCAATATCAACATTGGCTCTAGATGACCGAGACGATTGTAACTGTTGATACAACACCAAATTCTGTCTGCATAAATGGGAAAAAGGGATTGCAGATGGATGTTTTTATATACACACGCACAATGTATGTATATATACATATATATATATATATATATATATATATATATATATATATATATATATATATATATATGGATCTAGGACTATTGACGAAAGTTCAATAGTCTGAATCCACAATCACCAAACACGCTTAAATGAAAGCGCTTTCACCAAAAAAGTGCTTTCGTTAAAGTGTGTTAAAAAAATACACTACATTTATGCCCCACACCCCCCTACTTTAATATTCTCACTCCGAGGTCGCACTACAGTGGGGAAAAGGGAATTTTCCCTTATCCCTACTGTAGTGCGATCTCCGCAACAAGCATACTTACGCGAAAGTGCTTCTTCAGTGAAAAGCACTTTCGTGCAAGTATGCTCGGCTGAATCTGTTTCGGTGATGCTGCCATTTGGGGATCCGTCCGGATCCCATAGATTTTATATATATATATATATATATATATATATATATATATATATATATAGGACAAAACTGTTAACACCAGACTCCAAGGTGAACCAACACAGCAGTCAGGAAGGTCCAAAATAAATTTATTGTAATTAGTCAAGGTTAAGTGCCTTCTTCCCTCAATAAGGGACTTCTTCAGAACAAATTGTTATAAAACCCAGCCCTTTTTATATATCAAAACAGCTTCACTTTAATTAAAATAATTAATCAAATTACCCTGTTAAAAACTTAAATTACATACTAAACCATTATTCTCAAACAATAAAATTGACCAAAAATGAAAATTAGAGAAATTGTATATATATATATATATATATATATATATATATATATATATATATATATAACAAATAATAAAACATTCACCCTAAAATGTTTTTTAATTTTAACACAGACATACTAACGTTTTCATTGATACCTGGATACTCCGTTGCATTTAACCTTAATTGCCATTTAAGTTCGCATATATCCAGGTATACATCCAAACATCTACCCTGAGAACCTTTCACTAATTGCTGTGAAACCAGAAACTTAAAACCATGGTCCATATGTTCCTGAATGTGTCTACTTAGAGCAAGAAAACGACCAATGAAAACATTAGTATACAGGGTAAATTCATTTTGAACCTTCCTGACTGCTGTGTTGGTTCACCTTGGAGTCTGACATATACATATATTATAATATATATACACACACACACATATATCCATATCTGGATTCTGCTCAGCAAGCAATCCTGGGACAATTGTAATATAGATATCCTTTTCTAGACTAGTGGTGAGGTTAACCCAAACAAAGAGCTGCCAATACCTTAAACATGCCCAATGCTTCAATGCTCCTGAACATAGACATGTCTTTAAATTTTAATAGACTTAAGCTGGTCATTTAATCAAATTTGACTCTTCATGACCTCAAGGACTTTAGCACATCAATCCTATCCATTAGCGAATTCTTCCTCAAGGTCTTGGAAATTCATATACTTACTTCAGCAATACTGTTTTTCTATCTTAAACCCTGCTGCCTCCCTTCTTGTTTTGTCTTTGCTCTTTCCAAGTATCAGTACCTTCTCTGGCAAATTTTGTCTTCACATTGTATGAACAGAAGTAGCAGAGTTCTACATTTACTTTCAGACTTTCCAGTGATCGATCCAGATGTACTGCTTTAAGTACTTAGGTTTCTCCTCATCCCTTCACTACGTCTTACTTGGTCACAAGATGCCAGACATTGTTGCCTCCAATTTATATTCTGTAAACAGTGCCTAATATATAACCATAACAATTTCTTACATAAACTTACCTACTGTTACTTCTGTGTTATACAATGCTTCTCTCAATGGTTGGATTAAAACTGTATACAATGCTTCTCTCAATGGTTGGATTAAAACTGTATGCATGGTTGTACACCCCAAGCTGAGCTCGAAAATGGTCTATCTGAGCTCAGTGCTCTACCCCAGTTAAAAAATAAACAAATAAAATCTTGCAGTCTACAAAATTCTCAGGTTTTCTCCAACATCACAGTTCAAAAGCACTGATTTTCTAGTGTACAGCCTTATCTACAGTCCTGATATAATAAAAACTGGGAAAACCACAACCATAGCTTTAACTAGATGGGCCTTTGCTGACAATGTGATGTCTTGACTCCTTTCATGGCTTACCCAGATTTGCTATTGCTTTCCTCCTAAGTTGCATGTGACTTAACTTCATAGGAGCAATCACTGTTTGGTAGAAGTTTATGTTGCTTAACGCAAACATAGCAAATTAAATATTTACTTCCTGAGGGCTTATGTTCTTTGGTCGTGTGAAATTATCAAGCATGTTACTTGCCTTCTCTATAAAGAGTTTGTAAAAAATGTTAAACCAAACTGTACCTGTACACCTAAGAATGCCATTATGACAGAACTGATTGTTCCCAAGATTCCTTCTGGATCATATGGCACTGTTGTTTGATACATCACCTTACAATGAAGAAAAAAGACAGTTATACAAGTGAAATCAATTTTGTTTAATCATCAGCATTTTTTTCTTGTTCAATGACAAATTAAGTATTATTTTCTTGTAACAGCACATTCAGTGTTTTTAACTGTACACTTCACTTATGTGAAACTGTCTTAAAAAAGATGGTTTGGTTATTAAACTTTCCCAAGGTCAGTCGACTCCTTCTATACACACACACATGTATATATGGGTCCACTACATAATCTCGAAATTTTGAAATATCGAATTTCAAAATCTCGAGACTATGTAGCCGAAACCTCTAAATACCGAAAGACCAGAAGCGTGAAATTCAAAATCCTGAACATACAACACACATACAGCACACACACATACACACAACTTCCCCACACACAACTTCCTCCCACAATCAAACATATCATCCTAAACTACAGATAAGCAGGGGGGCAAGCCCCCCTGCACCCCACATGTATGTAGCTGCACTCCCCACACCCCACACACTTAAATATACCAACTCCGAGATCGCACAGACACACAAGGGAAACTCGCATCCGCACATTTTACAGTCCCTCACACACACACATCACAGTCCCAACACACACTGACACACACACTAAAGCCTCTAAACAACACACCTACACATACATTACTTACCTGAACTTCTACCCATCCATTCACACACTGCACCACCAGAAACGCTACTTCAATATCTCCGAACATTTTGGTATTTAGGGGTTTTGGCTACATAGTCTTGAGATTTTGGAATTCAGTACTCCAAAATTTCGAGATTATGTAGTGATCCCGCATATATATATATATATATATATATATATATATATATATATATATATATATATACACACACACACACACACACACACACATATACATAAATAAAACACACACATATATATATATATATATATATATATATATATATATATATATATACACACACACACACATATATATATATATATATATATATATACATACACATATATGTATTTATATATAGATATATAGATATATATATATATATGTCTATAGATATATATATATATATAGATATATATAGATATATATATAGATATATATATATATATATATATATACATATATATATATATATATATATATATATAAATATATATATATATATATATATACACACATATATATATATATATATTTTTTTTTTTTGTGATCCCACCTTCCCTGACACATTTGTCATGTGTAATTCTCCAGTCCAGCACCACTGTATTCAAACCAAGATGATGTCTCAGTTAGCCAGTAATAAGGCATTCTATTCAGTTACACCTGTCCTCCATTATAACATTGATGTGATATGACCGCACTTGGGCACATGTTAATTTTCACTTGCATACTAGCAGCAGTCAAATGGGTCCACATGGTGGAAATACCTGCAGTGAGAGAGTATCCTATCCTTGCAGGAGGCAGCAGTCAAAGAACATTCTCATCTATTTTTTTGTTTAACAAGAAACATCTTTATTAAAATTACCATGTAAGACAATCTTACATTTATATAAATGAAAACAAACCATATTGACAAAATTTCAGTTGCAAACATTATACATTACAAACCACTGTTGACACAATTGTAGTTACAAACATTATACATCACAATCTATCCAGTCACTGTCAAACAAACATTACATAACTCATTCAAATCCTGTCTTCTTTTAAACCTCTTTCCTCCACTGCATGTACTATTCCCACAATTCCCATTTTTTCCCTATGTAATTCTCCCTTACCCTTTTCTAAAGATCCCAATTCTAGTTGTTTTACCTCTGTTAATATATTTGCTACTTCTAGTAATGTTGGTTCAGACTTTGATTTCCATTTTCTAGTAATTGCTTTTTTGGCAGCCACCATAATTAGACTCCGCAAAGCCTTACTATGTCTAGGCAATTCCGACTCTGTATCACAGCTCAAAAAATAATTTCCTTAGTTACACAAATTTGCTCAACCAGCATCTCAGACAGAGCAGTCTGCACGGAATCTTTAAAGTTTGCCAACTCATTGCACTCCCAGAAAACATGTTCCCAGTTACCTCTTTCTTCCCCATCACACCTCCAACATCTGCTGTCTACTCAAGGAAAAATTCTTTGGACTCTACCTTGGGGTATATAAAAATACCTATGTAACATTTGCAAGCAAAGATCCTAAATCTTTCAGACTTTGTTGCATATTTGGGACATAAACATACATCTCCCCATTGTTTTTTTGTGAATTGCTTACCTAATCTCTCTTCCCAATCCTTTCTAACCTCCTCTGGCTAATTCTTATAGTTATGCAAAATTTTATATGCTCTACTAATTATTACTTTCTTAACAGTAGCTTCTGTTCAAGATTCTACTAAAAACTTTACCAGTGTTGGTCCTTCATTTAGGATCCCCCCTATTTCTGTCTCTTTGCCTATACTCGGATATCAATCCTCGATAGGGAAGGCAATCTCTAATAAATTCTTGGCATCTTCCCATTCCATTACCTTTCCCTCTCCAGTTATCTGCTCCCAATACCATGACTCCTTTTTGCCAGTTTTCTCCAGTAAGTGCCAGCCCCCTCTTGCCTATTGTCTGTACCACTAATTGCAGAATCTTTTCTTCATTGCCATGTTGACTTAGCTCTTGGAATACTTTCTGCTACTTTATGAATATAATAGCCTGTATGATTATTGTTATTCTCCTTAAAGGTCTGCATCCAAAAATCCAGTCTCTCTGTTTCTTAAGCTTCCCGTTTCATAATCACCCCTTTTTATTTTGAATTATAGTTTTCTGCTTGTGCTATGCATAGGACTGTTAACTGTGTTGATCTGATATACCTCTTCAGATCGGGTAATCCCAATCCGCCTTGTTCTACTGGAAGAATCACATTATTCCAGTTGACTCTTGCCATCTTCCCCTCAGATAAAATCCTTCAGCTCTTTATTAATTACTGTAAACAACTTCTCTTGATACAAATATGCCTAACCTGTGTATAAGGCTAAAGGGACTAAAAGCATTTTTAACCACTTGTATCTTACTATTGATATCCAGAGCTTCCGTTTTCTCAGTTTTTGTATGATCTTTTCTTTACTCTCTTCCCATGTATCCTTAGCTGCCATATCACAATCATTTTAAATCCATACTCCTAAATAATTCATTTAATCATGTCCCCATAAATAAGGATATTGCTCAACCAATTTGTGTGTGGGTACATAACTTACTGCTATTATCTTTGTTTTAGCTTCATTAATTTTCTATCCCCAAAAAGATCTGAAACTGTCTCAAAATGTTCCACAACACTGTAATGTCTAATGTCCCTTTCCGGTTTTGTCAGGTATAAAATAATATCCTCAAATAGAGCCAGCTTTTCTTGACTACCACAGCAATTATATCCTTGAATTTCAGTCACTTATTTTCTTTGCCAATGGTTCAAAATACAATGCAAATAAAGGGAGAGAAGGCCATCCCTGCCCGGTTCCTCTGCTCAACCAGAAATCGTCAGAGAGGACCCCACCACTTTAATTTTCACCTCCAATCCATTATATATCCTCCTAATCAACCTTATAATTTTATCAGGGAATGCAACTGCTTCCAC
This sequence comes from Protopterus annectens, assembly GCF_019279795.1. Classification (NCBI taxonomy): domain Eukaryota; kingdom Metazoa; phylum Chordata; order Ceratodontiformes; family Protopteridae; genus Protopterus; species Protopterus annectens. The sequence continues at coordinate 16,541,620 of NC_056751.1, forward strand.
TGCCCTGCTCATAAAGTCCCAGCTTACTCTGTCAAATCCTCTCTGCATCAAGACCTACAAACAACAGTGGTATTTTCTTACATTCTGCTTCCCTCAGGATCATCAATGTTCTGTTAATGCAGTCAAATGTTTGCCTCCCCTCCACAAAACCACACAGCTCCACATCTATCACTTTTGGCATCACTTTCACCATTCTTTTAGCCATATAGACAAACACTTTATAATCATGGTTTAGTACTGAAATGGGCCTGTATGAAGCTGGATATTTATCCTCTAGGTAATACAGCTACCACCACTTCCTTCCAGGATGTTGGTACTTCTACCTCTTAAAATGCTGTTAAACAACACCTTCCAGATCTTTCAGTTTTTCCTCTCCTCCTATCCTGTTACTGAGACTAGTCTACTTCTGACCTTGGCATATTTAATTCCTCCATAAGCATTTCCATTTATACATTTTCTTGATTTCCATATTTCTCTAATTTATACAGAATTTCATAGAATTTCTAAAATATTTGTAATACTTTTACAGGATCCCTTATTATCTTCCTTGCTACAGGCTCCCCGAGTTTGGTGACAGCCCTTTCTACTTTCTGTTGCCTAAGCCATTGTGCTAAAACTTTTTGTGTTCTAGAGTTATCAAAAAGTTTCTTAACAGCAATCTTTCTAACCTCATGCATATTACTGAGATAATCACTTATTTTCTGTTTAACAGTTGCTCCTCTTCTTTTTCTGTGAGATTTCCCCCATTTTCCAATACTTTATCATTTGCCAGTCCTCTAAATAATTCTTGTTACTTCTTAACCATATCTCTCTTTCTTTTATTTCCACCCAATTTTTAAACTCCTCTTTTAATTTTATTCCACTCACTAACTATATTTACAGAAGAAATGTCTATCTTCTCAAATAGCTCCCGAATAATTTCCACTACCCATTCCTTACATTCCTCTCTTTTCAACAGATAGGTGGAAATTTCATTAACCTGTCTTTTTATTTAATTATTAGAGCATGACCTTAAATAGTTATTGGGTATGTATTAAGACCTTCAATTAAATGCACATATTCCTATGAAATGTAAATTCTTTCTAGCCTAGCCCAGTTTTTGTATATTGGGGAATAATATGTAAATTTACTCCAAACTCCTAGTACTGAATTCATATCTTCCATAACAAACATTTTCATAAATTCCACTCTTCCAATTTCCAGCCTACAGCCATCCTCTCCTCTCTCACAAATTCTAGAGAAACGCATTCATAGATAACTTCTTAAATATCTACTTCAGGAAAACCTCCTCACCCCCTCTCAACATGGATGCAGGCCCCATCACAGCACATCTATAGCTCTTTTATCCTTCACATGGACTACAGCAGAGGTTAGAGATAACAATACACTAGTATCATGCCTATTTCTTGATCTCTCCAAAGCTTTCGACACCGTCTGCCACCCCAAGCCCCCTAGGCCCCCTTCTCTAATATTTTTACTAACAATCTTCACTCTGCCTGTTGTACCTCTTCACTGATCTAGTATGTCGATGACTCCACTCTAATCGCCCTCTCCGACATGCCTACTGAACTCCCCTCCCTCACACAGTCTTCTTTTAACACCATCGAACACTGGTTAATCAATAACCAACTCATCCTTAACCCAAAGAAAACCAAGCTTCTTTTACTTCCAAAATCTACGTCTAACCTTAAATCCTCCTTCAGTCTCTCTTCCCTGGACAACACTATCATTCATGCCGACTCACACACCAAACTTCTTGGAATTACAATTGACGATCAACTGAAATTCGACCACCAAATCCAGCAATTCATCAAAAAAAATAAAAAATTCAAAAGCTCAGTTTGCTGTATAGAAATACAAAATTTTTATCCATCACCTCTAGGACCTCACTTGCTGAAGTCTACCTTCTCCCCTGCCTATATGCTTCTCCCATTTTTACCCACCTACAAGCTAATCTTCTAACCAAACTTGAACAAACTTATAACCAGATAGTTAGATTTGCCTCTAACTCCCCTTACAAATCCCATCACTACATTGCCCTTAAACAACTGCAGTGTGTTGAATTCCCTCAACTACTTCATTTTTCTCAACTACAGATGACACATTCCCTTCTGTACAAACCCACAGACTGTCTTCCGCTGTCCATCCACCTATCTCTCTATAAATATTCTCGGTCGTGCTGACCAAATGTTACTTCACACCTACAGGCCTAACAAAACCGTAGGTAGATTACTTTACAAATGTTCCTTCACTCAAACCTGGAACAAACTCCCAAATAATCTACGCACCATTATATCTCCAATTCACTTCAAATGAGAACTGAAAAACCATCTTGCAAACGCTCCTTTCTGCACCTGTCACCACCCTACCTAACACATACGTCCCAACTATTCGGATGATACATATTTCTTTTCTCTCTCTCTCACCCTACTGTAATAAAACTAATGCTGTAGTACCTTACCCAATTCCACTGAGCAACTCAATACTTTAAACCTAGTTTCTCCTTTTCCTTTCCTACTATAGTCCCCACCCCTCTTCTCTCTTATTATGACGGTCTTACTTTCACTCTTCTTACTCTCCTATACATTTCCCCCTTATTTTGTTTCTTACCCTTTTTTGCTATATATGCTGTGGTGGTGGTGCTGCGGTAGCATTGTCACCTCACAGTAAGACGTTGTCCTGTTTGATTGTCAGCTAGAGCGTCTTCTGTGTGGAGACATGCGTGAATGGGCGTACCTTCGTTGAACGTTGTGCGTCAGGGCTGGCAACTCGGCACGTAAAAATCTACTGCCAATCATTAGCGGACCGGAGTTCCGCTGTGGCAACCCCTAACTGGGAAAAGCTGAAAGACACAAACAAACCTTTTTTTGCTATATACCTTTATTTCTCCCTTTTCCTACTTGATCAAGGTATTTAATTAGTTTTGGGGGGCTTCTCTCTCTCAACTGCCCTTTACTTTGTATCTATTTTATCATTTGTTTCAATTTACATGGTTGCAAAAATGTATATATTTTTGTAATTCTTCTTACTATGTCTGTATTGCGAAATACTCAATTTCTGGCACAAATGTCTTTCTATTCTTCTAATGGAATTGTTACTTTGTTCTGTTATCTTTTTTTGTGTGGAGCTTTTCTCCTCAGGTCTCCACTGAAAATGGGCATTAGGCCCAGATGGACTAACCCAGTTAACAAAAGACAATAAATAAATTAAATAAATAAACAAACACATACAAACAAAATAAATAAATGCATTTCTTCAAAAATCTACCTTCGTTATATTTTCCCTTCTGAGCCCCTCATGCACATCTTCACTGTTGCAAATCAATTTTCAATCCCCATCTCTAAGTAATATTCCTTGCTGAAAAAGCTGATTTCTCCCAGAATTTTCTTAAGGTCCATTTTAGCAGTTTTCTGTGAACTATAAATAAATGAAAATTTCACCGGAACAATAAAGGCTATCCTTCTGGTATAAAAAATGTCCTTGCAATGTAAGGTACAAACTGGTAGGCAACTCGGAAGCTTTAAATACTTTAATCCACCAAATTCAGCACATACGAAGCAGAAACACGAACCAAAACTCTATATCATAAAACAGTTAAGTTAAGCGCTTTCGTCTCCTTCCAACGGAGACTTCATCAGAATAAATCTTTTAATTAACAATAATTTTTATATACTAGCATCAATCAATGATCACCCTATAGGCTGCTAGTAAGCCTTAAAGGTGTAGCGCTGCAATACCCTATGTAACTGTATTTAATAAAATGCATTTCTCATATGACATGTTGCTTGTTCCAGGTATGCACATGTACAAGCAAATACATAATGATACATAAAGCAACCGCTACCCCCCCCACCCCACAGGTCAATAAATATATGAATGTGCGTGACAGCGAAAGTCAGAAACATTACAAACATCAATAATTCAGATTATCTTGAACAGCTTGTCTAGATAGTTTGTATTGTAAAGTGCGACTACAGTGGCTCAAGGTTTCAGGCAAACTTAAATTCATATAAACTTCTACATACACCTGATAGGAACCAATATTTAAAAAACGTGTTTAAAGAATATGTGTTTAAAAACTGTTTTTTTAAAAAATATATGTATTTATAAAATACTAAAAAATACTTAAATACATCAAACAATAACAGCCACTCCTTCATCAGAAACATAAAAATCCTGACCAACATAAATAGGGGCTCATCCTGAACAGAATGAGGGGTAAAAACCGGTCAGCTCGTGTAATAAACAAACAGAACATACAGGCTTTTAAACTCCTATCCTAACAAAGCCAAAAACACCAACACGCACATTCATATATTTATTGACCTGTGGGGTGGGGGGGTAGCGGTTGCTTTTTTATGTATCATTATGTATTTGCTTGTACATGTGCATACCTGGAACAAGCAACATGTCATATGAGAAATGCATTTTATTAAATACAGTTACATAGGGTATTGCAGCGCTACACCTTTAAGGCTTACTAGCAGCCTATAGGGTGATCATTGATTGATGCTAGTATATAAAAATTATTGTTAATTAAAAGATTTATTCTGATGAAGTCTCCGTTGGAAGGAGACGAAAGCGCTTAACTTAACTGTTTTATGATATAGAGTTTTGGTTCGTGTTTCTGCTTCGTATGTGCTGAATTTGGTGGATTAAAGTATTTAAAGCTTCCGAGTTGCCTGCCAGTTTGTACCTTACATTGCAAGGACATTTTTTATACCAGAAGGATAGCCTTTATTGTTCCGGTGAAACTATAAATAAATGCCAGTAGCCCTACAAATCTACCATAATTATTTTTAAATTTTTCTATCACTAGTGGAGCTCCTCTTGCAATCAATACAAGTACTCCTCTCTTCATCTGGACCAGGTATTCTGCTAAATAACCATCCTGAAAACCTGTCTTTATCAAATTCACATGTTCAGTTCTTTCCAAGTGTGTCTCCTGTAGCATAGCTACATTTTAATATACTTCACTACTCTCTTTTTTTGTATTCATCTGTGAGACCACTGACATTTAAAGCCATTGCCATTACAAATTGCATCACTTTCTTGAAAAGTTATTATTCCCACCTTTTATGTACAACAGTTTTTTGTTAAATGGCTAGTTCCAGATTTTGTGTTACAAGGGAGCTGCACCATCCCCAGTGTGGCCATCCCCGGTGAAATCTAACCACAAATCAGTCTCGCCAGAATTAACTATAAGCCCCCCAGCAACAGCTAGACTAAAAAACTTCTCCAAGGCCAATTAGAACGTCATACGTGACATCATAAATAGTTTCACAGCCCCTTCCTCACTGATGGAACAGGCACCTATGCTGAGTTATACACCGATGCTTTATACAAGCACCTGTATAACTGTATTGACTCTGCCATCCCTGATGGAACCAAAGCAAGGCCTTCAAGGAAAAACAAATATGCCTTGTAGACAGCTGCCATTAACAGGAGAAAAACTGCTGTCTAAGAGTAAGAAGGAATGGTCTCAAAACTATAAACACTCCCTCCTCAACTTAAACAAGCAAATAAAACTCCTTGTGAAGTTCTCCAAAGCTAACTATGAATCCAAATTAGCTTCCATAACTAAGGATAACCACAAGGTGTTCTTCAGTTACATCCACGACCTCAAAGGTAAGGTCCAGATTTCTGCTGAACTCCTATTTAATGGTACTACATATAAAGAACCCATGGATATAGCAAACCTGCTGGCTAGCAGGTTCAGTGAAAACTTCACTCCCCTGTCTCTGCCACATATACCCCAAAGCATCCCTAATACCTGTTCCCTGTCTAGTATCTTCGAGGAGCAGGTCTTAAATGCCCTCGCCAAGGCCAAAAACACAGCTGCTATGGAACCAGACAGCTCGGGTTAATGGGTTAAAACAGGAATTAGCTTTACCATTGCGCATGCTTTTCAATCACAGCCTAAGCACTGGATTCATCCCAGCAGAATGGAAAACAGCTACCTTCATCCCTTTACACAAAGGGGCTACATCCAGAGACTCTGGAAACTATAAACCCATTAGCCTGGACAGTCTTATCTGCAAGGCCATGGAATGAATCATCATATACCTTATTAACAAAGATAAAGGAAATCTCCAAATGCTTGACCCCACCCAGTTTGGCTTTGTCAAGGGAAGACCATGCCTGTTAAACTTGATGGACTTCTTTGAGACAGTCAAAGCCCTATACAAGGGCAAATCTGTGCATATGGCCTACCTAGACTTAGTCAAGGCCTTTGACACAACCCCCCACTCAAGGAAAATTGATAAACTCACGTAATTGGGAATCAACCCATATATTGTCAGGTGAGTTGCAAACTGGCTCACTGATAGAACTCATACGGTCAAAATAGGACACTTCTCCTCCAGCACACACATAACCAGTGGTGTTCCACAGGGATCGGTTCTGGGACCCTTACTGTTTGGAATCTACTTCTCTGAAGTACAGGCTAAAACTAAATGACTGTGGCCGACAAAGTTTGCTGATGACTGCAAACTGGAAGCAATCACTGAAACCCCTAGCGATGTTAACATCCTGCAAGAAGGTCTTACACAGACTAATGACCTGTGCCAAAGTCATGGCCTTAAACTTTGTCGTTCAATCCTCAACACTTAGAAGACAAGCAGGCGGGGTAGTTCATTTAAGATGCTTTATTATATAGAAACACATCAGGATGGATAACAGCATCAATAAAAATAAACAAACTGATTAACAGACAGAGCTTACACACATGCATGCTTACATCTCAACAGCTAACTATAAAATGGCAGTTAGACTTGCACGTGCTTAGTACTTAATACACTCATACAGGAGGTTTCAACACGCATCGATCTACAAACTTAATGCAAAGAAAAATGCATTATCATCCCCTTCGGCGATGGTGATGTTCCCTCAAACTACCACATCATTAGCAATACCCTTAGCACATAGTCAGTTGTGAAAGATCTGGGCACACAGGTTGACAGCAACCTTAACTTTGATCACCATGTCTCCACTGTGGTAATAAGGGCATTTTATATTGCTCATCTCATAAAGGGCATCGCCTCAAACAACAGTTATAACCCCCTGTACTCTTCCCTCATCAAGCCAATAATAGAGTACAATGCTCCTTTTGGTATGTTCCTTTCCAAACACCTGCAGCAATTGGATAGACCACAAAGGTTCCTTATAAAGAAAATGCAGTGTCTTCAAGATCTGTCTTATATGGACAGACAGAAATCATTGTCACTTTACTATGTGTTGGACAGACTGCTCAGAGGTGACCTTCGCCTTGCATATAGAGGAATCTCTGACCCAGCTTTAATTGAAATGCTGCACATTTGCAAGTCAAATGGTGCATGAGTCACTTGCTCAAAGGAACTTAACTAGGTACTTGACATCAACAGAACTTGCTGGAGAGACAGATTTGTCTCACACAGGCTTCCTATTCATGTTAAACAAAGCCTTTCACTGGCCCTATTTAAGTGCAATTTGGATGATTGGATGGGTAACTGGAAATTCTTCCCGGGGGCTCCACCTGTGTCCCTCTTGGACAGGGACAATAGGTGCTGATTTTAGTGTCTGCTTTAACCAGACACCCTTGGGAACATGGGTTGAACTTGGCTAGGCTTGCAAAGGCCCTGGGGCAGTTAGCCTAATAACCTTCTATGATCCTATGCATATAATGTTTGGTAGGTTAATCTTGTATAAGGTTATTTCCTGTCATCTCCATTTCAGCCTATATCACATCTTACAAAATTTTGTTTTATTGAAAGCCCTCAGACAAAAATACAAACACTCCTCCAATACTCCCCTAAAACCTATTAACTTAACCCACAAAATATGTACATCTTCAAATAGACACTTTACTTTCCAAATAGGAACAAAGTTCCAAACGGACAGCCACACACACACAGACTTGAGACAGCATGAATAGACTTTCTTTCAGGTTAAGACGCATGGCACGGCATGTGCTTCTACTAAGTGCTGTCAGGCTTGGTCTTCTCTTTAGAGCTCTCTCAGCTGGGAAAACACCTGAATGTTTTCCGAAAACATTTTCTCCAATCTACAATCTATTTCTCTTTATCAGATTGTCTCCTAGAGACACGAGTACCAGACACAAAACTGGCAAGCATACATTTGTTTAATAGAAAAAAGCTTTAGAATATTCAATATTCTTTTTCATTTACTTGCTTTCTCTTAAAACCTGTTACTAGACTAAGCTAATGGCCTTAACACAGTTATTCCCTATGCAAGAATGAGAAAAAGCACATTTTCATTTATCATGCTCTTTTAACCAGATATTTCTTAGTCTTTTTTTTACAATGCAGTGCCTACATTTCTTAAAACTGAACAAGGAGAAAGAGAAGGGAGAATAAAAACAAAAAAAAAAAAACAGGAGCACCTGTTTACATTAGTATCCCTATTACACTTAAAAATAACTTAGAAAACTTTACTTTATTGCATGCAAAGAAAATCATACACTATTAAAATAGTACCATTAAGAAAAAAAGTTTTATTTGGTTAACTTTCTCCCTACTCTTCCTGTCTCCTGAGTATTTTTCCAAACATTAATGACATGAAGTAGGGCATATGCTTTAGAGTCCCCTACAAGTTTAACAAAGTCCATGAAAGTCCAATATTTCCAGATTTTCTTGCTTTATTCCTGTTCATTTCCATCTCCCAAATCCTGTTTCCTCTTCGTTTCTAACACACTCTTGATTCTTCTTGTCGACGCTCGTTTGTTTTTTTTTCCCTTCTCTCAAGCATTTTGCCATTGAAACACTGGAAACATTTTCACTTGCATGTGTGATCTTTACTACTAGAACAAGAAGCAGAATCTCCTTCTGTTTTATAACTCACATTTTGTTGGCCAAACTTTTGTATTTCTTCCTTGGAATATACTTCATCAAAATAATTGTGTCCCTCCAGAGAAAAATATTTTGAAGACAGAGGGGTACAGCAGTCTAAATATCATGTCTGCTTCTCTACATTCATTGAACAATGGAATAAATTTACTCCTCTTCTGCCTGGTGTACAATGAGTAGTCATTCTCCACAAACACTCTGCTATCTCCCACTTAGTACTTTTAGTCATTCTGACCCAGTTTTACCAGAATCAACTCCTTCTGCTGGTAGGATTGCATCTTTACTATTAAAGGTCTAGCTTGCTTTCTCAGGAGCATACACATGATGTGCCCTTTCAATTAACAATTCCTGTTGTGGAATACCAGTCCATTTGCTTATTTGTACTTTCATAAGTCTGTTTCTTGCAGCTTCTCTGGTACAGCAGGAAATCTCAGGTTTTCCCTCTAATTCCATTATACTTTGAAAAATCTGTTCTTGTGCAGTCTCATATTCAGCCAGCCTTTTCTTCATTTCGACTTCTGAGTTTTGCAGTCTTATCACCCTGTCTGAAAATCTGTTTAAAACTTCCTCCATTTTTTTCCATACTTTTATGTTTGAATTGATATAATCCATCAGTGTTTCATTTATTTTAATCAGGTTTGTGTGCCTTATACTTTTCTCTAGGTTACAGGAAGTCATGTCTGGAGCTTGCACTGATTTTTGCTGAACAGCTGCAGTACTTTTCCCAGTCAGTGTTTTTTGTCACCTTTTGTAGCAGTTTTCCTTCAGGTTCTTTGTATTTCTTTTTTTCGGGAACTCAGGCAATGCACTTGCTAGCCATTTACTGAAATTTACCCAGAAATCTAGGTCCACTGACTTTCTCTGCTAAGTTTCTGTTTTTCACAATGGGAGAGCTAGATTAAGTTGTTACTCAATGTGCAGCCATCTTGGAAGTAAGAATATCAACCACCATCTCGAATTTTAAAAGCAAAATACAATCTTCACTACATCAGCGGACCTTCCCATTCTAAAGGTTTGACCACTTATCTAGGTTAATGTTAAGCCAGAGTTCTAGTTCTCTCTATTTGTACTTCAGAGGACCTGAAGAGAAGATGTGAGCAAATGGAATGCATTGCCAAACTACACATATGATGAACCATAAATTAGGTAAGAGTAGAACAAAGTATTCTGTCACAGGATAGTAAGATAAGACGGGGCGGGTGATGGAAGAGGAGGTAACATTGGGGTAGGACAGTGTACCACATTTCTTAGTCTAACGAAAATCTGCAAATATTACGCTTGTTCAAGCAAAACTCATCCCATTAGACTTGTATATTGTGTTTGCTGGGGCATTGCTTACTTTCAGAATTTAACCCAATGGTCTAGAAGGAGATTAGAGACTGTAAAAGTGGTTTGGTTTATGATCTTGGTGGTAAAAAGCAATCTGACTGAGGGGATAGAGATGAGTAGCTGTTGAGAGACTCGCCCTTCATTAGGGGAAAGTAAAAAATGGCCACCTTGTATATTTACAGCAATGCTGGTTTTGCTATCCTGACAAATTACATAGGTAAAAGTGAGTTAGCTAAGGGATGAAGGCCTGTGGAAACAAGTGCTTGCAACACCTAGACCACAAGTAGCTCCCAGCCATGATGAATGGGCAGGACAACATACAAAATCTCCATCCCATAACTGTTTGTCTGGGATCCTCATTTGGTCTTGATCTTGTCCTTAAGAAAATGTATTGACAGAATGAGCTAAAGAGGTGTGTATGTTGGGTACTTCAGGTCAGTGAAGCAGATTACAAAAGTAAAGATTCCATAAAATAAGCCCTACATTATTTAATGCATTCATAAGCCATCTCATTCACTCACAGCTGTTCAATACCAAGTAATCACATTTTTGATTTTGACTATTTTACTCTGGATTCAACAAACTACCATCCTATAAACACAACAGATAAGTACTTTTTGCATTCTTAATGAGTTACTGTGATAGCTCTGCATTTATTTTGGGCATTATTGTAATCTGAGTTAGAGTTGTTATGGTTTAATCTCCAGTGAGAGAAGAGAAAGAACCTGGGCATTTCTTTGCCTCTGATTGCTACAGAATCATGAAGAGTGCTGTTTACGAGTAGGGATAATGGATATGTTGAGGCATTCAGCTACCTATGTATACACCACACCACATACCAGACTGCACATCAAGCCAGAGGTGGGGCCCTGACCACAAATGAGGTAATGTATAACCTTGAAGGTGGAGAAGAGCCTCACAGTGTTCCAATGCATGCCCAAGCAGCAGCATGGGACCCAAACATAGATGCACCAAGAAAGTGGACATTCACATCTTAAGAGTCCATCCACTCAGGAAGTGAACCTGAAAACAGAATGGAGGGTGGGGGCTAGGACAGTCAGAAGAGGGTGGCAGTATTACTATGAAAGAAATGCAATGACTCAGTATGACAGCCCTTGAAAGAAGGTAGGACAGTTAACCACTATGAACTGGCATATAAGGTTAGTCCATGAGCACTGTCAAAAGTAATTTCCAAGCATCTGAGGGTGACAACCACATCACATCACATCTAACTCAAGGCAAAGCACCTTCTCCTTTAAATATATGCTATCACAGCCATATCAGTCAAGAGGATATTTCAGTTATTTATTTATTGACATTTGTTTACCAGGAAAGTCCAACTGGGCACAGGTATATTTTTTCAGTGGAAGATTTGGGAGAAAAGCTTCAAGGCATTTAATGCAATCAATATTTACTATAACAAATATTATACTGCAGTTGCACTGAATACATTAGCATAACAGTATAATAAAATTTGTATTGATATTCTCAAACATTACATTTACAAGCTTTGTATATAGACTTTACAGATGTAAGAATGGTGTATAAGATGGGAATAATTTAAGAAATACAACAGAGTGAAGTATTAGAGGAGATAAGCAAGTCTGAGTGTTAACAGAGAAGGACTGTTGGAATAGTAAATTGCTTGTGCTAATTAGAAACAGGTTACGTGATTTAGTGCTTTAAAGGGAGGTATAAGAAAGGTGATGAGGGTAGTTAGACAGCTATGTCCTAGATGAGGAGCAGGGACAAAGTCAAGAGGCAGAGGGGAAGTATTTTATTAATGGTTTGAAAAAGATGAAAGTGGGTGATAAACCTGATTGATACAGGAATTTTATTCCAAGTTTTAGCTACACTACTGGAACAGGGACTGACCCCAGCAGCCCTTTGTGGCTTAATGATGGTAAACAGCTGTATATTATTTGACCAGAGAGGATGATTTGGAAGATAGCATTGGAATAGGGGGTCTAATTTCTGGGCAAGCAGATGGGGTATGGATGATTTCATAGGGTAAGGTGAGCTGAGTATAAAGATAGGTATTGACGAGCCTTGAGCCAGTTAAGTGTTTTTAATGCTAAACACTGGTGCATCCAAGTAAAGTTTGCTGCAAGTGAATCTGACAACTTTGTTATAGCACTGTTCAAGTTTAGAACTAAGTGAAGCTTGTAGGGTGGTCATGATAGGAGATCCATACAGGAGAAAGGGCATGAAGGAAGTGGTAGGTAGAGTTACCTTGGCAGAGTCAGTACGGAATTTCTTTACTCTAAGTAGGGTGCCTAGTCTTTGATGGGTTTTCTTGATGCTGTTGTGGAAATGTCATGCCAAGCAGTTTGGTATGGGAGGTAAATTAAATCATGGTATTTAATAAAGAAATGTTAAAGTGCTTTTTTCATGGAAATGGGATTTTGGAAAGAAGAGAAGTAAAATATTTTTTCTTTTTTGGGGGGGAGGGGTTAGTAACAGATGATTATCCTCTAGCCAACTTTCAACAGAGTTAATGTCTTCTTGAGTAAGTCTCTGAAGATGTATTAGGTTGTTGGAAATGCATTAGGGTAGAATCATGAGCGCATTATATGAGGGACGCTTGCTGAGAGGATGTAAATTGTTCATAGGTAGGTACTAGGCTATCTGCCTGAAGGCATTTATAAGCCTAGCCGGAATGTGTTGGCTTTCGCCGCCCCCTTAGATTAGTTCCATGTGCCTCTGTCCAGCAGAGCCATGAAGTGATCCCCGGGGTAAACTTTCTATTTCCCATCCACTCGTCAAGGTTTCTCTTGAAGAGGGTTATCGAGGAGCTCTGCCTAATGTAGATTGGAATCTTGTTCCAGAGCATGGGAAGTCTCTGGGACAGGAATCTATCCCTCCAGCCCGTCCTATTTATTGTTGTGAAGTTTAGATCCCTAGAGCGTGTGGCTCAAGGGGATATGGTTTTCTTTAAGTGGAGCATGTCCATCAATTCTGGGTTGGACATGGCCTTGCATGTCAGGCAGAGATCACCTCTGAGTAGGCAATATGCAACTGAGTACAGCTGGTGTTTCTTCAGTCGAGCTGCATAGGGCATCTGTTTGAGGCCAGTGATCCTCTTGGTGAGGTACTTCTGTGGTCTTTCTAGCTGTTGCAGCTGTCTTCTAAGGTACATCCCAAATGGGGCGTTGTACTCTACGATGGGTCTGATGAGTGATCCGTAGAGGGGCACAATGACCTCTTATGATCTGGATGCAAACCCTTTTGTGATCAGGTGGGCCACATAGAAGGGTTTTCTAACCACTTTGGCAATGTGATTATCAAAGGAGAGGTTACTATTTACTTGGGTCCCCAGATCCCTTATTATGTCTTCCGTATTTAGGGGGCTACCACCTATGTGGTAGTTTGTGGGTACTTTGTTTTTTCCAAAGGGGATGACTATGCACTTTTTGGCATTTAGCTTGAGGCCATGGTTTTGACACCAGGTATCTGTCTCAGTGAGACCCTCTTGGAGGATGTCTGTGTCAGCCAGAGAGTCACTTATAGCCCCCAGTTTGCAGTCATCAGCGAACTTGGTCAACCACAGTCCTCTTGTGCTCGTCTGTACCTCTGAGGAGTATACGCCGAACAGGAGGGGTCCTAGGACTGAGCCGTGGTTGTAACCGGTTTAGAGTCAGACCTAGCTCCCGCAAATCTTACCATGTGGGTTCTGTCCATGAGCCAGTTGGCAACCCATCTCGTGACGTAGGGGTTTATGTTCAGGCTGGTGAGCTTATCTATAATACCTGAATGGGGAATGGTGTCGAAGGCCTTTGCGAGGTCTAGGTAGACTGTGTGGACCACCTTTCCCTAGTCTATAACATTGGTAACTGTCTCAAAGAAGTCCACCAGGTTTAGGAGGCATGATCTGCCCTTAACAAATCCGAACTGGGTAGGGCCCAGTGTTTGAAGGTTCCCAATGTCTCAATGAGATCCATGATGATGCACTCCATAGCCTTGCAGACCAAGCTAGTCAGGCTTATAGGGCGATAGTTCCTGGGGTCTGTTGTGGCTCCACCTTTGTGGAGCAGAATAACCATTGCTGTGCACCACTCTATGGGCATGAAACCTGTGGAGAGGCTGAGTTTGAACAGTGTGTTTAGGTGAGGGGTTAGTTCATCTTGGAGCTCGTGTAGGACGGAACCTGGGACACCGTCTGGTCCCACTGATGCTGTGTTTTTGGCTTTGGAGAGGGATGTTTTAACCTGAGTGTCTGTGATTTCAGGGGCACTACATTCTTCTGGTATGGTTATGGGCCCTTTTGGGGGTGAGAGGGGGGTTGAAGTTTGCACTGAACCTGTCTGCCAGGATGTTGGCGATGTCGGTCGGTTCAGTGTATTTTGTGCCACTCTGCATTAACTCCGAGCAGATCTGAGAATTGCCACTTAAGATTCCTGACATAGCTAAATAATGCCTTGGGGGTTATCTTTGGATTCCTTGGCAATTTTTCAATCAAAGCAAGCATTGGATGATTTTATGTGGAATCGTAGTTTCTTGCTGATACTGACCAGGGATGTCTTCCCTTCTTGGGATTTTACTCTTTTCTGTACTAGTTTCCTCCTCCTATTGTATAGCTTGTTTATGGCAGGGGTCCACCAGACTGGTTTCTTTTTCTTGGAGGAGTGAGTCTTGGTTTTGCTTGGGAAAGCACGATCCATGCATTCTTGTAGGTGCCCGTAGAGTGCATTAGTAAAGGATTTTGCATCTTAAGACAGTGTTATCCTTCAGCATGGGGACTTTTCCACCTCGGTCTTAAGTAATGTGAAGTTTGCTTTTGAAAAGTTTTTCACGGTGGTTTCTTTGACCGGGGGTGGGGGCGGAATGTGGACATCCAGAGTGATTAGTTTATGGTCAGTTTATGGTCAGATCTAACCAGCGAGGGGTTGACCTCCAGTGTGGAACACCGGTCGCCCATGTTGGTGATGACCAGGTCCAATATGTTGTCACCTCTGGTGGGGGTGTTATCCAGTTGATCCAGGGTGTTTGAGTTTATAAATTCTAGGAAATGCTGGGCAAGGGAGTTTGTACGTCAGTAGTTCTCCCAGTTAATGTTTGGGTAATTGAAATCACCCAATATCAGGGTGTTTGGTAGGACCTTTATGTTTCCAGAAATGTGGAATGGGGGTCCTGGGACATGGTGGGTTATCTGTAGCAAGCTGCAATTTGATAGTTAAGATATTAAAGAGTAGAGGGGCCAAGAATGGAGCCCTGTGGCATGCCAGCATTGACAGGAAAGAGGGGAGAAAAAGTGGAGAACCATTTAACAGACTAACAACTACTTAACCGGTAGGTACTAAACTATGGTAGTATTATAGGCTGTGACAGCCCAAGCTGGGTAGAGGAATTTTTGGTGCAAGGCTAGATCAAACGCTTTAGAATATCAACGAATACAGAGGAAACAAGTTAGCTTTTGTCTCCAGCTTTATTAATAGTATCTGTGAAAGTTAAGGCCATGGTAGTGCTATTGGTGGGTCTAAAACCATACTGTGTGGTGGTCAGGAGCTTTTCCTAATAACATATGCTGAAGTGATTTTTTGTTAAGAGAAAGGATTGTGTTTTAGAGAGAGAGTCTTGAATTTCAGCTGTGTGACTGAGCTAAGAATTCAGGATGTACGAGCGGTAGTCAAGCTTTGTTTTTGTTAGCAGAAAGGATGATATTTCAGAGACAGAGAGGGAGTCTTGAATGTGACTGAGTTAAAAATTCAGGACTCAAAGTCCAAAACCTCAAACTGAAAAGGAGAAAACCTAGTCCTAAATTCTACCTGCAAAACACAGAATAGGATCTGGTTCCAAATCCTGACAAAGTACAGAAATATTATCTCTTGAAAAATACTCCAGTTGAAACTACTTTTTTCTTAGCAGGCTGTACAATGGCGCAGCGGTTGCATTCCCACCTCACAGCAACAGATGGTCCGGTTCGATTCACAGCGGAGGTGCCCTCTGTGAGAGTCTTATGTCTCTGCGTTCATGTGGGTTTCCTCTGGGTGCTCCGGTTTCCTCCCACATTACAAAGCATGTGTCTTGAGTGTTTCTCCTTGGGCCTCCACTGAAAATTGGCTTCGTTTCAAGTCGGACTTTCCTGGTAAACAAATGTTAAATAAATAAATCAACCATCCAAACACCAAAAACATGAAATATGAGCCGAGATTCTCATCCTAGTGTCCATTCACTCAGGAAGTGAACCTGGAAATAGCATCAGGTAGGGGGTTAGGGTTGGACTACAGCTTAATGCCATCCAATACAAAGTAATCATGGCCAAAGGAGAATTAATGGCCCAAAACGGGTGATAAAGGAAGACTGAGGATGCTTAGAGGAGAGTGGTAGTACTACTAAGAAAAGAAAATAGAATGAAAGAAGGTATGCAAGCTTACCACTAAGAACTAGCTTAGGCTTCTCAATGACCACTCTCCAAGTATCAATCTGCAAGCACCAGAGGGTGACAACCAACTCACATCCCACATCAGAATCACATTTATTGGCCAAGTATGTGCACAAACAAGGAATATGACTGCAGTTTCAATGACTCTCCAAGTATGAATTACATAAATGACAAATACAACTATTAAGAACAAGACAAAAAATGTTATATATATATACACACACACATTATATATATATATATATATATATATATATATATATATACACACACACAAAGTGCAAAGTGTAATTCAGTGCAAGAAATACTAAAATAAAGTCTGAAAGAAACAAGCACTAACAATATGCGATGTAAACTATCTTCTCTCTTTTCAGAGATGATGATATCAGTCCTACCCTATCATGCAGAAATTTCAGTTATAAGAATTTCAGTCTAAAATCATAAAATGAAAAGGAGAAAAAAAAAAGTTCTAAAATTTCATCTGCAAGACACAAGGGAGAATCTGGTTCAGAATTCCAGTATAAAGCACAAAGATATTATCTGTTCAAAAATATTCCATCTAAAACTACATGTTTTTACCTAGCTCTATAAAGTAAAAAAGCAACCATTCAAACAGAATCAAATTATTACAGCTGACACTAGAGATCCATGAAATTGCAAACAAATCAACAGTTATTGCTGAAGTGGCAATCGTAAGCAAGGCCTACATCTGATTTTCCTAGGTTCTAGTTAACTAATGCTGTAGCTACTCTTATCTACTAGTGTTATCCATTCTTGTAGCAATAATACCACACCCCACTGGATCAGAGTAGGTATGGAAACAAATGCATCTGGTCTAAGGCATTAAGTATGCATATCCCATCAATTTTCTCTGGTCTACTACTTCTGTGTTTTCTTATACTCCAAAGGTATATGGTATGCTTTACCTTCTAGCCACATCCTTCAGGAACCATAAAACCTGCTTTACACAAAGTGCCTTAAAAGTAGCAGTTCTAGGAGGTTGCTGCAACCCCCTTCCCCTTTCATTCTAATAAAGATAGCCAACCCACTTATGGGCCAAAATACTAAAGTTGTATACTTAAATGTTAGACATGTAATCTAAGGTAATTTCAAAGACTTACACCCAAAGTTTTAGGACTAGAGCAGATAATGCTTTCCATGGCTACCAGAATCCTCACCATCATGAGTGTAGCACTCCTCTCCATCATCTCCAATATTTGGTCAGAAAGTTAATTAAAAGCAGAGAAGAAAGGAAGGGAAAAGAAATTAAGAAAAAAGTGGGGACAAAGACAAGAAGGATATGTTACTAAACATGGAGCTTTGTTTCTCTTTCTTACACTTTTATCCTTTCCTCTTCATTTCCATAGGACCCTCAGCAGTGACTACTACCTGTTATCCAATAGGCCCAATTGTACTGTGAGGTAGGAGATGCAGATACCCATCAAATAACCGAACGGACAAATTGTCGAACCCATATCATCGACAATTCAGTCTGTTGAACCATTCTTACTGAGATCTTATTACAGTAAATATCAGGAAGTGTGCAGTTTTCCTGTGAGCTTGGAGCTGGTACATATAATTACCAGGGGGTGTGGGGGTACAGGGTGGCTTGCCCTCCTGCAAAAGCAGTTTTTGTGGTGTATACAGGTGTTGTCTGTTTTGAGTTTGTTTCAACAGACCGAATGGTCGATATGGGTTCGACCATATAAGGTTTCACAATATGTCCCTTTTATTATTTGATGGTTATCCAGGAGATGCATATCATCAAGATAAGCAAGAGCACTATGGTCCATTCCTTCCTGCTCAGGAAGTAAAATTATCTCATCTACTCCCCCAGCAATGAGACCTGGGTGGTAAGGAGCAGGGCAGCTTGCAGTCCTGAGGAGTGGCCTGTCTTTTGCTCCACTAGACTGATGGTAGACTTATTACAGCTGTCTGGTCAGTGTGCATCCTCCCATACATACACACCTCCTGGTCCAGAACAGAGGACCCTGTCTGACCCAGAGCAAACCAACATGGTATCCATAAGCAGGTGATACACCTAACCACTATTAGGTGTCACTAATGCCATGGACTTAGCAGCAATCCTTCTCCCAAGATGAGACAGCTGATACTGGCTGCTTAAGCTCATCCTTCCCCACTCTTGATTATTATTAATAACCCTTTGTTGACTGGGTTAGTCTCACTAGGGTAGTAGCCTCTCTTCAAGGGAGACCTACCCTTTAGATGCCCATGCCATTAATCAAACACGGACTGTTTAAGGCCACAGTCAGGGTTTCTTCCCTCTTTGTAAAGGGATGGGTAATCATATTACTGAAGAGCAACCTTTTTTTAGATATTATTATAGTAAGTGCATAACTTTTGCATCTTACAAGAAGAGGCCCACTTTGTTAACCTTTAGGACACAGTCCCTAGACAATCCTCCATGGTAGGCACTTTCATAGGAAGTTATCTCTTAGGACAGTAGCACTGAAAATGTCCAGCTTACAGTGCCTTGTAAATGCTTTCAGGGAATACCAAGTTACTAAAGCATGGATGTCTAAGGTGGCATGCTTCTTGGTGAGGGGGGGGGGGTGGTGGCTGGTAGTGATCTCCCATAATTTATTTTTTTTTAAATAAAAAGTAACCATGTAATAAGTTTCTTGCCCGATTTCAAATTAGCAAAGGAGACAAACCGCTAATTTTCCCATGGCAGGGCTAGCCACCCAGAGCTGTAAACCTTTGCTCTAGATGATTGTCACTGCAGAAGTGACACCCTGACCCCATGTGCAAAATGGGAAAAGGGGTTGAGGATGGATGGACATGTGGACAAACAGCTAATTTTTCCTTGTAGTAATATTTGGTTCTGTCCATGTAAAACCTAAGCTACCTGTGTACAGCCATCTACTGAATAAGATGTCCACCAAAGTTAGAATACCAAGGCAAACTGAAAGATTGAGTTAAACTAGATTCTGTTGAACACTGTGGCAATTTAAGACCTAAAGGACTGATTAAGAGCATTACCCCTTTCCTTACTGAAAACTAGGTCAAGGAGGGGGTGACAGAGTCTGCAAATCTGTGATGTGATGGACATCAGAAAGATGTTTTTTTTTTTCCCCGCACGACAAGAACTTCAATTCACCAAAGGCTGAAGGGTAAGCATCTCAAACATAAAAAAACATATACCAAAGGTGACACGGACCCTGCCAGGAAGCCTGAGCTGAAAAATCCTAATTAAAAGACTTGCATACCTTCAAGGAACAAAAGACAACTGAAATACACACCAGATAGAATGGAAAGTTAGCCAAGACCTACATCAAGGGGTTGCGACAAATAACTGAAGATCAATGAAATAGGACAAAATGTGTCTCCATAACCTTGCTTTTTTCCTAGAGTGTTTATCATGGCATGTCTTTTGCATAATTATTCACTGGACAGAGATAACTGACAACACAAAATCATAAAAGTCTGGACCCTTGGGAGAAGCCAAGTGGTATGCCTCAAAGAAAGATTGATCAAGGTGCAGTTGAAAGAGTGGTGAGAAGTCAGAGTGGTGTTAGAAGTTTGTGAAGCAAGAAGGGAATCAAAGCTCTCTGGACAAATTAAAGGTGCTACAAGAATCACTTCACCTTTGCGATGCCTAGTATACACGAACACTGTTAGCACAGAAAATGTGAAGAAATGTTAAAAAAATAGAATTTGGCCACTGTATATTTAATACATAACTCATTATGTACTGAATACTGTCTGTATACAGACATCAGATTCATATGCAAGTTGCAACTAATCATTACTCATTGTATTCACTGGACACTACTTTCCCAGGGCTCCAGTCAAAATAGGACTTCAATGTCAGATTATCCTGATTAACAAAATGTATATTTGTTAATTCACCTGCAATATCAATGGTAGCACAGAAGTCCAAACACAAGGTTGATGTACGAAGAGAATAAGGTACCCAGTGCAGAAGGCCTTTTGAAGTTCAACCGACATAGTGAGCACTCAAACACTTTAAACTTCTTCTTATGGCAGATACTCTCAGCTGGTATGAATAAACTAGCAGTATCCCTCCAAGAAGGGGATCGTTTATTCTTTTCTTTCTTTTTTTTTTTTTATTGTTACTGCCTTACTCAACCCATCACTGAAAAAATACATACACATGCATTCTAGTCATAATTTCAAGAAGAAAGATAAAACAACCACCATTACCATGACTGGTGCACTGTCAACATAACTAACATTGCTTTACCATTTACTTGCTATATTTACCAATGTAAACTAAGTCATCTTTTAAACTACAGTGTTTTATGCAAAACTGTCAACTTATATTAACACAGAAAATGAACAACGGAAGTGTTTAAAAATTATAACACTGATGTGAAATATTAACTGTCAATTCAAAATTTAAGATTGGTAGTTATCTCTTTCCTGTGTGACCTCATCACTACTTATTCTCTGACTTCATTATTGCTCTCCTGCTCAGTTGTAAACTACACCATACAAAGACTTGAGATTTACAGTAAATCAAACCAACCTCACTCATCGGTATATACCTTTAAACAGGAGGCACAGGTATGGCAATTAAAAATCATACCATCCATCATAAAAAGCCACTGATCCCCAGCTTACAGGCACAAATTTATATGCACTGCTAACTCAAATGCTGGGTACCTCTATCTTCCCATTCTTGGTAATGAATGATAAAATAATTTTATGAGAGAGTCTATAAATATTTAATACTCTTCTCATACTTTTTAAACTTGTATGTTCAATAATCAGATGTATGCACAAAAAATAAATAAAAACATGAAAAACAACCTTCTGCCAACACAGTACAATTAACATTGTTCCAACAAGTCTCTCTTCCACACATCACAGTCTACCAGTGATGAATGCTACAAGTTAATATGACCATCAAAAATATAGAACTATTTCTTTATAAAAATAGCTCTACATTAAGTTCTTAACACTACCATAGAAATGGGAATTATTCCTATCTCAGCTATTTTATCAACCACCCCCCATCTACATATGAAGACATAAATGTTATTCCCTCCACACTACAGTCCTATAAGTTACATTTTAATCGACTTTTCCAACGTTATATCTACTCTTCCTATTATAAACACTTGGGGTGACTCTCCAATCAATAAATCCCAGAAAACAATTTATTAATTTCTTATAAGAGAGCCCACCCTCAGGT
This sequence comes from Protopterus annectens, assembly GCF_019279795.1. Lineage (NCBI taxonomy): Eukaryota > Metazoa > Chordata > Ceratodontiformes > Protopteridae > Protopterus > Protopterus annectens. The sequence goes on from NC_056751.1 coordinate 16,563,356, forward strand.
TCCTATGTGTGTGTGTGTGTGTGTGTGTGTGTGTGTGTGTGTGTGTGTGTGTGTGTATATGTATATATATATATATATATATATATATATATATATACATACACACACACACATATATATATATATATATATATATATATATATATATATATGTGTGTGTGTGTGTGTGTGTGTGTAGTTATCGAAATATATATGTTCTAATAGGTTGCACAAAGCTTGCAGTGCATGGAAGTAATAATTAGGATTAAAACAAAAAAATCCGGCACAGTGAATTTTCAACTGAAGAAAAAAACAGACTGATTTCACTAGCCATGTCTCATCAGTGTCAATCTGAATCACCTTAGTGCAGTCAAAACTTTTATACAAATTATTATTTGAAAAAAAAAATCAAAGAATCAAGTGATATCTTAAAACAGATTTTTGAAAACAAGATCCTTTTGATGCAGCAGATAAAGCACCTTTGCATAAAAATCAGCAATACCTATGCAAGTTATAAATACATTAGGGAAAAGCAAATATTTAAAATAAGTGAAAAAAGGAAAATGTATATTTATTCAAACATTTAATGCAGTTTTTCTGTAAATACAATATACACGCTTTATAATGAAATAAATACACAAGTAATTCAATTTTGCCATCCAGTGGCCAAACCTTGAAACTACAATAGCTGGATAGAATTCAAGAGAAAAAAAAATAAAATTTGTGAGACTATGGCAGATACATACATTATTTGAAGCAAAAAAAAAAAGAAATTAAGACAATGCTAATAGCTATAAAACCTAATGGTCAGTTAAATTAATGAATATATATTTGTTTATAGGTTCACAGGTGTTTACTAGGCTATCGGCCACAAGGGCCTTTTTAAACCTAGCCATGCATCCCAAATCTCTGACAAGTTCGGATATCTTTGATAAGTGTAACCATGGGCCTGGGAGATGAACCATTTACAGGTTACCTGTTTGCATCAGAGACATAGGTGCCAAACCAGGAGGGACACAGGTGGAATCCCAGGGGTCTATTTTCTGTTTCCGTCCAGTTATCCAGGTTGCACTTAAAAAGGGCTAATGAGGTACTCTTCTTGACATGGAGATGGAGTCGATTCCACAGGTGGGGGAGTTTCTGAGACACACATCTGTCCCGCCAACAAGTCCTATAGTTATCACACGCAAGGTTGAGGTTGCGTCTATGGGTTACTCGAGCGGAGCTCGTCTTGTGGATATGCAGCAGTCCCATCAAGGCGGGGTCTGAGATTGCTTTGTATGCCAGACAGAGGTTACCTCTGAGGAGTCTGTATGAAACTGAGTAGGAGGACAGGGCTTTTAGCCTGTGTAGGGTAGATATTTGAAGCCTAGCTTCTCCTGGTGAGGACATCTCTGTGGTCTCTCCAGCTGCTGCATGTGTTTTGCGAGGTACATGCTGAAGGGGGCATTGTACTCAATAACTGGCCTTATAAGGGAAGAATACAGGGATGTTATGACCTCTGTCAATGGATAAGATACCCTTACTTGAGGTGAGCCATGTAGAAAGCTTTCCAAACAACAGAAGCAACACGGTGGTCAAAAGTCAGGTTGCTATCAACCTGGATGCCCGAATCCCTCACTGCCGATTGTGTACTTAAGACATTGTTATTAATGAGATAATATCACTCTCCCCCAAAGGGAATGATGATGCATTTTTTGGCATTCAGCTTGAGGCCATGTTTCTGGCACCAGTCATTTGTCTAGGTGAGACCCTCTTGGAGGATGTCCACATCACTTGGGGAATTGATGACTACACCCAGCATGCAGTCATCTACAAACTTGGTCAGCCATAGCTCATTGGTTTTGGCCTGCACCTCAGAGAAGTATATCCCTAATAACAGAGGCCCCAAGACCGACCCTGGGGTACACCGCTTAGGTTCACAGATTAGTACTAGGCTAACTATCCTTGTGAGCCATTTCAAGCCTAGCCAATTACCCCATGTGAGAAATAAACCCTGCACCTTGTGTTTGTAAGGTGCACACCTTAACCATTACGCCATCCTCCCACCTGTAACTGTATTGCTTGTAACAGGTTTACTGCTTTAGGTGGCTTCCCTTATTTTGATTAGGTGGGTTCTATCTGTGAGCCAGTTTGCTGCCCATCTGGTAACATATGGACTAATGCCTAGTTGAGAGAGTTTATATATTATGCCAGAGTGGGGAATAGTGTCAAATGGCTTTGGCCAGGTCAAGGTAGGCGGTGTGCATCATGTTCCCCACATCCACGGCTTTGGTGACTGTCTCAAAAAGTTGACCAGATTTAACAAACATGACCTCCCCTTGACAAAGCCAAACTGTGTGGGTTGAGTGTTTGAAGATTGCCAATGTCCCTGTTAATGAGGTCCATGATAATCCATTCCATGGCCTTGCAGATCAGGCTAGTTAGGCTGATGGATCTATAATTTCCCGGATCGGGGGACACTCCACCTTTGTGTAAAGGGATGACAGTGGCTGTTCTCCACTCGGTGGGGACAAAGCCGGTCCTCAGGCTTTGACTGAATAGGGTGCCTAATGGTGCTGCAAAGTTCATGCCCGAGTTCATATGGGATGCAGCCTGGGATGTTATTGGGTCCCATGGAGGCTGTATTTTTTGCCTTTGAGAGGGCAGTGATGACCTGTTCCTCTAGAGATAAGGGGTGGGGGGCAGGTACTAGGGATGTCCTGATTTACTGAGGGGGGGGGGACAGAGGGAGAAGTTTTCGCTGAATCAGTCAGATAGTAGATTGGCTATATGTACAGCATTTGTGTACGTGGTGTCCTTGACCACCAGTTCTGAACAGATCTGGGTGTTTTCTATGAGATTGTGGACATATGTGAAAAAGGCCTTATGAATGTCTCTAGTAGATGTGGCCAATTTGGACTCGAAGTTGGCTTTAGAGGATTTCACTAGTGTTCTTGTTTGTTTGTTCAGGCTAAGGAGAGATTACTTCCAATTGGGCACCTGCTCCTTCTTGGTCCTGGACAGCAATTTTTTCCTTCTATTATAATAGTTTATGTATCGCAGATGTCCACCAGACAGGTCTACTCTTCCTTCTTGAAGACGATTTTATCCTGTCAGGTATTCCTGATTCCATGCATCTATATAAATGCTCGTATAGTACTTTGGTGTAGATTTGGACATGACAGTTCCTATGGGGGGGGCTGTGAAGCTGTTTATACCATCCCTCAGGAGGTTGTAATCAGCTTTGGAGATGTTTTTTTTGTTTGATCCTAGCTGGGGGGGTCAGGGGAGATGGTGACTTTGAAAGTGACCTCTTTTTGGTCGGAAATTACAAGGGAGGAGGATACCCTTAGGGGTGCTGCAGTAGTTATTCATGTTGGTTAATACCAAGTCCAGGATATCACCTCTTGTGGGGGTATATCAACTAGCTGTTCCAAGGCATTTGCATTGACAAAAATCGAGGAATCTCTGAGCATTTGTGTTCTGGAATGAGTAAATTTTCCAATCTATGGTTGGGTAATTAAAGTCACCCAGGATCAGGGTAAAAGGATGAAGCTTGACAGATTTGAAGAGGTCCAGATAGGTGGAGTGGGCATCTTGATTCAAACGTGGGGGCCTGTAGCTAGCTATGATTTGATCAGGGGTCTTGTCAATGGTTAACTGCTGGTAGAATTAAAGTGTGTAGGAACCTTTGGGGTTGGTGACCGAAGAAACTGGAATCTGACCTACACTTGCTGAACATTTAAATGTGGAAAAGATTTGGCCTAGATTTCAGCCTTTTTTGTAAGAAAATTGACAAGTAGGGGCATTATCATTTTTTGAGCACTTTTATTAAATTATCACTTAAGACATGGACATAAACACATTAATAGAAAGAAAGCAAACCATAAACCATGTTAACATTTTTTTTATTTACATGCATTATACGTCACGTTTTGTCTAACTTCTATCAGTCCGACATTACATGAATTGATCAATTCCTGCCTTCCCTTAAACCTCACTCCTCCTGAATATTACTCTGCATGTACTGTTCCCACTAATTCCACTTACTTCTATGAAATTTACTCCATCCCTTTTCTAAAGATCACTCTTCCAGTTATGTTCTCTTTTTTGCAATACTAAATACGTCAACTACAGTTGGTCTAGAATTTTGTTTTCATGTTCTAGTAATGGCTTTTTTGACAGCCAATAGAAATACATAAGCCCTTACTATGTCTAGGCAATTCAGATCCTATCTCCCAGCTCAAAAGAATCATTTCCTTAGTTACAGCCATTTGCTTCCACAATATGTCTGACAGAGTACTCTGTAGGGAATTTTTAAAATCTGCCAACTCATTACACTCCAAAAAATGTTCCCAGTTACCTCATTTTCACCATCACACCTCTGACATTTGCTATCTACCCAAGGAAAATTTCTTTGGAGTCCACCTGGGATATAAAATACCTATGCAAACACTTACAAGCAAAAATCCTAAACTGCCTGTACTTTGTTGCACACTTGGGAAACATACCATATATGTATGCTTTCACTGTTCGCTTATAAATTGCTTTTCCAGTCTCCTTTCCCAATCTTTTCTAACCTCATTTGATGGACTCTTGTAGTTACTGTGCAATATTTTATACCCTAATTATCCTTTAACAGCAGCTTATGTTCTAGATTCAGCTAAAAACTCTACCAGAGCAGGTCTTTCACTTAGGACTGCCCTATCCTTTTCTCTGACTACACACTTGATATCAATCTCTTGTAGGGAAGACCGTCTCGATAGACTGCTGTCCAAATGTTTTGTGTGCCTCTTCCTACTCTATTACCTTTCCCTCTCTATTTATTTGCTAGTACCTTGGTTCATTTGCTAGTTTTCTCAAGTAAATTTGGGCCCACTCTTGCCTATTCTCTGTACCCCTAATTGCAGTCATCCCTATCACTAGAACCTCCTTTCTCCATTCTCATGCTGGTGAATTTCTTAAGAATACTTTCTGCTACTTTATGAATATAATATTCTGAATGGCTGTTATTCTCTAAGGATCTGCATCAAAAAATCACACACTCTCCTTATTTCTTACACTTCTCCCTGCTTCATCATGATCTATTTCCACTTTGAATTACAGCTTTCTGCTTGTGTTATGCATACGAGTCTTAACTGCGTAGCTCTAAAATATCCCTTTAAATTAGTTAATCCTAAACCACCTTGCTCTATTGGAAGGATCAGCTTACCCCACTTTACCCTTGCCCTTCCAAATAAAATCCTTCAACTCAGTATTAATTACTGTCCACAATTTCTACTCTGGTTGATTTTAATGTACCTGACCTGTATATACAGCTAAAGGGAAGAAAAACATTTTCACTGCCTGTATCTTACTATCCATATCCAGAAACAAGAGCTTACAGTTTCTAACTTTTTGTATTATCTTTTGTTTAGTCTCTTCCCACATATCCTTAGCTGTCATAACAGAACCCTCTTTAACCAAAACTCCTAAATACTTCATTGTATCATGTCCCAATAAATATGGGTATTGCTGAATCAATTCATGTGCAGGTATAAAGTTTACTGCTATAGCAGTTGTTCTGTCTTCATTCATTTTATATGATGAAAAGAGTTGAAACTGTCTCAGAATGCTCCACAACACTGAAATGTCCTTGTCTGGTTTTATCAGGTACAAAATAATATCATCTGCAAATAAAGCCATCCTTTATTCTTTACCATACCAATTATGCACTTGAATTTCTGATTCCTTTATTTTCATTGCCAATGGCTCTAAGTATAACATAAAAAAAAATGGGGAAAGAGGACACCCCCCTGTCTGGTTCCCCTGCTCAGACACAGCTTATCAGAGAGGCACATTTCCCCTTTAATTTTGCCTTGGATCTCTCATATATCCTCCTAATTAACCTTGCCATTATTTCAGGGAACACAAACACATCCTTTGCCCTACTCAAAATCCCAACTTACTCTGTTGAATGATTTCTCTGCATTAAGACCCATCAATAACAGTGGTATTTTCTTATATTCTGCTTCCTTCTGGATCATCACTGTTCTATTAATGTTGCCAACATGTGCCTCCTATCCACAAAACATTGATCCATATCCATAAGTTTGGCAACATCTTTACCATTCTTTAAGTTACTACAGACATGAACACATAATATTTAAAATTGAAATTGACCTATATGAAGCTGAGTCTGTTGAGTCTCACCCTCTTTGGTAATATAGCCACCACAGCTTTCTTCGAAGATGATGGTACTTCCTCTCCTTTTAAAATGTTATTGAACAAAATCTTCCACATATTTACTAATCCTCCCCTCCTTACTTTCAAACTTCCACAGGAATAGCGTTTGTTTCTGGAGAATTCCCTACAGATTGATTAAACATCACTGTTGTTATATCATTTTATCTTAACTATTAGTTGTTTAACCTAATCTTTATCTAATCTTGGCATAATTAAGTCTTCTATAAATATTTTCATTTGTGTTCTTTCTTAGTTTCGTCATTCCTCTGTTTTATACAATTTTTCATAAAATTTCGGAATTATCTCTAATACCTTTATAGGATTATTTTCTTTTTTTATAGGCTCCCTTTGTTTGGAAAAAAACATTAGCGAAGGAAGAAACTTCCTAGAACAATGCCCAGCAGTGCTATGTGTGTGCAATTGATTTCTGAGACTTAGTAAACACCACAGGACACAAGGGAACCAAGTAAATATGAAATAAACGTACTATAAATACAATTACCCAAACAGTAAATTTTGTTGCAAGTGACCTACTTAATTTTCTGGTGGCTTATAAAAAGTACAGTTTTGTACCTACCATAAATGTAGATGTTCGAAGATCCACATTGCTGCAGTCCTTACACTTGGGTAGTCCGCTGTCCTCGGTCGGCCCGAATATCAAAGTATTAGGCTGACGTCGGTCAAGGCGCATAAGACTGACATCAGGACGTCAGGGTACATATGCGCATGACCGACGTCATATCCTCAGTCTTTTCTTGCCCCAGATGTCAGAAGACCCTAAACAGAAAGGTCAAAACCAAAAGACAACCAAAAACAACCAAACACCTGTGTACTAACTATATGTACATTATATCCAATATTTACAATATGTACAACCCACACCACACAACCGCCTCTAACTACAGAGGGGAAGGAGGGAGGGTAAATTGGACTGCAGCAATGTGGATCTTCGAACATCTACATTTATGGTAGGTACAAAACTGTACTATGTTCTTCATCTCACATTGCTGCAGTCCTTACACTTGGGTAGAATCCCAAAGCAGAGAAAAGGGAGGATGGCACAACTATAAAGCAGTAGGAGCTGCCAAAATGCCCTGTAAAATTGCAGTGGCAAAACCAGCCCTCGATTTAGAGTAAAGAGGAAGGTGATAATGCTTAGAGAAAGTATGCACTGAACTCCAAGTAGCAGCCTCCAAAATATCTTTAGTTGCTACCCCCCTTAGAAAGGCTGTAGAAGTGGCAGTAGCCCTAGTGGAATGAGGCCTAATCCCAGCTGGAACCTCTTTACCATGATGGGAATAACAGAAAGCAATACACAACCCAATCCACTTAGAAATAGTTTGTTTTGACACAGGCTTGCCCTGAGAACTCAAAGCAAAAGAAACAAATAACTGCTGAGACTGCCTGAACCCCTTAGTTCTGCTCAAATAATATCGCAACTGCCTGTGTATATCCAAAGTGTGCAAAATCTTTTCCCCTTTATTTTGGGGGTTCGCATAAAAGGTAGGCAAATGAATAGTTTGGTTTAAAGCCACACTAGAAACCACTTTAGGCATAAAGGAAGGATTAGTACGCAAAGATACCCTATCCTTATGGAAAATTAAGAAAGGCTCAACTGCCATAAGGGCCTGTAATTCAGAAACCCTTCTCGCAGAGGTAATGGCCAACAAAAAAGCAGTCTTCCATGATAAATATTTCAACTCCGCAGAAGCTGCAGGCTCAAAAGGTTGTAGAGTGAGTTTCTCCAACACAAAATTGAGATCCCAAGCAGGAGTAGGAGCTCTCCGTGGGGGTCATATTCTTTGCCCCTCTAAGGAATTGCTTAAACAAAGGATGAGAAAACAATGGTGGGTCACAGTCATAGTGAGCAGAAATTGCTGCAGCATGAATCTTAATAGAAGAGAAGGACAAACCTTTGTCCAGTAACTCAGTAAGATATTGAAGAGCCACACTTAAATTAGGCTTAGAAACATCAAATGCTTTTGCTGCACTCCAAAATAAAAATCTCTTCCATTTATCTGCGTACACTTTCCTTGTACTAGGCCTTCTGGCCTCCAAAATAACATTCAAAACTTGCTGTGGAAGTTGAGACCCTCCAGGGTTTAAAACAGAATATGCCAGGCTGTCAGGTGAAGAGAGTGAAGTTTGACATTGAGTAAATGACTGTTCTCCTGAGACAGCAGGTGTGGAATCGAAGGTAAAGGCCATGGAGGCTCCCGTACCAGACTTCTCAATAGTGGGTACCAGTGCTGTCGAGGCCAATCTGGAGCTATTAAAATCATCCTTGGCTTGTCCTGTCTGACCTTCAGAAGTACCTTTGGGAGGAGAGGCAGAGGTGGAAAGGCATACACATGAAAATTGCTCCAATTGAATGAAAGAGCATCCACTTTCCAGGCTGTGGGATGAAAACTTTTTGTGCAAAACTTTGGCAGCTGGTAGTTTAGTGGAGAAGCGAACAGATCTATGTCTGGAGTTCCCCATGACACTGTCAATTTCTGAAAAACATGAGGATCCAATTTCCACTCGTGGGGATCCATTATTTGTCTGCTCAACACATCTGCTAAGGAGTTCTGTGCTCCCGGCAGAAACCTTGCCTGAAGATTTAGCTGTAAACTGAGAGCAGTCTCCCACAAAATCATTGCTTGTCTGCACAGAGGATAAGAATGTGTTCCCCCTTGCTTGTTGATGTACCACATGACAGTTGTGTTGTCTGTTAGAATCAACACCTGCCCTGGAAGAAGTAAATCCTTGAAAGCTATCAAAGCAAATTGGACTGCTAACATCTCCTTCAAGTTGATATGTAGATGTAGAAGTCTGGCAGGCAACGTGTCCTGTATCCACTTTCCATTTAGATGAGCTCCCCAAGCTTTGTCTGAGGCATCTGTCGTTAGAATCTGACTCGCCTCTGGCCGGGTCACAGAGAGTCCCTTGTTTAGGTGACATTCCTGAGCCCACCACAGAAATTCCTTTTGAATGCAAGGTATTATCTGAATGACAGTGTCCATATCTTGGCAGTGCTGTGTCCATACATTTTTGAGATACCATTGCAGCTTCCTCATATGCAGTTTGGCATTGGGAAGCACCAGAATACAAGATGCCATGAACCCCAAGGCTTGAAGGACTGTCCTTGCAGTCAGCCTGGACTGATGAGACAATTGATGGAAGTAAAGAGAAAGATTCTTTTGTTTGTCCGGGGTCAAAAGGCCATCTGGGATGCTGTATTCAGTCTCACACCCAGAAAGTACATGTCCTGAGAGGGTACTAGACTGGACTTTATTTCGCTCACAGAATACCCCAGGCATCTTAGCACTGCTATCACATAGTGTAGATGATGAAGAAGTTCGTCCTTTCCTTGAGCCAGAATCAGGCAATCGTCCAAATAAGGATAGATCTGTATTCCTCTTAGCCTGAAGAAAGCTATCACTGGAGCCAGAACCTTCGTGAACACTCTGGGCGCAGTAGATAAGCCAAAGGGCAATGCAGAGAACTGATAATGAGAAGTCCCAGCCCGAAAACGTAGATACTTCCTGCAACTTAGCCTGATAGGAACATGAAGGTAAGCCTCCTTGAGATCCAGAGTCACCATCCAGTGATCTTTGCCCAGCAGAGGTAAAAGCTGTTGTAACGTCAACATTTTGAACTTGGGAATGTCCAGATAAGTGTTGAGGATAGATAAATCCAAAATTGGTCTCAACGTGTTCCCCTTCTTTGGTACTAGGAACAGGCGAGAATAAAATCCTAGGCCCACTTCTGACAGAGGGACCGGTTGTATGGCCCCTATTTGGAGCAGCAGAGAAATCTGTTTGTGAGCCTCTATTCTTTGCTGAGGTGGAACGTCCGGCATGCCTTTGAAAGGAGGCAAGGTATGGAAATAAAACCTGTAACCTTGGTGTATGATATCCAATACCCATCTGTTTTGGGTAATTAAACTCCAATTTTCCTTGAAAAGTGCCAACCTTCCTCCCAAAGGTGCTGCCAGACGAGAAGGCTCTGGCAGCTGAAAAGGTAGGTCATTGGGTCTGTTTACAAAAGGACTGACCCCTGCCCTCACCCGAAGACTGTGCAGGTGAACTCCCTGTTCTAGGCCTGAAAGAGCCCTGAGCTCTGCCCCTACCACGTCTAGACCTACCCCTAGACTGGGAATCATAAGAAGGATACGTCCATCCCTTGGGTAGGCCAATTTCTACTAAACTTCGGAGGCTGAACCTGCAAAAAATCTTTAACAGTCTGCATAGACTTAGCCTTGTCTTCCATTTTCTTTAAGACTGCCTCAACAGGTGAACCAAACAACACATCAGATTGTAAAGGAGCATCTAAAATCCTTGTCTTAACATGGTCAGATAAATTCTGATCCCTCAGCCAGGCGTGCCTGCGAAGAACTGACCCAGTGGCAGCCACCCTAGACGAGGCCTGTACAGCATCAAAACCACATTGCAAAGAATGCTTACCCACTTGTTCAGAGACATGTACCAAATCTTGTAACTCTTTACACTCAATACCTTCCGCCAGAGCATCTACCTTAGACTTCAATTGAGAAAGTAGATAGTTTTGGTATTTCAACATGTGAAACTGGCAATTCAAAGCCCTCATAGCTAGGGTGGAAGAAGTATAGACTTTCTTTCCCCATCTATCCAAAGCCCTGGCCTCTTTATCAGGAGGAACCGGATTTTTAACAACAGAAGCCTTAACACCCTTAGGCCCCTGACTAACAGTTTCTGGGTCCACCCTAGGACTCTTAAAAAGATACTTATGAGCTTCAGGCACCCTATAATACCTATCCGGTTTAACAGGAGCAGGAGGCAAAGAATCAGGATTAAGAGAAGCCTCTGCAAACACATCCTCCACAACATCCAGAACAGGAGGTATAGCCAAAGGCCTATGCTGGGGTAAAAACAAAAATTCCCTAAGCCTTTTCCTGGAATCAGAGAAGTCCTGACCTTCCCACTTAAAATGCTCCCTCATGGAATGAAGAGTCTCTGAAAAAGAAAAATCCTCAGGAGGAGAAGCAGAAGGAGTAGAATCATCCACATCTGAATCTGAATAAGGAGAATACTCCTGCAAGTCTTCAGCCGAAGACTCTGAAACATCTGAAGCCTGCTCAAAACTCCCCAACTCAGGTTCCACCCTAGGCCTCTTATCAGGAGGGGGCAAAGAACCTCTAATCAAAGTAATCAAATCTTCTGCCATTTTAAGCATATGCTTCTTGGGCACAGATCCTGAAGAACTAGGAGTGTCACCAACTGAAGCTAAACCTGGCCTGCCTCTGGGAGAAGCCTTGGAAACAGAAGGAGATGGCCTAACCACCCTAGGAAGGGAGGGGAGAACAGTAACCTGAGAAGCCCCTTCAGCCTGACCTGCCTCCTGAGAGGCCACATCCTGCAATAACAAGGTCTCCCCCTGGGACTCCAGAGAAACCTCCGGCGGAACCACCGGCTCCACCGACACCTCTAAAGAACCGGCGTCCGGTACGGACGACTCGTCTTGCCTGGGCTTAGCTGCTTTATCCTTGCGCTTCTTCGAAGAAGCGGACGTCGGAGCATCCGACGGCATATTATAATTGCACCGCTTCCCGAAGACTAACCTGGCACAATCTAACCTTCTCTTAATAGTGCGCTTATTGAATCTAGCACAAAAGCGACACCCAACAACGTCGTGCTCAGGCCCTAAACAAGGAATACACAAAGTATGATAATCTCTATGCGGTATCTGTTTTCCCACAAGAAACACAGTTATTCACTTTTTCTGACATCCGGTAAACCACTGAGGCAAGAAAAAACTAAAATATTCCCCAACGGGGTACTTAGCCAACTTTGACTCGGTCTGAAACTCCGAAATCGAAAAATTTCAGAACGCCGAACGGCACTTGCAACGCTGCTTCTGCATCGGACCATGCGGCAAAAAAGACTGAGGATATGACGTCGGTCATGCGCATATGTACCCTGACGTCCTGATGTCAGTCTTATGCGTCTTGACCGACGTCAGCCTAATACTTTGATATTCGGGCCGACCGAGGACAGCGGACTACCCAAGTGTAAGGACTGCAGCAATGTGAGATGAAGAACATCAGTGTTTCCAAAGCTTCAAATACCTAGTGAATAAACTTACAGCCATTACTGCAGACTATCACACTTCTATTTTATACACACACACACACACTATATATATATATATATATATATATATATATATATATATATATATATATATATATATATATATATATATATAATATGCTATAATGAGCAGTTGATTCACTTGAAAATACAATTCAATATTCAGAATTAACTTTGCAGTCCGAGAAGGCAACTATATCAAATCTCTTGCCTTTGCATCTGTCCAAACCAAAGAAAAAAAACAAAAGAGAGAAAGAAATGGCATGCTCTTGAGAGTTCTCCTTGTAAGTGTTCAGTGCATTGCTCCTATCATACATAACAGGCTGTAATGACTTTAAAAAGGAAGTTAAATGACAAGGTGATATTCAGTTTGGTGTTCAGAATTAACTAAGCAGTCAGTCCCAGACACCAACTACATCAGTACTCAATGATCAATGACTCTTGTCATGATATCTGCCCAAATTTAAATGAAAAAAAAGCATGTACATTAGAGTGTTCCTGATATTGCAAGTGTTCACTCTGTTGATTTTCTTCCATTAAGATTTTAAAAACATTGCACTGACCTGGTCACTCTCCCTTCTGATGAGTTTGGCTTGTTACTTCTAACTACTTTCTCAATTTCAAAGTTATAAACCCTATTCAGAGTCTCATCGGTTTTGTAATGTGACACCATCAAGAAGGGAAAACCTTAAGAAATGTACTATATGTCAATTTAAGCTTTTCATTTTTTTTAGATGACAATCCCTCACAGTATCAAAAATTGAATTTGCTTTTGGATCTACTATGCACAAAAGACTTTAAAAAACAGAGTTATCATCCTAATGAATACCCTGGGAACAGACAAAAGGCCAAAGGGCAGCAATCTCTGTTGACAATGCTACTTCTACACTAAGTGCAGAAAACTTCTATGCAGGTCTCAAATTAATGCACATGAAAGCATCCACCATATTTAACAATACCATCTAAATTCTTTCAAGCAACAATGACATTGATGACTTAACCATGATGCACTCACTGCCTAGACTCTCCCCATCCCTTGACCTCTTGAATACAGAGCAGGCAGAAGGCAAACAAAACATTTCCTGCTCTTTCTGCAGAACCATTTCCAATACCCAGCTTGTCCAACACAGTACAAAAATGCACCATCAGCTCATCTGACTGATTTGCCAGGGGTAGGGTAGAGGAGGCTGAGAATATCAAGGGCTTGGTGTGTTTGATGTCCAAGATCACTCTTCAGAGAACTCTCTTGTCTTGTGTTATATCCCTGAATGTAGAGAGGACGGCTGCTTGGTTCTCAAGTATATGTACCTTTTAGGGGACTTTCTGGGGATCTGGAAAGAGGCAGCGGTTACATGATACTTAGTAGGTGAACTCTAATATTTAAAGACTTCTTTCTGGAAGACCAAGACATGGGGAGAGGGAGAAGTTGGGGTTTACCATGTCCTCCAAGTGGAAAAGGCCTTTTACAGGTTCATAGGTAGGTACTAGGCTATCGGCCCAAGGACCTACATAAGCCTAGCCAGCAAGGTTCCATAGCTTACACCACCCAAGAAAGTTATTTTCCTGTGCCACTGTCCAGCAGAGACGCAGAAGTGATCAACATACTTTTGTTGGAAATGCTTTGAAGAGCTTCATTTCTTTCTATTATTCTGGACTGAAGCAGTTGCTGCTGCTACATGGAGGCCATACTCAAGTTAAGAAAAGATTCCCTTAGCTACAGCAAACCTCACGACAAAGGTAAAAATAATGAAATCTTTCAAGACTAGAAAAGGAGATTATTGACTTGACTTCAGATTTTCTCAATAGGGAGTTGGAACTTGAAGTCCAGGGTTTGGTCATATCAGATACCTAGGTATATGAATGAAGTAGTGGTTTCATTTGGTACTTACGTTTTTGACATCTTAAGTGCTGGATGTTTTAAATAACATGGATTTAGTTGTAACTGTTTGTTATTCTTAATATATTTTGTTAGATTATGGAAGCAATTTTCAAGTTGGTCTTATTTGATGGAGTGTCTGAGACCTGATGCAAGTATGAATATGCCATGCATGCAGCACAAGTTGTAGATGAGGATGATCATTGGGACGTTTGTTAATGAAGGTGGTATTCTTCCTGTGCCCTATGTCCCAAACATTCCTGCCCAGGAACCTCATCAGCCTTACATTCCCTAGCAGCATGCCAGCTTGCTGGAACTAGCAGATGGCCTACTTTCCTACCCTGGGGGTAACCTCCATCTCCCTTGCTGACTCCTTTGAATTTGCAATTGCTACCCCTCCAGGAGAAATGTACTTCCATGTGCTAATTTCCCTCAGTTATGTAGTGACTTCACACTTGGGAAGCACAAGCTTAATTGGCTTGGAGCTCCACTGGATGAACACTTAGTGCTCCTGCAACGTATCACCAGTGTAGCAAATCACAACTGCATTCCTCATCCCAAGATGGGGTAGCTGGCAATAGCCACTCAGCCCTATCCTCCCAGCTAGCTTCTATGGGCACCCAAGCCACTAGATGAATTCTGGTCATCTACAATATAGTCATATCTTTAACACTTTATACTACAGAAAGTACAGTTGTATACACTTACCATAAATGTAGATGTTAGAGTGTATTCACTGTTGCAGTCATCACACTTGGGTTATCCTGCCAGGGGTAGCCCTCAGTCAGCCCGAATATCAGAGGCTTAGTATTTCTGCATCGTTTGCTGTCGTTCCAGGACTGATGTCAGGTCGTCAGTGGTATAAAAAAGGCAGCCAACGCCATTACATCAGTTTTTCTTGCCACAAATGTCAGGAGCCCCCAAACAGGGAGCTAGGTTATGGTGGAACACCACCACCAGTAGAAAGTAAATACCAAATAGCACTGTAAGGAGTGTGGGAGAGGGAGGGAGAGAGAGAGAGAGAGAGAGAGAGAAAGACAAGGGGGATGGAGGGTGGGAAATCAGGACTGCAACAGTGAACATACTCAAACATCTACATTTATGGTAAGTGCATACAACTGTACTATGTTCTTCGTGTTTCACTGTTGCAGTCATCACACTTAGGTTGATTCCCAAAGCTGAAGAAATGGGTGGAGGCAGTCAAGAAGAGTTGGGGCTGGCTAGTATGCCCTGCAGGACTGTGGTTGCAAAGCCTGTCCTGGATTTGGAAAAGATAGGCAGGTGGTAATGCTTGGTGAAGGTATGAACAGAATTCCATGTTGCACCCTCCAGGATGTCCCTGGTAGGGACCCCTCTGTGAAAAGATGCAGAGGTGGAAGTTGCCCTAGTGGAATGTGTTCTGACCTCCTGTGGGGGGTGGTTTCCCATGGTGTTTGTAACAGAAATTAATGCAGTGTGCTATTCACTTGGAAATGGTTTGTTTTGATATGGCCTTTCCCTCTGCCCCTGTTGCAAAGCTGACTAGTAACTGGTCAGATTTCCTAAGGGCTTAGTCCTATCCAGGTAGAATCTGAGCTGTCTGTGCATGTATAAAGAGTGCAGGATCCTTTCCCCCTTATTTTGAGGTTTAGGGAAAAAGGTGGGCAAATGAATAGATTGGTTGAGAGCCACACTGGACACCACTTTAGGCATGAAAGTTGGGTTAGTCCTGAGGGAGACCCTGTCAGCATTAAAAATGATGACTGGTTCCACAGCCATGAGTGCTTGTAGCTGAGACACTCTTCTAGCTGAAGTGATGGCCAGAAGCAAGGCTGTTTTCCAAGATAGGAATTTTAACTCTGCTGACGCTGCTGGCTCAAAGGGTAGTAGCGTGAGCTTTTCCAACACACAGTTAAGGTCCCAATCCGGGGTAGGAGCTCTTCTGGATGGCCTTAAGTTGTTAGCCCCTCTAAGGAACTGCTTGATGAGGGGGTGTGAAAAGAGAGGTGGCTCTGTGCTGTAATGAGCAGAAATGGCAGAGGCATGGATTTTAATAGAAGAGAAGGATAAGGCCCTGTGAAGCAGGTCTGTTAGGTAATCCAGGATGAGAGGTAAGGAGGGCTATGCTGGTTCAGCTCCTTTATCCTGGCTCCAGGAGCAATACCTTTTCCACTTGTCATCATAGGATTTCCTAGTGCTGGGTCATCTGGCACCATGTATAACATCCAGGACTTGCTTGCTTAGGCTGGCCACTGGAGGAGAGGTCAAGGAATAAGCCAGGCTTGCCAGGTTCAGGGTCTGCAACTGAGGATGCAAGAACTCTCCCTTATGCTGGGTCAGAAGAGTTGGAATCTGAGGGAGGTGCCAAGGAGGCAACGGTGACAAACTGTGCAGTAGTGGGTAGGAGTGTTGGCGTGGCCAGTCTGGGGCAATCAGGATTGCCCTCGGTCTTTTCTCCCTTACTTTGAGTAACACCCTTGTAAGAAAAGGTAGAGGGGGAAATGCATAGGTCGAGAGGTTTACCCATTGGAAGGATAGGGCATCCATTTTCCAGGCCTTGCTGTGAGGTTCCCTGGTGCAGAATTTGCTGAGTTGGTGGTTGTTGTAGGAGGCAAATAGGTCCACCTTCGGGGTTCCCCATTTCTGGGTTATGAGGCTGAAGGTGTTGTGGTTTAGTTGCCACTTGTGAGGGTCTAGGAGATTTCTGCTTAAGTTGTCTGCCAGAGTTTTGTTTGCCTGGCAGGAATTGTGCTAGCAGGTGAATATGCATGGCTGAAGCCGTGTGCCAAAGGGTCATGGCTAGCCTGCATAGTGGATAAGAGTGGGTTCCTCCATGCTTGTTGATGTACCACATCACTGTGGTGTTGTCCATTTTGATTAGTAGAGGCCCAGGAGAGAGTAGGGGTCTGAAAGCTGTCAGAGCATGCTGAACAACTAGCATCTCTTTTTGGATGATGTGCAGATGAATTTGATTTGGGCTCTAGTGGCCCTGAATGCACCTGCCGTCCAGGTGTGCAACTCAGGCATAGTCTGATGCATCTGTGGTTAGGTCTGGGCAGCGTGGGGTTGTGAAAAGGGAAGTCCCTTGTTGTGGTTGCAAGTTGCCGCCCACCAAAGAAAATCTTTCCTTAGACAAGGTATAATAGTTTCCATTTCCTGAGAATGTTGACATCAAAGCCTTTTTAAGTACCACTGAAGTTTCCTCATAAGCAGTCTAGTATATGGAATTAGTAGAATGCAGGAGGCCATGAACCCTAGAGCTTACAGGATTTTCCTTGCGGATAAACTGGGTTCTGGTGGCCAGTTCAGAGAAGAAGCCTGTCAGATAGGCTTCTTTTTCTGGAATAAGGAATGCCATCTGGGATGCTGTGTCCAGGCTTGCTCCCAGGAATACAATTTTCTGACTGGGGACTAGTTTGGATTTCTTTTCATTTATAGTGTACCCCAGTGAGGTCAGTAGGTCTTTTACAAATGTCAAGTGCTGCAACAGCTTTTCCTGACTGTCTGCCTGAATTAGGCAGTTATCCAAGTATGGGTAAATTTGAATATTTCTTTGTCTGCAAAAGGCAATGACTGGAGCCAAGCATTTTGTGAAAACTCTGGGAGTAGTGGATAAGCCAAAGGGAAGTGCAGAGAACTCATAATGCATAGATCCTGCCCTGAAACACAGATATTTCCTGGACGACTCTCTGATTGGGATGTGCAGATAGGCCTCTTTTAGGTCTAGGGTGGCTAACCAGGCATCTTTGGACAGCATAGGAGAAGCTGCTGTAGGGTGAACATTTTGAATTTTAGTACCATAGGAAGGTGTTTAGAATGGATAGATCTAGGACTGGGCACCAAGTGCCCTCTTTTTTTGGGTACCAGGAAAAGTCTGAAATAGAAACCTTGGCCTATCTCGTCTGCAGGAACAGGGTGAATTACCCTCATGGAGAGCAGGGAATGAACTTGGTTTTGTGCCTCTGCCCACTGGTTTGGAAGAAGATCTGGGAACCCTTTTGGGGTTGGCAGTGTGTGGAAATAAACTTTGTACTCCTGGGACACTATGTTGAGGACCCATCGATTGTTGGTGATGGAGGCCCAGGTTTTTGCATGGGAGGCAAGTTTTCCTCCTACGGGCACAAGCAGGTGGGCAGAGGTAAGAGGTGGAGTTGAAAAGTCATTGTGAATTCTTTCCATAAGGAGGTGGCTTAGCGCTCCCTGTTTTAGAAGTGAAGGTACTCCATTGCTTAGATCTCTGCATTCCCTGGGCCTGCTGTCTGGAGGGTCTGCTTCCCCTAGGTCTAGTCTGAGCCAGCGTAGAGGGGGCTGGAAAGGACCACTGTTTTGAGGGGCAATGCCTACTGAATCTCAGAGGCTGGACTTGCAAAAATCTTTAACTGTCTGCATAGATTTAGCTTTTTCATCCATCTTTTTTAAAACCTCTTCTGCCTTGGTGCGAAACAGATTGTCTTTGTTCAGTGGTCAAATCAAATAATTTTGATTTGACATGGTCTGGCAAGGTATGTTCCTTAAGCCAAGCATGCCTTCTAAGTACAGAACCTGTGACTGCTGCCCTGCAGGATGCTTCTAGGGCATCAAACCCACATTGCAGGATATGCTTAGTAACTTGGCTTGCAGAATGCATAAGCTCCTGTAATTCTTTATTTTCTGCACAGTCTGGAAATGTAGATAATTTTTGTTTAATAAGTTCCATAGTATGTTGCTGGTATTTCAGCATGTGGAACTGACAATTTATTGCTCTAATGATGAGAGTTGCAGAGGTGTGTACTTTTTTACCCCATCTGTCTAAAGCTCGGGAATACCTGTCCGAAGGGGTGGCATTCTTAGCTGTGGTTGATTTTATTCCTTTAGGTCCTTGGGAGATGACCTCTGGGTCAGCAGTAGGATTTTAGAAAAGAAATTTGTGTGAGTCAGGGACTCTTGTAATACCTGTCAGGTTTCCTGAGAGCAGAAGGTAGAGTATCAGGAGTTAAACTGGATTCCATGAAAACATCATCCACAACATCCAGAACAGGAGGAATAGCTAAGGGTCTGTGCTGTGGTAAATCTAAATTCCCTGAGTCTCTTTTTGGACTGAGGATAATCTTGGTATGTAGGGTTTCACTAAAAGAAAAATCCTCTGGAGGAGAGGCAGAAGGAATGGATTCCTCTGCATCTGAATCCTCATAAGCAGACAAGGGCATGTCTTCATAATCAGAAACCTCAGAGTTGTTAGACTCCTGGTCAGATAAAGCTGCTGGGGACAAGTCTCTTTCTTTTAGAAGGGGTAGGCTGGCTTCCCCTAATCAGCATAAGGTCGTCCACCATTTTAAGCATCTGAGGCAAGGAAGCAGGTGCTTGAGCTTGGGCCATCCGTTTTTTAGGCATAACTCATACCCTGGGCCTTAGAAACTCGGTAGTTTTAGAGAGAAGTGAAGACGCAAAAGAAGTCGTTGGTTTGTGTCAAATATCGGTAGTGCAAAGAATTTCCTCGGAAGCCGGTGCCTGCTCAGCAGCTCAGACCCATCCAAGGTAGAGACATCCACAGGTTCCGTAGTCAAAGAAGAGTCTCGTGACATACTGCACTCCGAACGGGTCTCGGTAGCGGCCTGTGAATCCATAGAAGTGGGCATCAGGGGCTGCGAAAGCGCCTTACTGAGTACTGGCGAACTGGCGACTAGCTTAACGGAAGCGTCGTCGGCAGTTTTGGACCTGTGCGGTCTGTTACTGTCTTTATCCTTTCATTTTTTCAGAAGATCGATAGTCGGATGGCTTACTGAAGCCATTTCACAATACGGAGAATGAGAGCAAAAGTATTTAGCTATGAAAAAGGGATCAGAGACATATAGTTCTGGCGTTGAACAAAGCACAAAACCGACAGCAAGGAATGTCATGGTCTGGGCCTAAACAGGTGACGCAGTAAGAATAGAAATCTTGGTGTGGTATTTGCTTTCCACAGGCAAGACAATTGTTAATTTTTTCTGACATCGGTTAGAGCAAGAAAAAAGGATCCCTAATGGGGTACTTCGCTTTAGAAGTCTTCAACTTCAATTTTGGAAATGAAAACTCAGGTAGTGGCCAACCAGCAGTTGTGCGAACTGCTTCTGCTTTGGGCTCCTCGGCAAGAAAGACTGATGTAATGGTGTCGGCTGCCTGTTTTTATACCACTGACGACCTGACGTCAGCCCTGGAGCGACAGCAACCGATGCAGAAATACTAAGCCTCTGGTATTCGGGCCGACTGAGGGCTACCCCTGGCAGGATAAACAAAGTGTGATGACTGCAACAGTGAAACACGGAGACGATCTGGCTGAGGCCTTTTTTTCCTCTTGACATGTACAATATCCTGACATGTCCTGTCAAAGGAGATGTCACCCCTAAAAGATGCATCCAAAACAGCCATTAGAAATATTAATTGAAGAATGGCAGCCTGAGCTAGGTAGCCATAGAAAGGCATACACCAGTGGGTGGAGTCCTGGTCTCAGTATCTACTGCACAAGATGTGCAGTAGGCCACAATAAAAAAAAAAATCCATCTTCAGATGCTGTAATAAAGCACTTTATCAACAGCCTCTTCATGAGAGGGACAGCAGACAGTTTCTCCTAAACACTATTTCATTAAAGAGGTTTAGAGGTAGGACATACAATTAACATCCAACAGCTGCATCCATTTACCAAACCCATTCAAAACCGTCATGCCTGTGAATTTCTCAGAATGGTGAATAAATAACAAAGACACTTTGGAATGTAATTAACCTCCATTAGGTATTCACTCATCGTGAACTCGAAGATAAAAAGGTGTAACGCATAACAAGCAACTTTCTTTATCTAGCTCATTACCATTTTTAATTAACTTATCTTTATTTAATTTGTTAACCAGCAAGTGGAGTCCTCCAAATACCCCTTTCAGTCATGTGCCAGACAAAAGAAACTGCAGAAAGCAAGACTGCTTAGCATACTTACATACATAGGTTCATAGATTTCTACTAGGTTAACTGCTCTTGTGGGCCATTTTAAGCTTAACCAATTACCCCATGTGAGGGTCAACCCTTGCACCTTGTGTCTGCAAGGTAAACACCTTAACCCTTATGCCAACATCCCACTTGCATACAAATATATACCTATAACTACAAGACTATAATATGTAAGTTATAATATATGGAACTGTGTTATCTAACAATCAAACTAACATTTAGTATTAAAAGATATATTTTCTGTATTTTACATCCCATATACATGCACGCACGCGCGCACACACACGCACATTTATCAGTCTGGGACTGCATGCACTACATTACATTGATCATTTTAAAACTGCCCTTAACTCAACAGGGTGACTTGTGGACATGTAACTTAACCAGGCAGTGCTCCCTTGAAAAGGGACTCGTGTCTACTGGGTTTAACTGGTTAACAAATATATAAAAAAATCCTGGTCAACTGTATTCCTGAGAGCTAGTGGTACTTTTCTTTCATAATTTATCACGGTCATAACAGGTTTTATATACATATGACATTCTCTTAAATTCCTAGGACTGTAAATAAATCACAACAGTCATGTTATGAGATCACTAACATGGCTCTCCACACTGATTTGGACATTTTTGCGTGTGTGTGTGATTAATGCATACGTACATTTTGGTTTTACACTATGAATTTTTTTTGTTTGCTTTTTTTTTCTCCTCAAAAGCCAAAATATTAGGGGAACTGACTTCTTAAGAGTGCCATGATAAAATTAACTTGCAATTCCTATTTTTACACTCACAGTCCAGCAGTTTTGACATAATGGCCTCATCCAGTGGTCAAAATAGGTAAACAATGTGCACACAGTTCTCAGTGTTTTGTATCTAAAGACAAAACATTACATTCTGTACCTGTGTCTTCTTTCCGGTCAACATTTTGCTTCCTAATTTTCAGCATTTTTTGCCAAACTCTTGACTTGTTCTCATGCCAGTTTTCTGACTCACTACATCATTTATTTTTGTTTTAATAGCATCAACCAGAAAAAGCTTGTCGGCATTTGTAATTTTCATATTTCAGTTCAACAACATGATTCTTTCCTATTTTACAAAATGTATTAATAGCAGGATAAACCTTCCAAGTTTTGCTTATAGGCACACCTAATAAATGACCACTGAAATTCAAATGCATGATGACTGTGTTCTCCCTTAGAGCTTTTCTTTTCATATGTTACAATGCATTCTCAATTTCATTCTCATTTTACCTTCTTATTTCACTCAAATTTTGTCTTGCACACAATTTGTTTCCATTAATTCTGTTAGTTATGTACATGTTTTACTTGCTTTACACACATCCACAACTTTTGATAAAGTTGTTCTTAATAGCCTGTCCCCTATCTTACTGCATCTTATATCACAAAACAGTGAAATTCATACAAGGGAGTCATGCGACTCACCAAATTTGCAGGCCGACTACTACTCAAATCAACTTGCTGTTTTTACAGTGTTACTGTTAATTATTACTCTTGTAGGCTTATTCTATTTCAGATCTGCAGTAATAATTATCGGTTTTATATGCATCTATTTTAATGTTTTATTGCTCTACCTTTATTTTAGATATATTTTTATTAGATTCTGCTCATCTCAAAACTACTTCACTCATCTACTCAGCTGTCCTTACATTAGGTTCAATATTTTTGCTTTCATAATTGCAGATGTCATGACTACTTGGCTCACTTGCTACTAGGTTCTATCATGTTTTATAAAAGGACCTTTTGCCTTTTTTTTCCTTCTAAAGGTACCTAGACCCGTTACACACAAATGAAAAAGGCTGGGTACTACTATAAATCAGGTCTGTGCATATTTACCATCTTCATCTGGGATAACATCAATCTGAAACTTTGCGAATATCAGGTCTTTCTAAGTTTCCATCATGGAGTGAAATAGCACACTGATCGCCATTCTACTACAAATACCCACTGGTCCCTTATTCAATCTAGGTTAGTTAAGAGAGCTATTCAGTACTGCATGAGTGCTACATTATCATCAAGTCTGTTAAAAAAGATTAGCATTTTGCCACACCTACTGCAAAACATGGAACTGGCATTCATCACAGAGGTCTGGTTAGATGACAACTCATATTTAACAGGATTAGGAGTTGTAAGGGTTTACTACTCTGCCACTAATTTGACAAAAATTAAAGTTGGATATACAGACTTCTCTGAATATTCGCTAGGTACAGCAGCAACCTTCTGAAACTTTATCTACTGTCCACCCAGTACTGTAAGGACATTGTATCAAGCGTTCACCAGCTTTCCTATCTCCTCTGTGCTTGGGCTCCCCAGGTGGCCTGCCCTTGAGGATCTTGGGGACACACAGTAATCTAGCCATTGACCATCACATGTCTACAGTAGTGAGAAAAATCATTCTATGTTGTGCAACTTTGTAAACAAAGGTATGGCATTTAGGTCCACGGAGCCAATCTTCCAATTTACTCAGCACTTATCAGACCTATCGAGTTCAATGCCCCCTTTGGTACGTACCTAATTATGCACATCCAACAACTGGAACTTCCATAGAGATTACTCACTATGCAGACAGCCTCAAAGCCCTATCTCTGTATTCTATCTACTACAGGCTGTTGACGGGAGACCTATGCCTGCCATACAAGGCATTTTTGGACCTCACACTGATGAATCTCTTTCATCTGTACAAAACAAACAGCACCAGAATTACCCATTCTAAAAACTTAAAATTTGTCTGGGATATAAACAAGACTGGCTAGAGAGACATGCATGTATCCCCAACACCACCCCTTCTCTGGAATAGGCTCGCCATCCATGTGAGATGGAGATTCTCCCTAACCCAATGAAAGGACAAATGGATGGGGAATCAAACCCTTGGTTTGATACTTGTATCTCTAATGGTCACAGGCAGTATGTAAATGAGTCAGCTCCCAGGTCTCGGTTTGTAAATGTTTTACCTCCCATGCTCCTGCTTACCCTACCAAGGGTACCAGAACTTGTCAGAGATTTGAGATGCATGGCTAGACTTAAAAAGACCTCAGTGGACATTAGCCTAATACATCCCTATGAATTTAAGAACATCAGGGTTGGTGAAGAAACAGTAGCTTTTGTAAAACAATTCCTTTACATTAATTATAAAGGTATTTGGATTTAGTCAGGGGATTACTTCTGACAGCCACATATTTGGTCATGACTTGGTCTTTAACTCAGTGTGATGACGTGATATGTTGGTAAAGCCTGTTACTAGTTTAAATACTTGATCGTCTATTTCATTGTTGACCAACTCCAACTGGAACCCCTGGATGCTGGCTATCTGCAATGCAGGAAAACTGTTCAATTCCCCAGACATTTTAATCCCATCTTACACAGCCAGCTACAGAATGTAGAACCATTAGCCTTGGTGCGTGACATAAGACTTGTACATCAAGTATTTTCCACCTCATGTGACAGTGTAAAAGCCTTACCTATGAATGATAAGGCTACTTAATCACTAGTCAGCCACAGTTTTACTTAGAATTCTTTGAAGCAAGGAGGACTGGTAAAAGGCTGGCTCATAGCTGGCACTGCTCTGGTCTGCTTGAGAAAAGGCTTTCCCTGGATACTTTTCTTTCAGGTTACCAGACTGATGTCTTTCAGAAGTCTAAGTATTTGCCCACCGAGATCTCTGTAGCAGCAGACCAACTAGATATTTTTCTCCGGGTGGTAGGGAAGCTGTGCATTCCAGACTGTCTTGCTACATATAGAAGGCCGCCTCAGCTGAAGAAAATGAAATAGCCTTTTGCTATTTTGCTGCCAAACATGTCCTCTTCAAATTAGCAGTATCACAATTTTCTAGTCAGGGCCTTATTAGTAGCCAGAGAGTCAAATCCACCCCTGATTGGTGCTAGTTCCTGATTATGGTAACTTTACCTGTCAATTCTAGTATGCACAATGCTACTAACACTACCTATGTACTGAATCTGCCTCCTAACTGGCTTGTTCTACCTTGTATGGAGGCATTGGACCCAGTTCTTTATCAGATGGTGCTGATCTCTCCAGGGAATTATTTTATTTCCAACTAAGAGAGAGGCCTTTGTTACTCTTGTCTTCAGAAAGGCTGAGTTATAGCCTAACAATGTGGGTAACCATCATTCCAGTTCAAACTTTCATTTTTAAAGCAGGATTTTTTAGGACTGCTATACTTTCAAATGAAATCATCTCTGACTGATATCATCATCAATCATCCTTTTCCAACTTGTATTCTGAGGTAGGCATAGTAAAGAAAGAGCTCTTATCAGTCTCTTTAATGATTTTTTTTTGTGGTGAAGATAAATGTTTCTACACTGTTGTAGCCCTACCAGATCTCTAATCAGCGGTAGATGAGGGTGACCATGCCAGCTTGCTTTACATTACTCCAGTTTCATAGCTGTTGTCCTAGATTGGTTTATCTCCTATCTTTTCAGATGCATGCAGAGACTGAAAGGGTTAATGACCGTCGTCCTCATTTTCATAACTCTGTTCTCCAAGGTTTCATACTCAGTCCCTTACTGTTAGCCATATACATGCTACCTCCAAGAGAGGTTAATCAACTGAGAAAATTGTAATGCCATTGTTATATGATGACATATGGGTTTACTATCAAGATATGCAATAATCGTTACGTCAATTCTGGAAATAACACAACTAAAAGGTTGCACGATGAAAATGCCATGGCCCTCCAGTGCAAGAAATTTTCACCACTGAATCTCCCAAACTGCACAGAAAAGGAAGAGTGCTAACATGGGTCTGAAAAGGGGAGAAGTCTGGGTGTTTGCACTGGTGATCCTCAGCATTCCCAGCATGCGACATTCTGGTCATGTTACTTCTGGAACTGACATAATGATGATCGTACATCTGATAGTAAACAAACATGCAACTACAACTCGCAGTCATTAAGGAATTTGTGACTGCTTTGAATCTCTTAACTAAGGGTACCAAATTCACAAACTCTTGAATAGTTGACAAATGGTTCAAAGTCAACAACTCCAAGACAGTTGCAGTGGTCATTCGTACAACTTCATAAAACTCTCAGGGAGTCCTCAATGCCAGATTTGTCTTAGATTATCATCTACAGCAGCAACAAACTGCAGTTCACGTGAATGGGTATAATTTAGGGGTAAATCACTAAAGAAAAGATTACGCTAAAGAACTAGATTTCAGCTGTTGTCAAATCTTCTCGTTTTCATCTTAGGAGCATCACCCTAACTAAACACCTTATTTCTTAATCCATATTTTTGATATCTTTATGAGGTACATACCCCCTTATTTCTTTACAGTTGGATTCCCCTGATAAATATGCCTTACTTAACATATCTGCTAAGGCAGCACCTTCCCTTGGTCTAGGGCTTCCAAATACAAAACTTGATCATCTGCAGGTTCTGCAAAACTCTGCGGCTCAACTATTTACTGGTGTGTCCAGGTACCATCACATTAAGCTGGTCAAGTGGGGAGTGCACTAGTTGCCTATTAAGCATAGTATTGTATATAAAGTCCTTCTACTGGTACTGTACATTTTAATTACCTGTAATTGCATTACTCTTTCTGAATTGTGTTTTAATTGTTAACTATGTTAAAATTTGTTCTTTGTGTCTGTAAAATCTCTGGAGCTTTTCTCCTTGGGTCTCCACTGAAAATGGGCCTCTGGCTCAGTAGGACCAAACCCGGTTAACAAATGTCAAATAAATAAACAAAAGAAGGCTTCAACTTAGAGTCAGTTATAAGAAATTATTCATTCAACACTTACATTACAGGTTGGATGCTTGTAAATATGGTTGATGCCTAGAACTACGTGATCGATATAACCAGCTGCTCCTCCAGTGCAGTTTGGATAGAGTCCAAAATCGCCAATTCCTCCAGGGCCTAAGTAACCCCTACAACAAATGATAGACTAGTGACGCCAATTCTGACAAAAGTTAGACATGTCAGTTATAACAGAGATACAAGTAACATGAGCAAAATATGTACCAAATGCTCCCATTATAATTAAACTGGTAAAGACACCACCATTAAGAAAAAGGTCACATTATTCTGGTCCCATTCCACAAACGAGTGGAAGGATCACACTTATCTTCACAGGGACATACAATGAGACAAATTATATTTTCTATTTTCTTTAAATGAATTGCATGCATACCCACATTTTTCTGCACAACTAAAAACACAAGTTTATATTACATTTTTGTAAAAAAAAAAAAAAAAACCCTGAAAAGCTCTACTCTAACGAACATAATCTAGCTAAAAACAATCTCACTAAGAGAAAACTTCAGGTGTTTGTAAAATCTGCACTAACTGATACAGGCATACTCAGTTCAGGAGTATCTCATGAGTCAGTCAGTGTCAGGCCCATTACTACTCTCACTGTTGTTTACTAATGGGCTAACACTAGACTTGTTTGTCAATATAACCATTTACTGCAGATGACATACGCTTGCATGAGTCAAATAACTTACAGTACAAACTGTGATATTTTACTTTACTGGCTCACCAGATGCGCAGTAGCAAGCGCCGCCCAAACCCCACCCCATCTGGTTGGCTCATCGGTGTTCTCATGAATAACCAACACAATGTGGTTTTCAAGGCAGAAAATGTGATTTCCATGTCTTTTCAAATGTAAATTTCAAAACATTTACCTGGTTTCCCTTTGCTTTTGCAGGGGGCAGGCCCTCTGCATCCCCCTGTGGGGGTGCTGCGCCCCCCCCACCCCCCCGCCACTTGGATATACCAACTCTGGCTTACACAGGACCCACTGCCCTCCATTAGCACCAGCAACAGTAGTGTACTGCTCCATGACAATTACGTGAAATATTCGACAAATATATTTAGACATTGGCATGCTATGCATGATGCATACACAATGTAGATGAGCAGCTGAGTAAGGCAGACTTTACAACGGAACATTATGATGAACTTGTTTTAATAATTGTTAGCAAGCCTGTTGGAAATGCTGCTCATCTACAATCAGTGTATGCATGATGTCTGTGGCTAATATGCATGGCATTGCCAATCATGCCTTATTTTATACTCAGATGCGCTCGTCAGTCATCTGGACCACGCCCACTCCTGCTCAGAACTGAAGTTGAGCCAGTAAAGTACAATATCGCCGTACAAACTACAAGAAATCTTTGCAAGGCTATGCAACTGGACAAATGAGATAATATTTTTAGAGTAGCATCCCTTTAAGTAAATCAACTGCATCTACTGATGTGGAATTTGCTAGTTACTGTCAGGATCCAAAAACATAGTATTTACAAGGGTATTAAGGTCAAACAGCACCCGTTAGCAGGCATTTAGCTGTGTGCCTTGCAAAATGGTGTTTGCGACAGACAGTAGCAAACATGGTTGGGGGCATATCTAGAGAACAGAATACCATAACTGCTGACCATATTTAGAAGCTGACTATAAGCTGGCTCTTTCATGAAGAATTCTACCTCAGGAAGAAAGGTCCATATGCATCTAAAATCACAATGCACTTTATGGGGAGTTGGTGCTGGGTAACGAAAACATGACGGCATCTTTCTATTTCTCAGCTACAATACCTAGGATAGGGTAGTTATTAATAAGACTGTAGCAGCTACAAAATAACGTGCCATTTTCTGGAAATTAGCTTGGAGATGTATCACTGGATCAACAACCAGCAACTTGCCTCTTTTGCTAGGGACAGAAGGTTGTGTGTTATCTTCTCATCTTGGATTCTTGCAGTGTTATACTCTTAAGAAATCATCCTTTGGATAAGATGTTAAAATGGTGATCTCACATTTATTAAAACAAGAGTAGACTCAATTTTAATTACATAAAAAAAAAAATATATATATATATATATATATATATATATAAAAATTTTCTCCATCAGTTAAAAAAAGCATGCTTCCTGCAAATCAAGAAAAACAACAAAGAAGTGGTACCTACACTCTTAACAAGTAATATAAACTTTAAAAAACTCCAACATACACACTATGTTAGGAGCAGTAAGCACTAAACTACAGCTGAAGGTGAAACTACAATGTAGGCAGTGAATGGAAGACACTTATCCAACACAGTTAGTAATGGAATGTGATGTTTTATGTGCAAGTCAACATAAAAACTGTGGAACATACTGCCAGCTCTAGTGGCATGGAGGTGTAAAGCTCTGATTACATCCTAGGTGATCAGTGTTTGATAACTGGCTCTGGTTCCTGACACAGCTGGCAACAAAAGATGGAGTGAACAGCCATTGCTGTCTCGTCCATCTTGAGAGGAGGAAGTTGGAACTGGCTTGCCACTTGGGTGACACCTACCTGAAAAATTTAGGTGGTGCACCTGTGGAGCACAAACTTTTGATTACGTGCTGCCAGCTGCAGACTAAGCATGCAAAGGGAGGGGGTGCTCCATCAGGGAAGAGGTAGGTTGCTCTCCAGGACCAGCATAGTGGCCCACTCCCTGATATCCACAGGGTAATGAACTGGCTTACTAGGCTACCCAGGCAGAAACAAGTGGGCCATAGGGCTCGTGTCTAGTCCAACAAGAACCAGCTCTCACCCCACAGAATGAGTGGGATGACTGGCTGCATGTAGGGGAGCCACAGAGGCAGGGAAAAACATTGTGGAACATACATAGGTACAAGTCAAAATGGCTGCGTAATGCACAGACTACTCTGAGAAGGTACAGTTCACTACGTGTACATTAAAACAATAAAAACAGCATCCAGTCAAGCTTGAATTACTTGCATTAAATGACAAAACTTTCCAAAACAAAATGGGAGAGAGATGGAGGTCATCCATTAATTTAGCACTCCAATTTTTTGTTGAATATCTGGCAATTAGGTGCAACAATTTTGCTTCCTAAAATCCTTACTATAGAAATACATACATGCAAAATAGAAAAAAAATTGAACATGAAGGGAATCTGACTAAACTTAAATATGACAATACAGATATAAATGCCCCATGCCACCATGACTGTTCAGCTAAAAAATCTAAGAAATTCACCCAGAAGAGGGAGGAATACTGGGCCTAAGCCCTAGAGTCAGGACTAGGGACAGTACTTACTGAATAGTGACTGGTCATCAACTGACCCACTTAGCTTAGCCTTGGCTCAGACGCAAGATGCATGGAACCACAGAGTGGGCCTAGCACCCAAAAGGTGAAGGGTGTGGGTTGGTGAGGTGGTCAGCTATAATGTCAATCAAGTGAAGGCAAATCGTGAAAAGTTAAGATGGAATGGATCCTGGCAAGGAAAACTGGCTCATGGAAATGGAATGTCAACCCACTGCTAAGGGGAGGAGTTACGCTTGTATGCAAGGTTGAAAAACACCAGCTAGATTTACAAAAGAGCAAGGAAACGTGTACTGAAACACAGATGTACAGATGTATGTCCACAAACAAAACAGGAACCACTCTTGTAAAATCCAAACATTTTACTCGTAAAATAGGCAAGTGCTTTCACTAGTAACACCAGCTTGAAGTTTGTGGACATACAGTTGTGTTTCGGTACAGGTTTCCTTGCCCTTTTGTGATTCATTCTTTATTGTGTACCATTTATTCTCTGTGGGTTATCTTTTGTTTTATCAGTTAGATTTAGTTGATCTAACCCCGGAAACCAGACATCCTCAGTAGGGGTGTGGTCTCGCACTCCAGAGCCCCTGAGTGCCATTCAGTTGCAGATTTCCAGAAAACAACAGAGGTGCCTCGATGCTACAAGCTGTAGAAAGGAAAACTCTGTGTAGAGCCACCCAACAAATACTCAAGAGACTGTAGGTGCAGTGTTTGAAAGGCAATCACCGACAGCTTATTTCAGTTTTTTAAAAGACTTCAACATTTAAGGGCGGAAGATGATGGAGACATCTGGGGCTGCATGACTACAGAAGCAGCTTTGCCTGAGCTGAACACAAATACTATAACATTCTTGACTTCTGTGATATTCATAACATGTCCTTAGCAAACACCATGTCTGAAAACAAAGATGCTCGTTAAATCTACCTGGTAATAGGACACCTTGTATCAAAGATCAATTACTGACTTTCTAGTAGTGTTATTGGACCTAAAGCCATATATTTTGGAGCACTTCGATCAGTAGAGGTATTGAACTGTTAAGCAAGAACCAACTGGTAATGACCCAGGTTAGGCAGCTGTTGTGACAGGACGACTGCCATGGAAAATGCAAACATTCAGACAGGATATCACGGAACACTTAGCCAGTGCTTCTGTATACAATGAGTTCAGTTTCCACCACCACCAGAACTTCTCTCATATACGTGGACTAGATGGGAACACAGACTCTAAAAATACCTGTTCATGGCTTCAAAAGCTGAGGCAACAGCTTATATGGCTGAAAGGTGGTCAGTACCTGGTCATGGTAGCAACCCTAGCACCTACAGATGAATATCAGAAGTGAAGGAAGCTGTCAGACTACACAAAGTGACCTTCCTTGCAGTATTAGCAGGGGATATCCATATAGAAGTTCCAACAAGCTAGGAAAGAAGCATCAGTAAGAATAACTAGACTGAAAGCCCAGGTGTAGAGTGGTTTGCTGAGACCACGCATAATAACATTTCAAATGGCCTAAAAAGTTCTCGCAAATTACTCTGAGGCTTAGGAGAGGGAGACAAGACTCCGACAAAGCTTTTCCTAGCAAGGATACAGAAACACAGACATTGTCTGGGAACACTGTCGAGAGGCAGTAGTAGTAGTTTGGAGAGATCTGGCCTCCAGTATATTTGGCTGCATTTCAGGAGACAGTGCCAGTAGTGGTGATGGGACTAGAACTGAATAACAGATGAGGTCACTGCAGTGATTACACATTTTTACTGTGGCAAAACCGTTGGAGTGGAGGAGATCTAGTCATAAATATGCTGGGTCTAGATTTGGATTTCCATATTCTAGTAACTATTTTCTGACAGCCAATTTAAGGCCTTATTACATCTAGGCAATTTGAATCCAATATCCCAGCTCAAAATAATCATTTATTACTTTCCTTATATAATTTCCTTGGTTACAACACATTTGTTCCCCCAACATTTCAAAGTACTCTGTAAGGAATTTTTAAAATATGACAGCTCATTACATTCCCACAACCTGTTCCCAATTACTTTTCTCTTCCCCATCATTTCACTAGCACTTGCCGCCAATCAGAGGAAAACTACTTAGGGCATAAAAATGCATAAAACCTTCCATGCAAAAATCTTAATCCTTTCTGGACTTTGTTGCATACTTCCAAGCCTTACAAATTTCTTCCCAGTGTTCCTTTGTAAACTGCCTTCCCATTCCCTTTTCCCAATCTTTTCTAACCTCCTCTGATTGATTCTTACAATCATGCAATATTTTATACATAGTACTAATTACCCCTTTTTAACAACAACTTCTGTTCTAAATTAAATTAAAAACTCTACCAGAGTTTGTCTTTTCACTTTGCACTTCCCTATCCCTTTCTCTTTGCCTATACTTGGTTATTAATCATTGACATAGAAGATGTTATCTAAACTGGAATCCAAACTTCTGCTTAGCCTCATCTCATTTTACTAGTTTTTCCCTCCAATTATTGCTCACAACACCTTGATTCTTTTGCTAATTTCATCTATTAAATTCCAGATGACTCTTGCCTATTTTCCATATTCCTGCTTGCAGATATCCTTATTGGTAAAACCTCTGTTCTCCATTCCCTTTCTGGCTGACTTCTTACAACACTTTATAACTACAACATTCTGCATAGTTGCTGGTACTCTCCTTAAAGACATGCACCCAAAATCCTAATGTCTCAGACTCCCCCCCCCACCAGTGTCTTCATACTTTTCCACTCTGATTCATAAAGCTTATGTATACGAGTCTTAAATGTGTAGCCCTAAAATACCCCTTCAAATCAGGTAAACCTAAATTACCTTGCTCTTTGGGGAGAATCAGCTTATTCCAATTAATTCATGCCCCCCCCCAACATGTTGTTAAACAAATCC
This sequence comes from Protopterus annectens, assembly GCF_019279795.1. Classification (NCBI taxonomy): domain Eukaryota; kingdom Metazoa; phylum Chordata; order Ceratodontiformes; family Protopteridae; genus Protopterus; species Protopterus annectens. The sequence continues at coordinate 16,596,410 of NC_056751.1, forward strand.
TTCCAGATCTTTATCCCTCTCTTTCCTCCTAATTTTCAAATTTCACAGGAGCAATGTCTGGACTATACATCACTGCTTTTATTTCGGCTCTTCCTATCTTACAAGCCAAACAAATGGGCAAGGCAAAAAAACGGCTAGTAACCAGGAAATGCTGCCAACCTCCATTACCATCCACAATGTTGTCCAACCAATGAAGAAAATGTCCAACCACAAAAATCTGTCATTTAAATAAACGTTTGAGACTTGTTTTGAACAAATTTTTGTGGCTGGACCGGTTTCATCTATTTTCTTTGTTGGTTGGTCTTCCTGTCTTACATATTAACTGTTGATCGTATCATTCTCCTCTAACCTTGGCATAATTAAGTTTATCATTTATTTCCGACCTTTCATCGTTTCCCCATTTTTCTATAAACATCTTTTTCTCAAAATTTCTTAAAAATCTCTAATGCCTCCACAGAATTTCTGGTTACTCTTCTTGTCATTGGTTTGGGTACTACACTTTTTATGTGGTCTTACAGATTAAGTGCTACTTTTATTTTAACCTGTTTTTTTTTGGTTTTGTTTTTGCTGTAATTATGCCTTAGACGAATAATTTACAAGTGTATCTTTTTCCTGATTTCAGAACATAATCAGAGTTTCATGCACTACAAAAATAAATTCTTAGCAAAGTTTGCTGTACTTGGCATATGTCACACTGTTGCAAACCGCTGTCTTATCACACTGATGGCATCCTCATGTTCACAGATGCCCAAATTATTCCAAATGTTTTGTTTCCAGCACTAATTTCTTGTAGTACAACATACAAACACACTGTAGAATAGCCGATTTGTCAGTTGTTTCCGTGGAAGACAATGATTTATTAGTTTTACATCTGTTTTGTTATGCTGTATGACAGAAACTATACATCTGACTAAAAATGTTACCTCTAAGTGGCTGCATTTATTTACTGATTTATTGCCTGGCTGAGTAAAGTACAGTTGTGCACACTTACCATAAATGTAGATGTTCAAGTGTATTCACTGTTGCAGTCATTACATTTGGGTAATCCTGCTGGCAGGTTGCCCTCAGTCGGCCTGAATTCCAAAGTCTTGGGTCCTGTCTCGGCCGTCGTCGCCCCTTACCTAACGTCAGGTCGTCAGGGGGTATATAAAAGAAGCAGCTGACATCATTTTCTTTAGTTTGTCTTGCCCCAGATGTAAGGTGCCCCCAAAAAATGGTAGTCAAAATTTATATTTATATATAAAATAACATGCAGCAATATAAACTTTACCTTCACCCACAAGCAAATACACCACATAGGTTGTATAAATCAGAGAAGGAAGACAGGTTCCATCAGAAGAAAAGGGGTGATGGCGGGTGGGTAACCTGGACTGCAACAGTGAATACACTCAAACATCTACATTTATGGTAAGTGCACACAACTGTACTATGTTTTTCGTGTTTCATTGTTGCAGTCATTACATTTGGGTAGATTCCCAAAGCTATGGTTGGGAGGCTGGAGCTAAACAGCATTAGGAACGGCTATGAGACCCTGCAGAACTGCAGTGGCAAAGCCTGCCCTGGATTTAGAGTAGAGTGACAGATGATAGTGCTTTGTAAAGGTGTGCAATGAACTCCAAGTAGCTGACTCTAAAATGTCCTTGGTTGGTACTCCCCCTGAGAAAGGTTGCTGAAGTGGCTGCAGCTCTGGTGGAATGTGGCCTAATGCCCTTAGGCACTGGTTTGCCATGGTATAAGTAGCAGAAATGAATGCAGTGGCCTATCCACTTTGAAATAGTCTGCTTTGAGATAGCCTATCCTTGTGATCCTGCAGCATATGCCACTGGTAATTGCTCTGTCTTTCTGAAAACTTTGGTTCTGTCCAAATAGAATCTAAGCTGTGTACGTCCAAAGAATGCAGAATTCTTTCCCCCTTGTTCTGTGGATTTGGATAAAAAGTTGGCAGATGAATGGTTTGGTTAAGAGCCACACTGGACACCACTTTAGGCATAAATGTTGGGTTTGTCCTCAGGGAGACCCTGTCCGGATAAAAAATGATAAAAGTTTCCACAGCCATGAGTGCCTGTAGCTCTGAAACTTGTCTTGCAGAAGTTATTGCTAGGAGCAGAGCTGTTTTCCAAGATAAAAACTTAGTATCAGCAGTAACAGCTGACTCAAAAGGAGGCAGGGTGAGTTTTTCCAAGACAGAGTTGAGGTCCCATGCAGGCATTGCTGATCTCCTTGGAGGCCTTACATTTTTGGCTCTTCTGAGCTACTGTTTTAATAAGGGATGAGAAAAGATTGGTGGTTCTGCATTGTAATGAGCCGAAATGGCAGAGGCATGAATTTTAATAGATGAGAAAGAAAGGCCTTTGTCCAGCATCTCAGTTAAGTATTGTAAAATTTGAGGAATATTTGGCACAGCTGTATCTGTTCCTTGTGCGTGGCTCCAAGCACAGAATCTTTTCCATTTTCCAGCATAAGATTTTCTAGTACTAGGCCTTCTGGCTTCCAAAATGACATCCATCACAGCTTTGCTGAGAGGTGTGTTGTGTATGACTACATTATCCGCCATGCTGCCAGGTTTAAAGTCCTGAGCTGGATGTGCAGGATCTGGTTGTTTTGCTTGGACAGTAGATGCGGTACATGCGGTAGGGTCCAAGCTGGGCAATGAAACAAGCTCCTTAATATAGGGTACCAGTGCTGGCGGGGCCAGTCTGGTGCAATCAGTATCATCTGTGGCTTCTCCTGTCTGACCTTTAGGAGTACCTTGGGGAGGAGAGGCAGAGGGGGGAAAAGGCAGATACTGAAAGGTTTTTCCAGCTGAAGGATAGGGCGTCCACTTTCCATGCTTGTCTATGATAAATCCTTGTGCAGAATCTCTTTAGTTGGAAGTTGTGAGGGGAGGCAAATATATCTATGTCCGGACATCCCCATTTTCTTGTTATCATGCTGAAGACTTGTGGATCCAGCTGCCACTTGTGGGGATCCACGAGGTTTCTGCTTAGTTTGTCTGCCAGAGTATTTTTCCTTCCTGGCAGGAATTGTGCCTGCAGATGTACTTGGCAAGTCAATGCTGTGTCCCACAAAGTCATGGCTAGTCTGCAAAGGGGGTAAGAATGTGTGCCCCCCTGCTTGTTTATATACCACAGGTGTTGTCTGTCTTTATCAGTAGTTGTCCTGGTTGAAGTAGGTCCTTGAAGGTTGTCAGGGCATTTTGAACAGCTAGCATCTCTTTTTGATTGATATGTAGATGCATTTGGTTTGAGGTCTATGTTCCCTGAATGCATCTTCCTGCCTTGTGGGCCCCCCAGGCATAATCTGACGCATCCGTTGTTAGTGTTTGCCTGGCTGGGGGTAATGTGAATGGCTGTCCCTTGTTTCAGTGACAAGCCTTTGCCCACCATCGAAACTCCTGTTGCAGGCAGGGAATGAGAGTAATGACTGTTTCCAGGCTGTGACAATGTTGAGTCTAAACACTTTTTAGGTACCATTGAAGTTTCCTCATATGCAGTCTTGCATATGGAATTAGTAGGATGCAGGATGCCATGAAACCCAAAGCCTGCAGAATTTTTCTTGCAGATAAATGGGCCTTTGTTGCTAACATTTTGAAGTAGGTAGTCAGTTGCATTTGTTTGTCTGGTGTGAGATAAGCCATCTGGGCAGTTGTATTTAAGCTTGCACCCAGGAATATTATCTCTTGAGAGGGTCCTAGTTTTGAGTTATTTTCGTTGACTGTGTACCCTAGGCATGTTAGAAGTTTTTTCACAAACGCCAGATGCTGTAGAAGGATGTCTTTGTTCTCTGCTTCAATTAGACAGTCGTCCAAGTAAGGATATACTTGTATTCCTCTGTCTACAGAATGCAATTACTGGTGCCAGGCACTTTGTAAAGACCCTGGGTGCAGTAGATAAGCCAAAGGGTAGTGCAGACAATTGGTAATGCATTGAGCCAGCCTTGAATCTGAGGTATCTTCTGCATATTTGTCTGATTGGGACATGCAGGTATGCCTCTTTTAGGTCTAGAGTTACAAGCCAAGCGTTCTTGCCCAGCATTGGCAGTAGCTGCTGCAAAGTCAACATTTTGAATTTTGGTACATCCAGAAATGTACTCAGAATCGATAAGTCCAGTATTGGCCTCCAGGCCTTGTCCTTTCTTGGTACCAAGAAAAGTTGAATAAAATCCTTGTCCCCACTCTTGCTCTGGCACTTGTTGAATGGCCCTCATGTCCATGAGGGATGAGACTTGTTTTTGTGCCTCTGCCCATTGATTTTTTGGCAGATCTGGCCAGCCGTTTGCCTTTGGCAGGGTATGGAAATGGAACTTGTAGCCTTGTGACACGATATTTAGAACTCACTTGTCCTGGGTTATAATGTGCCAATTTTGAGAAAAAAAGTGCTAATTTTCCCCCTAAGGGTGCTGCCAGGAAATAAGTGCTTAGTGCAGGCAGGCGGAAGTCATTGGGACTGTTTCCTGTAAGGTTGTGATTTGTCTTCTCCACTTTTGGAGGTAGAAGCACCCCATTGCTTTGACCTGTATGAACCTTGCGCCTGGGATCTGCCTCTAGGGTGTATGGGTCTGCCCCTTTGAGGTCTGTCTGACACAGGAAAGGACCAATTCTTTGTTGGCCAGTGTCTACTAAACCTAGGTGGCTGTACTTGTAAGAAATCTTTGACCATTTGCATAGATTTAACCTTGTCCTCCATTTTCTTTAACACCTCTTCTGCCTTAACACCAAACAAAGAATCATGCTGTAAAGGTGCATCTAATAACTTAACTTTAACATGATCAGGCAGATTTTGTTCCTTTAACCAAGCATGCCTTCTAATTACAGAACCTGTAACTGCGGCCCTACAGGAGGCTTCTAAAGAATCAAAACCACATTGCAAAGTATGCTTTCCAACTTGTTCAGCTGCATGCAATATATCCTGCATTTCCTTGTTTTCTGCACATTCAGAGTTTAACAACATTTTCTGTTTAAGCAATGCCATGACATGTTGCTGATATTTGAGCATATGAAACTGACAGTTTAAGGCCCTTATAGTCAAGGTAGCAGATGTGTAAACCTTTTTTCCCCATCTATCCAGTGCCCTAGAATCCCTGTCAGAAGGGGTAGGGTTTTTTGCAGCGGAAGCCTTAACTCCCTTGGGACCCTGAGAAATAGTTTCTGGGTCTGCAGCAGGGTTTTTAAAAAGGAATTTATGTGAGTCAGGAACCCTGCAATATCTGTCAGGCTTAACAGGAGCTGGAGGTAAGGAGTCAGGGGTAAGGCTAGTCTCCGAAAACACATCTACAATGTCTAACACAGGAGGGATGGCTAGTGGCTTGTGCTGAGGTAGTAACAGGAAATCCTTGAGCCTCTTTTTAGACTCTGAAAAATCTTGGCTCTCCCAGTGGAAATGCTCCCTCATGGTATGTAAGGTTTCCCCAAAAGAATAGTCATCTGGAGGAGAAGCTGAAGGTATGGATTCTTCAGCATCAGAATCCTCATGGGGGGGAAAAGAATATTCCTGATCAGAAGAGGAATCAGAAGAAATGGAAACTTGATCTGAAGATTCATAGTCAGTCTCTTGCCTAGGCCTCTTATCAGGAGGGGGGTGGGAACCCCTGATCAAGGTAATCAAGTCTTCGGCCATTTTGAGCATCTGTTTTTTGGGCATGGAGGCCAGTCCACATGGCTGTTGAGGTTGCTTCTTTGCCTTTGAAGGTGCTTTAGTCTTTGCCTTTGAAGTCAGTTTAAAGTATAGATGTTTGGGTCTGAATACACCCTCTGAAGCCGGTGCCTGCTCAGCGGCTCTGGACTCATCTGAAGGATTAGCATCCGAGGCTCCAATACATCGAGTTTCCAGTGGCATGGCCGACTCCACGTGGGAGTTGGTAGTGGCCTGCGACTTAAAGTAGCAGTCATCAGGGGTGGCCAAAAGCACCTCACTGAGAACCAGCGAACCGGCGACTGGCTTAGGAGAAGCTTCGTCATCGGTTTTGGGCCCCGTCTGTCTTTCTTTTTCTTTGCTTTTTTGTGAACTCTGGTAGTCGGATGGCTTTCTGACGACATTTCTGGATAATTAAATCTGCGTCCAAAGTAGTTTAAAGCAAAATCATACAGACAATTAATAGTGCGTTGGTTAAATCTAGTACAAAACTGACAACCCAGAAAATTATGATCAGGGCCTAGGCAAGGAATACAGTAAGAATGAAAGTCCTTATGAGGTATTTGCTTCCCACAAGAAATACAATTATTAACTTTTTCTGACATCGGTTCTGGAGCAAGAAAAAAAGTTTCCCCAACGGGGTACTTAGCTTTATAGAAGACTTCGGATCTGAAATTCGAACTCGAAAATCTCAGGAGTCGGCCGACCGGCACTTGCGAACTGCTTCTGCTTCGGGCACTGCATGGCAAGAAAGACTAAAGAAAATGGCATCGGCTGCTTCTTTTATACCCATGATGACCTGACGTCAGGGAAGGGGTGACAACAGCCGACGCAGGACCCAAGACTTTGGAATTCAGGCCGACTGAGCGCAACCTGCCAGCAGGATTACCCAAATGTAATGACTGCAACAGTGAAACAGTGAAACACAAAGAACATCTGATTAAACTGCATTCTGATTACTTTGTAATATAATCTGATGCAGACTACAGAAAACATGCCAACCCACTGCAACCGGTTTCGTCCCTCTACTGCATCATCAGAATGGGGGGCAGGCTATGGAATCAGGAAGTAATTGGACAGTTGCTCAGCATACAGTAAACAGAAACATCAAATTATTATACTTAATAAATGCAGGTCCATTGAAGTAACTAAAATAAAAAAAACACACTTACAAGATGAAGGCAAGATGAAGGCAAGATGAAGGCATAATTATAAAAAACAAACAAAAAAAAGTTGCACTTGATCTTTAAGTTGTTGTGCTAAAGGTTTTTGCCCTCTAGAGAAGTTATCAAAAAGTAGTCGCTTAACAGTACCTTTTCCAAACTCATCTACAGTATCCAAATACTCTAATTTTCCCTTTAGCACTCAGCAGCTGCTCTTCATGTGATTCTCCTTATGCAATACTTGAACCCTTGTAAACAACAGACATGTCTCACTTTTCTCTCGCTTGTTTCTACCATGTTTTTAAACACCATTTTAATTTTATCCTAGTCATCAGCTATCCCTTCTGAAGTAATTAATATTTTCTCTAATAACTCTCAAAATGACTGCAGTCTGTAAGGGTGAACCATTTTTTAAACAGGTCTTCTTGAGAAGTCTTACGTTCAGCCAATCTTTCAACTTCTGGTTTCTAAATGTGACCAGCTCATGTGAATAGGTACTTATAGCTTCTTTTAGTTTTTCCAGCCTTTTGTCATTTGCCTTCAAAAATAAAAGACACTGAAGGAATATATAAACACCTCTGAGTGCATTTGATTTTTCTCCTCTATATTATGGAAGGTCATCTCCAGTACTAAAGCAGAAACTAACAGTTTTTTTTTAACTGAGTAGCTGTAAGGTTCTTCCCAGCCAGTTCAAATTTCTTCTTTGTTGGCATTCAGTCAGTAACTAAATTTTATCCAAACTGTTCATATTTACTGGCCTTTATGACAACTTCTCACTTTTCACATGGAGAGTGCTTTGACCTGCTACTCAGTGCAATGTGAACCCTTATTTGCATTGTCTTCAAAAAAGCACACACTGCAGAAGGTGTGTAATGACGGGTTAAACAGAGGAATACAACCTCTTTGCTTCTAGAGTTGTACAACAAACATTTCTGTTTGCTCCTTGCTGCTTCTCAATCACACTTAAATGTTTTTCCTGCTCTATCACTTCCACTTTAACAGCTCATACTTCATGCTAAAGTTGACTTAGCATTTGCAATGAACCTCAAATGCCAAGCTTCTGCCCATTTGGCCAGACTTTTCAAATCCTATATTAGGCTATTCACCCCATTCTTCAGTGGATTCCACACTCTTGCTCTCTCATATGATTGAGACAAATACACTCAAGTCTGCCTCCAGGCACCTAACTCATCTCTGATTTTACTCCTAGCTGCTCTAGATCCACAGCCATCCTCCTATGGTGCTCTACATACCACTAACTTTCCTTATCCCCGACAATGTCCTACTCACCACACCGGTCTGTGTTCTACCCCTCAACAACACAATAATCCATTTCCCAATCTCAGTCCTACTCTATACCCTCCACTGTTACTAGCACTTAGTTGTGTGGATTCAAGTTATAGGCCACAGCAAAGTCCAGACAGACCACTTCTACTGGTGCCCTTTTAAGTCTCTTGTACTCAGTTATACAACTGGCTCAGGTCTGACTAACACAGTTGCTTCTGGCTATGAACCCATACTGGTTGAATTCCTGTAGATTGCTATCCTCCAAGAAACAGCCAACCTTCCTACCAGGATTATTTCAATGACCTTCCTTACCTACCTTACAGATTACAGTTAGGCTAATGGGCTTGCACTTCCAAAACTTTTAACTGATTTGCCCCTCCCAATCTCTCCTTATACAAATTTACTAAGTATTTTATCTTCTAGTCCTCAAGCACTTCTGCATCAATCAATGATCTGTTGAAGATGTCCAGGAAAAAGTTTGGACAGTACACTGGCCAGGGTCCTGGGGACCCTGACAATAAGTCCATTACATCCCCGTGTTTTATCCCTTATTATGTCAGTTAGATAATTTCTTTCACTCCTTGGTGTTTATCCACTACTCAATCTACTTTGCCCTACCACGCTGTCAGCATGGCACCCTACATTGCTTGTGTCTACCTGTTTCAACAAATGCTTTAATTTTAATTATATTTTGGAGAATGTACTTTTAAAATCCATTTCTGATTAAAGTAAGTTGTGTAGGACCCTATCATAAATACAGATGTTCACGCAGTCACTGTTGCAGTACTGAGTCTTGAGATTCATGGCTGCAAAAATCCAACATTTGGCCCAAATACCAGAGCTTTCACTTTCTCCTCCAGGTGGAACTTCCTCCCCTATCAATGGCAAGGTGTTGGTGCTATAACGAGATGTCAGCTAGTGCTGTGTTTCAAGTCTTTCTTGGCATAGCATGTTCAAGAACTGTTCCCAGGAGGCAGAGCAGATCCTCACCAAGGGTGACCCATTCAGGCTAAAACTGCACAACCAAAAGAACATTTGCAATGAACCTCATTAAATGTCAAGCCTCTGGCCAGACTTTTCAAATCCTATATTAGATTACCCATCCTCTAGTGAATGCATCACCTAATCCTAAGTGAGAGGGGATGGGGGAGTGTTTTCCAAGTATCCACATCAAACCAAGGGAACATCAAAGATAGAGGGGAAGGGGGAACTGGTACTGCAGCAGTGCATCTACTCAATCATTTACCTTTGTGGTAAGCTCCCATGCAACTGTACATGATCTTTATAATTTACTTTTGCAGTACCCACTGTTTTGATGACACCCAGAGCTTAGTGAAATGTGTGTGTCTGGCTTGTTGTGATGATGAGACACAAGACCGTGCAAAATGCCCAAGGCAAAATCTGCCCCAGCTCTGGAAATGCTGGCCAAGTTATAATATGTCTGTCAAAGATGTGGTCAGATGCTTCCGAGCTTGCTGTAAAGTTACCACTAAGGAAGACTATGGTGGCAGCTGTGGCTTGGGTGGAATTAACTCCAAATTTGACTTGTACTGGTTTTCTACACTGTGTATAACAAAAGGCAATACAGTTTGCTACCATGCAGTTGTGGACTGCTTATTGACCGGATTTTTTCTCTCCCTTTTGCAAAAGAGACAAAGAGCTGATCAGGCTTGACCTGTCCAAGCAGAACCTCAACTGTCTGTGAACATCCAAGGAGCACAAAATTCCTTCCCTCTTGCTTTGAGAAAATGAGGACAATATTGGTAAGCAAATGACTTCATTTAGAGACGGTTCTATAACCAATTTTCACAAAAAGGAAAAATTAGAATGGAGGGTAACCCTGCCCTTGTGGAGTACCAACAAGGTTTCCCCTGTGTATGGCAGCTTGCAAATTAGAAATGCCTCTGGCTGATGTCAGAGCTAGCAAAAAAGGCCATATAGGTTCATAGGTAGGTACTAGGCTATCTGCCCGAGGGCATTTATAAGCCTAGCCAGAGTGTGTCGGCTTTTGCCGCCCCATTGATTAACTGAGCCTCTGTCAAGCAGAGCCAATGAAGTGATCCCAAGGGTGTATTTTCTGTTACCCATCCACTCGTCAAGGCTTCCCTTGAGTGTTAGTGAGGGGCTCTGCCTAATGTAGTTAGGAATTTTGTTCCAAAGCATGGGGAGTCTCTGTTACAGGAATCTATCCCTCCAGCATGTTCTATTTACTGTTGTTGCGAGGTTTAGCTCACTAGAGCACGTGGCTCGCAGTGACTTGGATTTCTTTAGGTGGAGCATGTCCATCAATTCTGAGTTGGACATGGCTTTGTAAGTCAGACAGAGATCATCCCTGAGTAAGTGATATGCCACTGAGTACAGCCGGAGTTTTTTCAGTCGGCCTGCATAGGACATATGTTTGAGGCCAGTAATCCTCTTGGTGAGGTGCTTTTATGGTCTTTCCAGCTGTTGGAAGTGTCTTGTGAGGTGCATCCCAAATGGGACATTGTACTCTATGATGGGTCTGATGAGTGACGAGTAGAGGGGCACTATAACCTCTTTATTTCTAGATGCAAACCCCTTAGTAATTAGATGGGCAACATAGAAGGATTTCCTAACTACTTTGGCAATATGATTGTCAAAGGAGAGATTACCATCTACCTGGGTCCCCAGATCTCTTATTACCTCTTCTGTATTAAGGGGGCTGCCGCCTATGTGGTAATTCGTGGGTGCTTTGTTTTTCACAAACGGGATGACTATGCATTTTTTGGTATTTAGCTTGAGGCCATGACTTTGACACCAGGTATCTGTCTCAGTAAGGCCTTTTTGAAGGATGTTCGTGTCAGCTGGAGAGTCAATTATGGCTCCCAGTTTGCAGTCATCGGCGAACTGGGTTAGCCATAGTCCTCCTGTGTTTCTCTGTACTTCTGAGAAATAAATGCTGAACAATAGGGGTCCCAGAACAGAGCCTTGCGGGACACCACTTGTGACTGGTTTAGAGTCAGACCTGGAGCCCACTATTCTTACCGTGCGAGTTCTGTCTGTAAGCCAGTTGGCAACCCATCTTGTGACGTAGGGGTTTATGTTCAGGCTGGTGAGTTTTTCTATAACACCAGAGTGAGGAATGGTGTTGAATAACTTGGCGAGATGAAGGTAGGCTGTATGAACCACCTTTCCCTCGTCTATGGCCTTGGTGACTGTCTCGAAGAAGTCAACCAGGTTTAGTAGGCATGATCTGCCCTTAAAGCCGAACTGGGTCGGGTCAAGTGTTTGGAGGTTCCCAATGTCTTTGTTAATGAGTTCCATGATGATGCGCTCCATAGCCTTGCAGACCAGGCTAGTCAGGCTTATGGGGCGATAGTTACCAGGGTCAGCTGTGGCCCCTCCTTTGTGGAGCAGAATAACCATTGTTGTGCGCCATTCTATGGGCACGTAGCTCGTGGAGAGGCTGAAGTTGAACAGTGTGTTTAGGTGGGGGGGTTAGTTTGTTCTGTAGTTCGTGCAAGATGCAGCCTGGGACACCATCTGGCCCCATTGATGCTGTGTTTTTGGCTTTTGAAAGGGCTGTTTTCACCTCTGCTTCTGTGATTTCCGGGACACTACACTTTTCCGGTATTGTTGTGGGCCCTTTTGAAGGTGAGAGGGAGGTGAAGTTTGCACTGAATCTATCTGCCAGAATGTTGGCAATATCAGTAGGTTGAGTATATTTTGTGCTATTTTGCACTAGCTCAGAGCATATCTGAGAGTTGCCACTTAGATTCTTGACATAGCTAAAGAAGGCTTTGTGGTTATCTTTCGAATCCTTAGCTATTTTTCTTTCGAAGTTAGCCTTGGATGATTTTATGAGAGACCTTAGTTTCTTACTGATACTAATCAGGGATGTCTTTCCTTCTTGGGATTTGCTTTTTTTCTGAAATAGTTTCCTCCTTTTGTTGTATAACCTGTTTATGGCAGGGATCCACCAGACTGGTTTCCTTCTCTTAGGGAAGGGAGTCTTGGTTTTGCTAGGGATGGTACGATCCATGCATCCTTGTAGGTGCTCAGAGTGCAATTGTAAAGGATTCTGTATCTTGGGCAGTGTTATCCTTTAGCGTGGGGGCTGTGAAACGTACCACCTCTGCCTTAAGTAAGGTGAAGTTTGCTTTAGAAAAGTTTTTCACTGTGGTTTCCTTGGTTGGGGTGATGGTGGGGTGTGGACATCCAGGGTGATTAGTTTATGTTCTGATCTAACCCGTGACGGGTTGACCTCCGGTACGGAACACCTGTCGCCCAGGTTGGTGATGACCAGGTCCAATATGTTATGGCCTCTGGTAGGGGAGTTTACCCAGCTGATCCAGGGCATTTGAGTTGATAAATTTCAGGAAGTGCTGAGCCTGGGAGTTTGTACTCAAGTAGTTTTCCCAGTTAATGGTAGAGTAATTGAAATCGCCCAATATAAGGGTGTTCGGTAGGACCTTCATGTTTTCCAGTGTCTCCAAAAAGGTGGAGTAGTGGTCCTGGGTCATGGAGGGTGATCTGTAGCAGGCCACAATTTGCATTGCAGATTTTCCCGATGTTAGTTGCACATGGATGATTTCAGAGGTATCATGCTGCGCCACTAACCTGAAGGTGTGGGTATCCTTGATGAATATGGATACACCCCCTGCTTTTGTGTTTCGGTCCGTGTTCTGTGGCCGAAATGTGTGGTATGAGTTGTAGCCCAGTAGTGCTGGAGTGCTCCCTGGAGCCTTGAACCAGGTTTCAGTTACTGCACAGATGTCGACATTCTCCATACTGCTTCGAGCACATGCATTTTGAGATTTAAACTCCTGGCATTGAGTAGCATAACCCTCATTTTTTTACTTGTGCTGTTTACGGAGGTGGGTTTGAATTTTGAGCCTTGCCTAAGAAAGGCACTACGGGGGCAGCAAGAGCCTTGGCCAGTATTTGAAAGCCAAGGGGTGACAGGTGCAAGCCGTCTCTTGCAAAGCAATGTGGCTTGTCAAGCATGTCATCCCAGGCTGACAGACACTGGATCCCCTTTGAATGACACCAGAAGCTTAGACAATTGTTGAAAATTATCATTTTTTTCTTCATACTGAAGTAGGATATTCCAGGATAAAGCTATTTTGACACCAACTACTGACACACCCATTTTATAATTGTTTATACAGTTAATACACCAACTTCACATCCACATCAATCAGTGGTTGCATTTAACTTTCAACGATTTGCTATTGTTAAGCATGCAAGCCCTATATATATATATATATATATATATATATATATATATATATATATATATATATATACACACACACAAGCCATTACAGACACAATTTCTCCTTAAGCAAAAACATTTAAACACAAATTAACTACTTGCAATACAGTCTCAGATCAGCAATAATCATCACTATATTACACATCTTAAGAGATGGACCAGTGGCTTCATAACTTGCAGTACAGTCAACTATTAAATAAATCTACTTTTTAGGTGCTTTGTTCTGTGTCATGTTCAAGCACAAATTCCATTACAGAATCCACATCCAGACCACTTATTTTACCAGGGAGTTCTGTTTCTTATCTGCAACAGTTCGCAGCTCCATAGGTTTCATCTCTATAACTACATTTTGCCTCTCTTATTGTGTTTTTAGTTCTCCACTTTCTAGTTAGGGCTTTTGTAGACACCATAAACACTAAAGACAGCAACACTCATCTCTTCAGTAAATGTTATTTCACACAGACTCAACAAGAACCTCTGAGTTAAATTTTCTTATATGTCCAATTATTTTTTGTACTGAAACAGCTCTGTACATTTCCAAAATACATGCATTCACGTACCTCTTTCTAAACTATCCAATCTCCAATACAAGACGCTTGTCTGGGAACACTTTTTTCAAGTTTTTGTAAGACTACAAAAATATATGAGCAAATGTTACAATGCAAAAATTCAGATTTTTTTTAATTAAGTTAAAGATGTCTCTAATTGTTCACTCCATGCCATTTTAAATTTTATGTCTGGTCTTGCTAAATCCAACATTGCCTTATATGATCTAATTATTACTCCTTTCCAGTCCGCCACTTCTGTTCTGCTGTTCTGTACAAAACAACAGAGGATGAAATTTAAAAAGGCTGGCCAAGTATGAGGTTTCTCAAGAACAGTTTAAAAAAAAATAGTAGTTAGAAGACACAAGAGTGTGCAGAGAAAACCTGAGCTTTTTTGCTGTACCAGAGAAACTAGAAGGAACAGTCTGTATTAATTCTATGAAAGTACAAATAAACACCTGGACTGGTGTTCCACAGCAGGATTTGTTAATTGAAAGAGCACAACAAATGTATGATCCAAACCTGGCCATGAGATACCAGTCAAGACATATATATCAACAGAAAAAGTTGATTTTGACAAAACTGTGGCAGAATGGAAAAGTATTAAAAACTGGAGACAGCAGCTTGTTTGTGGAAAATGATTTTTCACTCTACACCAGGCAAAATAGAGCAAATTTATCCCAACATTTACAGAATGTTGAGAGGCAGGTATCAAATTTAAGCTGCTGTATCCAGTTGTCTTCCGATTATTTTTTTCCAGGAGGATCAAATGTATTTCTGATGCAGAACAAGTTAAGAAGAAATAAAGTTCATCCAACAAAAAGTGATCCAGCACACAGAAGGGGATTCTGCTTCTCAGTTTCCTGACAATAAAGCTCAGACTAACTTTGCCTGTGAAACCTATTCTAAATATTCCAAAGGAAAACGCTTGAGAGACTGAAAAAAACTACAGGAATTTACTAGAAGAATCAGGAGTACCTTGGACACAAACCAGAGTCTTACGCTGGAAGGAGGAGATGATCAGGAAGAAGACCAGCAAGAATGAAATTCATGAAAAAAATTTGAAATTATAAAGCATCAATCAAATTTGTGAAATATGACTTTCAATGAGAAAAGACTGGATTTTTGTTGGCTTTTTAAACTTGTGGGTGTGTTGTAAAGCATATACCCCTCCACATTATGTCTTTACTATTTATTTAGGACGACACTAAAATGGGAAAAGTAACTTAAGTGAAACAGACTATGTTCTTGTTAGTACTTGTACAAAGCATTCCAAACACACACCAGTGACTCAGCAAATAAGCTCATAAGCTAAAACACCTCAAAACCCAATGTCATGGCCATAGGTGACTCCATAGTAAGATGCAAAGATCTCCCCCTCACCAGGCTGGACAAGAAGGTCACAGTCAGCTACCTGTCAGGTGGCAGGATACCTCAAATCACGTATGCACTTGAGTCATTCAACAATTACTACTATGACTCTGTCATAGTACATGTTGAGGTGAATGACTTGAAACATACCTCTCTGGACTATGTGAAGAGAGACATGACTGACCTCTCAGAACGTGTCCCAGGCAAGCATGCTACAAGCCCTAAGCAGTATTCTACCTTCACCCAGGATGATGCCACAATATAGACAAAAAATGATTGACTTCAATAATTGGCTTATGTTCTAGTGTCAATCCAGGAGGATTCATTATTTGTCATCCTTGGAAATCATGTTTGACAGACCATGCTGCTTTGCCAGAGATGGTCTTCACCCGTCTCCTCTAGGCTTTTGGGTATTGGCAAAGGTGCTTGCCTCTCCCACAGTGCCTTTTTTAGGTAATGTCAAAACAACAACATTTCTGACGTAAATTAAAATCAACTAGAGACAAACTCAAGATTATGCCACTTAATGCTAAGAACCTAAACAAGAAACTGCACTAATCTGGAAGCACTCCTCACTATGGTAGATGCTGACATTTCTGCAGTCACGGACACATGGTTCAAGGCTGCAGAGAGCACTTCAGTCATGTAAGACTACAATACCTTCCCCAAAACGAGTGTGAAAGAACCAAAGGTGGAGGTGTATCCATCTTCAAGCCAAATACTCCTCGAGACAGGTTAAACAGTGTGACTCTCTTGAGCTACTCCAAGTCCAACTTAACTAAAGGTAAAGCACCCTACCACATCATTGCTAGTTACAGGTCTCCCACCATGAACCAAGAGAAGCACACCGCATACCTAGACTTACTAGAGTCATTCACTATATTAATCATAAGGCATTCTTTAGCTACATCTGAAATCTAAAAGGGAGTGCCCAACTATGTGTCGAACTTATAGTGGATGGTATCTCTCATACTGAACCTGAAGAAATGGGCAACCTGCTAGCTGATAGATTTGGTGCAAACTTCACTCCCTGTCTCAACCAGCCATATCCAAAGCACACCTGACACCATTCCTCTACCTAGTATCCCCAAAGAGCAGGTTATATCTGCACTCTAAAAGGTGGAAAACACTGCCTCTATAGGACCAGATAGCATCCCAGGCTGCTTATTAAATGATCTAAAACAAGACATACTGGAACCACTTTGCACTCTAACCTCAGCCTGAGCACTGGCTTTGTTTCAGCCGAGTGGTGAGCAGCAACAGTAATCGCCTTGCATAAACAGGGTCCATCAACTGACCCTGGGAACTATAGACCCATAAGCCTAACCAGCCTTATCTGCAAGGCCATGGAAAGAATCATCGTGGACCTCATCAACAAGGACGTAGGTGACCTTCAAACTTTTGACCCGACCCAGTTTGACTTTAGGGGTAGATCATGCTTATTGAACCTGGTAAACTTCTTTGAGAATGTCATCAAAGCTCTGGAAGAAGGCAAAACAATATATACTGCCTATTTTGACTTAGCCAAGGCTTTTGACGCAATCCCCCACTCTGGTATCACTGAAACACTCTCAGCTGGGGATTAACTCATAAGTCATTAGATGGGTTGTCAACTGTCTCATTGACAGAACAAATACTGTCAAAGTTGGGAATTCCACCTCTACCAGTAGACCAGTTACCAGTGGTGTACCATAAGGGTCTATACTGGTCCCTCTACTGCTTGGAATCTATTTCTTGGAAGTCCAGGTGAAAGTAGATGGCCTGTGGCTTACCGAGTTCGCTGATTGCAAACTGGGTGCAGTTACAGAGTCCCCAATGATGTTAACATATTACAACAGGGGCTAACACAGACAAATAGGTTCACAGATTAGTACTAGTCTAACTGCCCTTATGTGCCATTTTAAGCCTAGCTAATTAACCCACGTGAGAATCAAACATTACCCCATGTGAGAATCAAACCTTGCACCTTGTGTCTGTAAGGTGAACAACTTAACCATTATGCCAAGCTCTCACCCAGATGATGGTTGATGCCAAAGCCACGGACTAAAACTAAATACAAAAAAGTGCATTATTACCCCCTTTGGTAAAGAGGAAGTCCCTGCAAATTACACTATTGACAGCACCCCTCCAAGCTCAAACACAGTGGTACGAGATTTGGGAAGACAGGTTAATAGCAATCTAAACTTTGATCAACATGTGTCCACAGTTGTAAGGAAAGCCTTCTATGATGTGCATCTCATAAGTAAGGGCATCGCATCCAAGACTAAGGATGTTATAACTCCTCTGTACTCAGCCCTTATCAGACCAGTAATAGAGTACAACTCTCCGTTTTGCTTGTACCTCACCAGACACCTGTAGCAGCTGTAAACACCACAGAGGTTTCTCGCCAAGAAAATTCAGGGCCTTGAAAACATAACCTACATGGAAAGACTGAAAGCTCTGTCACTCTACTCTGTATCCTACCGGCTGCTGACAGGCGACTTGTGTCTGGCCTACAGAGCAGTCTCTAACCCTGCCCTAATGGAAATGCTGCACATTCACAAATCAAATGGGACAACAGTTGCTTGCTTCAGGGATTTCAACCTAGCCTGTGACATTAGCAGACCATGCTGGAGAGACTGATAATATCTCCTAGAGATTTGGAATAAACTCCCTATTCACATGAAGCAGAGCTCCTAAGTAACCCTATTCAGGAACAACCTAGACAACTGATGGGAGATGGTAAATTCACCCCGGGGGTGGCACCTATGTCTCTCATGAACAGGGGCAGTCGATGCTGATCATCGACTGACTCTGTGAATAACTACAAAATAAACAAGGTCAATTAGGGAACACTGGTATAACTTGGCTAGGCTTGTAAACGCCCTAGGGCCATTAGCCTAGTAACCTCCTACAAACCTATAAACTGCATGCTATATTGTAAAGCAGTTTTGTATAGTGCAGTCAGAGGTATTTTAAATGTGTGTGAATTTGAGTGTGTGTGTTGGGGGGGGGGGGGTCACTGACTGTTGCATGTGTTAAGTGTACTACAATAAACAAAGTACCTTTTTAGTTGAAAGGAATATAGGTTTTACAGTGTAACAAGAGAAGAAAGGCTGAACAGAAGCAAGTTTAAGTTAATACAATGTTGGGATCTTGGACTGCTAGGGTGGAGTTGGGGTGTAAGAATGTAATGATTATATCAGGCATATAACCAAGATGATAATTTCCCTTGTTTTTACACAGGTGCATGTCTAGATTAATGTCCTTGGCTTAAGATTCCATAAAGAGACTTGAAACACAAGATGAAACAATGAAAGCCACGAAAAATGCTAGGACTCATGCATCTGCAAGATATTAGTTTTTTTTCCATTACTAAATGTTCTCAATGTGAGTCAAGATATGCAGCTGAAGGCAGTCAGAATAAAACTCCCCTAAGTGAATTTTACAAAGATGCCCTTATACACCTGTTTTTAGTGTTTTTTTTTCTGACTATTTTTTACGTGGAGAGACAGGCTGTCGGCATGTGCAAGCATTTAATCATGGCAATTCTGTACATTTGTTGCTGAAGGAAATGCAAAATTTCAAGCTAGAATGGCAAACAGTTCAGTGAAAAAGTCTGAAATTATGAGACGTGAATAAGAGATAGTAGCCCCTCGGTAGACCTAATGCTTTAATGCATTTAATCGAACAGTGCATAATTTAGATTTAGTTAACGATAGCCAGTGCACTTTTTCTTGGGGTTAAAAAACGTTATGTACTTACCATAACGTTCCATCTGCGTTGTCCATTTTCATTCTTCCTCAACTAATGGAATCAGATCTGATCCACGGATCAGACTCAGCTGTTATACTAACTCGCAGCCTCCAACACATTCTCAAGCTCCTTCCCTACTCATAATACATGACCCCTAACATCTCTCACATCTTGTTTGCAACTTGATAGAAAGACTATATATAATGAAATGGTGTAACTGGAGTTCAACACAAAGACATAGGTGTCCTTGAATTGTCTCATTCCTCCATAATCAGTCATGAAAAATGGTGGTGGGTGGAGGAAGAATGAAAATGGACAACACAGATGGAACATTATGGTAAGCACATAACATTTTTATCTGATGTCAATTTTCATTCATTCTTTAACTAATAGGACAGAGTCCCCAGCTACCTAAATTTCTTGGTAGACTCTAAGGAAGGATATTCCTGAGTACAGTTGAGCCAGAGGCTGTTCTTCCCTCGAGACCAGATCTAGTTTGTAATGAGTGATAAGAGTATGAGGATATGACCAAGTTGCAACTGCACATATATCATCCATAGAAGCTCTAGACTGGAATACAGCAGAAGTTGCTATAGATCTTGTTGAATGAGCCTTTAATATTTTTGGTAAGGGGAGAATCAATTTGTTATAAATAAATTAAATGCAATCTGTTAATCATCTGGCTAAAGTAACCTTGGTAACTGATTTGCCCAATTTATTGTGTGTAAAGGAAAACAGCTGATCTGTCTTCCTAATCTCTCTTGTTCTGTGCTGGTAGAAATGTAATTGTCTGTGAACATCCAGTAAGTGCAGCACATATTCCCCTTTATTTGTACATTTTGGGAATAATACTAACAGATTGGTTGATGTTGGATTTTGACACCACCTTAGGAAGGATGCATTGGTATACAACATGACCCTAACCTTATGAAAAAATCAAATATGGAGGCTTGGAAGATAATGCTTGAATTTCAGAAGTTATTCTAGCAGCTGCAATTGCAACTGAAGAGTTTTTTAGGTCAAAACTTTAAAATCACACATAGCTGTAGGTTCAAAGGGAGAATGAATTATGGCTTGCAGTACCAAATTTAAATCCTATGGTGGCATGGGGTCTTTATGAGGGGGTCTTAGTAGCAGGGTACCTCTCAAAAAGGCTTTGCACAGTTTAGAGGAAGCCAGTGAAGAATTTTGAAACCCTGTATGAAAGTTAGATATAGTTGCAAGTTGAACTTCAATAGTCGAACTAGCACCCTCATTAAATAAACTTGCTAAAAAATCTAGAACAGATTGAACTGTAGTTGAGAAGGGGTTTATCAGATTCTGCTCTTCCCAATACATAAATCTTTTCCATTTACTCCTGTAGACTTTCTTAGTAGAAGATAAAATAATGGAACAGACAGAGGCAGAGAGCACTGGCTGTCTGAATATTAAAGGAATCGGATAAATCATGATGTTAGTTTGAGATATCTGGGTGAACCATGCCTGTCAGGTGAGAGAGAAGGTGTGGAATTAGATCCACAATCCAAGGTGGATATAGTAGATGAGGCCAAGGGAAGGGAAGCCAAATTTGCTGAGGCCAGTGAGGTGCAATGAGGATCACTTTGCTCGTCAACTGGGCTGCTTTCTGAAGGAATTTGGGAATTAGGAGAGTTGGAGGATAAGCATACAGAAGACCAGGGGGCCAATCATGGAGTACATCTTTTGGGGATTCCCCTGGTGTGGGGGATCAGGGCAAAGAAACTGCTGCACTTGTTTAGGGGAGATACAAAAAGATCTCAGCGAGGCTGACCCCAGTGATTGTAAATCATTTCTGTCACTTTGTTGTTGAGGGGTCACTTGTGAGGTAGCAAGATGGACTTGCACAGTTTGTTTGCCATCACATTGGGCTTCCCCAGAATATTCATTGCTATTAGAAAGCGGTTGGAAGATATCAACTATTGTCACACTCTGAGGGCTTCTCGACACAGGGGATAAGATCTGATTTCCCCTTGTTTGTTGAGGTACCAAACTACAGACAATCTGTCTGGATTGCAAATGTCCCAAGAGAGAGAGAGTCTTGTAATGCCTGCAACGCCAAAACTACCGCTCTCATCTCCATAACACTGATATGCAAACTGGCCTCTTCGGGGGACCAAGTGCCTTGGATGGTTTTCTCCAGGAAATGCCCCCCCAATCTGTGAAGCGCCTGTGATCACTATGCCCATGGCCTGAGGGGGGACGAAAGGATGACCTTGTAACACCTGTTGTGACTGCATCCACCAAGAAAGATGCTGTTTGCACACCCGAGTTATTCTCATCTTCACTGACATGGGTTGAGAAAGCAGTGACCACTGCACTGCTAGCATCCACTGTAGAATTCTCATGTGGATTCTTGCTAAAGGGACTAAAATTATTGCCACTGACATTGATCCCAGGGCTTGCAAAATCAATCGGGCTGAAATTCTGGTAGTGCAAATTATTTTCTTGCCCTGCATCCTTACCATTTGCACTCTTGACAGTGGAACAGAAGCTACCATAAACACTGTGTTGAGCACTGCTGCTACGAATTCTAATGTCTGGGTTGGTTGTAAATGAGACTTGTAATTTATAGTAATTCTGAGATGAGAACAAGTCTGTAGCATCTGATCTCGTGCTTGTATCAGTTGATGCCTGGTCAGGGTGGTAAATGAGGAAGTCATCTAAATATGGAAACACCCGGAATCCTTGTAGTCTCAAGTGAGGTACTACTACTCCCATGCACTTCATGAACATACTGGGAGCTGTGGTGAGGCCAAAGGGCAGTGCTCTGAACTGACAGACATCCTTGCCCAGAAAGGGCAGAATGGACTGAACCGTGACCATCTGTTTTCTTTGGAGCTAAAAAGAATCTTGAGTAAGTTCCAGATTCTATTTGGTCTGGTCGGTGCTCTTAAATGACTCTAGCAGCTTTTGTACTTCCAGTGCTGCTGCTTTCCTATGTGTGAGGCATCAGGAAACTTTCTTGACAATGGAGAGGGTAGGGAAAAGGGAATTATAACATTTGGAAATAATTATCTGCACTCAAATGCCTTTTGTTACATCTAGCCAGGCTTTCAGGTGCAGAGATAAGTGACTTCCAACTGCCTCCAGAGGTAGGCAATCTGGTCTCCTTTCAGGAGTGCTAAATGGGTAGGTCAGAAAAGGAATCTAGACCCTTGGTTTTGCAGGCCTCCTCTGCCACAGGAATACTGCCTTCCATTATCGATCCCCCTCACCTCTTGGGGAACCCCCATGTGTGCCCTGGAAAGGTCCCCTTGATTTTCTGAAACACATTTTTCAAACTTCTTGTTGATTCTTGGAAAATGTCCTTTGAGGGGTCAAAAAATGCATGCCAACTGCAGAAGGTCTCTCCATCTTTCTCCCACCTGGAGAGTATGTCCTTTACTGTGGGACCAAACAAAGAAGTGCCATCAAAGGGAGCATTAACGAACGATGACTTGAAGAGCTCCACAAAACTCACACAGGCACATCCAGGCATGCCTCCTGATGGAAATACTTGAATCCGCAGTCCATGAGGCACTTTCTTCAGTGTGCAAGATAAACTTCATGGACAAATTACATATAGCCTGTAGGGTAGCCAGCTGAGAGATTACTGAAGAATGAGCTTCAGCAGTTATAGCTCCAGAAAGTGATTTCAATAGCTCTTTAATCAAATCTCTTTCAAGTTTCGTAAAATGTGCCAAATAGTTCAGCGATTTGAGTGTAAAAGTCACTGAAGTATAAACAGTCCTCCCAAATCTGTCTTTCGTCCTAAACTCTCTATTAGGAGAATGGACAGTTGAACTCTTGTTCCGCGAGTTCCTTTTCTGTAGACCATGGCATCTACTGGCATTGTTTTACCCCAATATTTCCTACCTATTGGTAGAGCCAAAATACGGTCTGGTCTCATTAGGATTGGCTCAATTATATTGGGTTCCTTCCATCCCTGCCTAGAAAAAAAAAAAAAAATCAGTGAGTTCATCGGTAGGCAGTGCAACTCAGAAGGTAGACGGGTCAGTCCCCAATGCTTCCAGAAATACAGATTCCTTTGGAAAAGGGTTTTGGGAAGACCAGACACCCTTCTGCTTAAGGATCTCGTTTGGAGACATTCTTGAGACTTCATCGGGTGATTTTGGGGACCCTGTCCATCAAAATCAGTATTCTTAGTGAATGACTCTTGAGGAGAGTCCAAGTGCCTCCTTTTGCACTTTCTCTTCCTAGGGACTTCCTCAGTGGAATGGTCTGATGAAGTATCAGAAGAGATTAGATACTCTGCATGGTAGTCTGGAAGCTTTGAGCTGGTTGTCCCTGTGGGGTAGAATGTTGGGGATCATGGTGCAAAGTCATCTGAGAAGTAGAATGTGGCTCCAAGGGGAAGGACCCATATGACCTGCCAGAGCAGAGAACACACTCTTCACAAACTCAAAGGCAGACTGCTGTGGGAAGAAGGAAGACCAAGGAACTGAGAAAGCAAGTTTTTGGCTCGTCGCCTCTCTCCGCCCAAAGTACAGTCCACCAGAGGTGGAAGTAGGAGCAGAGCTGTCCAGTGCCGAAGCTCTGAGAGGAACAGACTGCTCTGAAAACCTCGGCATCGACTCTAACCTCCCAGAACTGACAGAAATGCTTCAGTTAAGAGAATTGTCCGGCTCCAAAGATGTCAGAGCCAGTGCCTCAGAGCAGTATTCGGATCCAAAGATGGTGCTCTCTTTGGATCCAAACCAGTCGGACTCGGAACACTTGGATCCGAGGACTTTAAAACTATGGGTTGGATTAGAGAAGGAGCTGTAATGGGTGGAGTAGTGGATGAATGGACTTCCTGACCCGAAAGGATAGGAACCATGTGAACTCCTCTCTGAATTTGCTCTGTGAAGAATTTCCTCATCATTCTCTCCACATCTGCTTCTGTGAGACTTCTAGAGGAATGACAAGATACCAGGGAGGGTGATTTCACCTCTATAAAAAGGCAGAGGGCACTCTGGATGGGACTGGATCTAGTCTAGGAGAGTACGTTTTCCTTGGTAAAAGTTTCGGGTCCAAGGATGTGGGATTTGACAGTCTTAATCGGATCTGATGAGGGTCGAACCTTAAGTAATTTCAGATCCAGCTTCTCCTTCTTCCTAGGCTTCATCGAAGAGGAGGCTGGAGACATAGAAGACTTATACCTCTTGGTAGGGTTTCCAGATTTGTGTTTGGGGGACTGAACCCCAGCAATGGCTTCAGAAAGTGAAGATAAAGTCCAAACAGGAAAACCTCACCAAAGGCAACCGCTCACAGCAAACAGCAACACAAGTCCATAAAAAGCAGTTTCCACCAGTATGAAGAAGTATTTATTCATCACTGGTACAAGGCAGCAAGTACAAAAATAAAAGCAGTAGATAAAATCCAAGAACAGTAAGCGCTTTCAGGTTATTACCCTTCTTCAGACAATACATTACAGATACAGGAAATCATTTAAAACCCTTCATAGCCAATCAATGTTCAATATTGAGTCCACCTTTTCTTCAGGGCAGGCTTAATAGGAATGACCTCATTGAGGCCAAGAAATCTGTGTGCTGTTAATTCTATAATCCACCTAGTTTCTTCACACACAGTCCTGTTCACAATATCGCCCCCTGTTCCCTTTGGATATCAGCCTAATGACCATAAATTTAAAATCGTGACCTGCAAATGCTGATGCATGCCTAAAAAGAGCATTATGTTCATTTTTCAGCCTAATGGCTGGCAGGTGATTCAAGATTCTAGTTTTTAACATGCAAGTGGTCTTTCCTATATAATAACAGTTGCAGGACTGACATGTGGCTAAATATATGACATTCATAGATCTACAATTGGCACTCACAGCAAAATGATAGTTTTTTTCAGTGCTGGGGTGGATAAACTCAGTATCTGAATTTAAATAGCAACAAATCTTATAGGAACCACACGGTCTGGTCCTCTTCATTGTCACTATATGTCTATGGACATCTCTACCTTCATTGCTTAACAAGTCTTTTAGATTTTTGTTTCTCCTAAAGCCAAAAGATGGCATGGGTCCAGCAACTGCACTCATTTTCTCATCAGAGGCTAGTATCTTCCAATTATTTCTGATTATATTGCAAACCCCGTGTACATTGTTACTGTAAGTCAGCATAAGCCTTGGGCCTTTGTTCTGTGACTTCCTATTTAGATTTGTGAATCCATCTGATTCCCTTGATTTAAACGATGGGTTCAAGCTACCCTGTCTAAATTTCTTCTGCCTAGCAAAAGTCTGACTCACCTTCTCCTCTCCATAGCCCTTTGTGGATGACATTTTTCTGTTATGGGAGAGAGATGAGGCAGAACTTTTTAGTTTTGTCAGCTATTTAGGATCTTCCACCACCTTCCTTAAATTCTCTCTGAATTTCTCCACAACAGAGATAGACTTGCTGGATAGAAGATTATTGCAGGATACAGGGGGGTTTAGGACCACACTTTATAGAAAAAGATGTTGGAAAAACAGCCTGCTAGCACGGGACAGCATGCATCCCCAGTATAACTTTAACAACATAGTCAAAGGGCAGTTAGGTAGGGTTTCTAGACTATGTACTGAGGATGATGATTTTGAAATAAAAATGGAACTACTAAAGTATAACTTCATAGAAAGGGGCTATGGAGAGGAGAAGGTGAGTCAGACTTTTGCTAGGCAGAAGAAATTTAGACAGGGTAGATTGAATCCATGGTTTAAATCAAGGGAATCAGATGAATTCACAAATCTAAATAGGAAGTCACAGAACAAAGGTCCAAGGCTTATGCTGACTTAAGAGTAACAATGTTCATGGGTTTGCAATATAATCAGAAATAATTGGAAGATACTAGCGTCTGATGAGAAAATGAGTGCAATTGCTGGACCCATGCCATCTTTTGGCTTTAGTAGAAGTTAAGCAATGAAGGTAGAGATGTCCACAGACATATAGTGACAAGGAAGGGGACCAGACCGTGTGGTTTCTGTAAGGCTTGTTGCTATATACTGAGTTTATCCACCCCAGCACTGGAAAAAACTATCATTTTGCTGTGAGTGGCAATTGTAGATCTATGAATGTCATATATTTAGCCACATGTCAATCCTGCAACTGTTATTATATAGGAAAGACCAACTGCATGTTAAAAACTAAAATCTTGAATCACCTATCAGCCATTAGGCTGAAAAATGTGGATAATGCTCTTTTTAGGCATGCATCAGCATTTGCAGGTCACAATTTTAAATTTATGGTTATCAGGCTGATATCCAAAGGGAACAGAGGGGGCGATACGCCGCGGTGGTAGCGTTGCTACCTCACAGCAAGAGGTTCTTCCATTCGATTCTCAGCTTGGCTTGGGAGTGCCTTCTGTGTGGAGTCTGCATGTCCTCCCCATGGTTGGGTAGCGTTCGAAAGACATGCATGCGTAAATGTGTGCGCCTTCGTTGAAGGTTGGGCGTTGAGCTGGCACTTCGGCATTTCGTAAAAATCTACTGCCAATCATTAGCGGACTGGAGTTCCGCTGTGGCGACCCCTTACCGGGAAAAAGCCGAAGGACAAACAGCAACAACTAAGTGTGAAGAAACTAGGTGGGTTACACATTTCCTGGCCTCAATGAGGTTATTCCCATTAAGTCCGCCCTGAAGAAAAGGCAGACTCAATATTGAACATTGATTGGGCTGTGAAGAGTTTTAAATGATTTCCTGTATCTGTAATGTATTGTCTAAAGAAGGGTAATAACCCAAAAGTGCTTACTGTTCTTGGATTTTATCTACTGCTTTTACTTTTGTACTTGCTGCCTTGTACCAGTGACGAATAAATACTTCTTCATACTGGTGGAAACTGCTTTTTATGGACTTGTGTTGCTTCAGAAAATGAAGACTGCAGTAATCCTTTTAATATCAACTTATTCTTCCTGTCCGCTAAAGCTCGGGGATTGAACCCACAACAGATACTACAATCTTTATTTAAGTGATGCAGACCCAAGCAATATACATAGAGATTGTAGGCATCTGAATAAGGCAACTTATGCCCTGACTTTTCACACTACTTAAAACTTGTTGGAACTTTTTCAGACATTTTCTAATAGAAAGAGCTATCATGACAAGAAAAGACAAACTAAACTTTTTTTTTTTTTAAAACAGAAAGAGAAAAGGTAAAATACCAACAATGGTTCTAATTACAAAAAACTTGTAGATGGAGACATAAAATACCAGTTATGGCAATTAAAGAATAATACACAAAGTGTAAAAAGAGTAAAAGGAAGGAAAGTTAGGCCTACCAACAACAGCAGGCAAGTTTACACACGGTGTAAGGAAAGAGACAGAAGTAGAAACAACACAAAATTAAAGTTAAAGATTAAAGAAATAGCCATTTATAGGGAGTTTTTGGAATGGAAAAAAAAATAAAAAAACGGACTTATCTCAGACAGTAGACTAGAGAGCTGAAGGTGACCATGTCTAGACTGTAAAGTGGCAAATGAGATTGGAAGATTTTAGGGGTGGTGCATTATGGGTAGGGAAGAAGCTCGAGAATTTGTTGGAGGCACGAGCTAGTACAATAGCAGAGTCAGATCAGAGGATCAGATCCGATCCCGTTAGTTGAGGAATGAATAAAAACTTACAACAGATATTAATGTTTTCTGAAAGCATGCACACTGTCTTAGGATATGAACAGACAGCAATTGGTGTAAGTGGGAACACAGGCTGTAACATGCACTTTAGCATAGGTAACCTTAATTTTAGATAAGTTGGGTGCAGGTGTCAATTTGGGGCAATAGCTCCCATCGGGAGGTAAAACTTTGTTAAAAATGTACATAGTTTTGTGCGTTTAAGTTAAGAGGGGATGCGTCTGTTCTGAAAATGTATTTAGTTTTTTGTTAGAGTGTTTTCATTAAAGAAAAAGCCTTGAGAAATGTGACGTAGGTTCAAATGGAAATCATAACTGTATAAAAGATCAGCCTACTGACTATTAGTGTGTGCATGCAAGACAAAAGCAGAAAATACACAATTAAAAAATGGTCATGTTTAATAACTGGGAACAATTTTTTTTTTATCACATCTACTCTTGCCATAGTATCTCGGAATGTAAATGGCCTTACAGGTATAGACAAAAATAAGAGTATGCAGAGTGCAAACAGCATTGCTACCGGAGACACATTTGAAAAGACATGAGCATGTGAACTTGACAAAGGATTTCAGGAGGCTTTGTATTAATACAGTAACTCACAGGCCAGTCTGCACAGAAGTGGGCAGGGTTTCAGTGATTGACAAGTGAAATGGGCGTGTTGTGGTATAGAAAAGATACATGATTGACAACCATGTAGATTTCAGTGCGACATCATGCATACATTGACTGTAGATCATACATACATACATTCGTTGCTGACTGTGGAATAACTGCAAG
This sequence comes from Protopterus annectens, assembly GCF_019279795.1. Lineage (NCBI taxonomy): Eukaryota > Metazoa > Chordata > Ceratodontiformes > Protopteridae > Protopterus > Protopterus annectens. The sequence goes on from NC_056751.1 coordinate 16,624,757, forward strand.
TATTTTTTTTTCTTCGTTTTTGCAGGGGAACAAGCTCCCCTCCACTCCCCTCAGCCCCCGCAAATTAAATATACAAACTCTGAGATCGCACTAGTGCAAAACTACAAATAGACAATGAACATTCATGCTGCCATCAGTACGAATATTACTCAACTTTAATATGTCACTGACTGTTGGACAGTGGGTGGGGGGGGCTCTAGGCAGGACTTTCTACTGCACATTCCTGTGAGGTACTGTTCTAACACAAAGCCTTTCAGGATAGGTATTCAGCAGAATATCAGGGAAAAAGCAAAAGGTGAATAACAAGACGTAAAAAAGACAACAGCAGATTTGCAGTAGTAAGGCTCTATCATAAGCAAGTAATATCATGCAGAATATTATATTCATAAAGTGGTAGAAGAATGGAGAAAGGAAATTTTGCCAATAGGGATGACTGCAAATAGGGGAACAGAAAATGGGCAAGAGAGGCCTGGAATTTAATGAAAAAAATGGGTATAAAGGAACCAAGGTATTTGGAGAATATAACTAGAAAGGGAAAGGTAACATAGTGGGTCGAGGCCAAGAAGACATTTTCACTGTAGGTATTACTGCCTTGCCAATCAGGGACTGATTTCAGATTATAGGCAAAGAGAAAGGGGAATGGATGTCCTACGTGAAAGGCCTGCTTTGGTAGAGTTTTTAGTCCAGTTTAAAACATAAGCTGTTAAAAATTAGTAGGCATAAAAACATTGCATGATGGCTATAAGAATCGATCAGAAGACATTAGAAAAGACTGGGAAGACACTGGAAAAGCAATTTACAAGTGAAGAACTGGAAGACAAGCTTATGGCTCCCAAGTGTGTAAACGGGAGCTTTGGGAGCAGCGGTAGAGGGAGGTATGCATACAATAACTTCCCCTTCCCCTGGCAGAAGACTTCTGTACTACAGGGTTCAGGTGATGGACTCCTTGTGTAGAAAAGTGGGATCAGATGATGCTCAGAGGAGGAAAAGAGGTCTGAGTGGTCCCCTTGTCAGAGAAATATAGCTTTGAACAATTCTGTGTTCAATGACCATTCATGAGGGTCCTCCAAGTCCCTGCTTAGACAGTCTGCCAAAATGTTCTGTTGAGAAGGAATTAAGTCACTGTAAGAGTAAGATTTATCTGAGAGGCTAGCTGCCAGGCCTCCTGTGCTAGCCTGCACAGGGAATATGATGTTGTGCCTCTCTCTGTTTATTTATCAAATCACCGTGGTGTTTTCTGTGCCTACAAGTGGACTGCCTGGTTTCCAAAGATGTGAGAAAATCTGTAGGGCTTGCAGAAGTGCCCTCACTTCCTTTAAATGATGTGTTCTTTGAATACCTGGGCAGGCCACTCCCCTTAGACTCTCTGGTCTCCTGTCCAAGTTTCCTTGCCCCGTCTGAAGCATCTGTAAAGAGGACTTGGTTGCACATGGCTGGAGTGAATGGGAAACCTGAGTTGTGAGTAACTTGGCTGCCCCACCAAAAAGGTTCCTTCTTGATGCAAGGATGAAGGAGAATGCTGGTATCGAGAGGGTGAGAGTGCTGGGACCACACCGATTTCAGATAATATTCCAATTTCAGATATTTTATTTTCCTCATGTGTAATCTGGCAATGGGCACAATAGGGATGGTGGCAGCCATGAGTCCCAAGGCCCTGACAGTTTATCTGGCTGAGCAATGATCTTCACTGGAAAGCATAAGGAACTTGTTGAGTAGTGAGGTGACCTTATCTGAGAAATAGAGACTGGCATGATAGAAGTGTCCAGATTGCATCTCAGAAATGTCAGCTGTTGGATGGGGATGAGCTGAGATTTTTTGTAGTTGATGGCAAACCCCAGGAGAGTCAAAAGATGCACTGTGTAATGAAGGTGCTTTAGAAGAGTGTCCCTTGATAAAGACTAGAGTAGAAGGTCGTCCAGGTGTGGGAAGATTTGTATGCCCCGAGTGCAGCAGAGAGCCACTTCTGGAGCAAGACACAAGCTGTAGAAAGACCAAAGGGCAAAGCAGTAAACTGAAAATGTGATGATACAATAAAGAACATGAAAAATATTCTGTAGGAAGGGTGGATGGTGATATGAAGATAAGCATCCTTTAGGTCTAAGGATACCAGAAAATCCTGATGAAGTAGGAAAAGTAGAAGAGTTTGTAAGAACAGTATTTTAAAGGAGGGCGATCTCAGAAAGGTGTTTAGCCTAGTGAAGTCCAGGATGGGTGTCCACTGACCCTTTTTCCTGGGGACCAGGAACATCCTTGAGTAAAATACATTTCTTGAATAGGATGGGGGGAGGGGGCATTTCGATGGTTCTCTGGGCCAGTAAGTCTTGCATGATGGGATCTAGCAGGTGTAGCTGAGCAGAAGTAGGAGGAGGTATTCCCCCCCAGGAGTTGGGCTGCTTTCCCATGATAGAGTAACCCTCCTGGATAATGCTTAAAACCCACTTGTCTGATTTAATTGCTTCCCAGAAAAGAAAGAATTGTTTTGAGAGGGGAGTAGATGGGTAAGGTTTGGAGGTGGGGAACGAGAGGTAAATAGTACAGGGGTCTACTACCAAACTGAGACCTCCCAGAAAGGGTAGCTCTATGATTTTTTTTTCTGGGAATCTTTTCTTAGGACTCTTCCTTTGTCTATGAGGAGTTCTAGGGACTCTCTTGGCGAAGGAGATGGATTTAGCTGGATAATTTCTATGGTCCCCTAGGAATGATGAAAAGCAGAATCTGATGGCAATCATTCATGGTCTTGTCCTGCTCCTGCAAAGACTTGAAGAAACTGGCAGCTTGTGAGCCAAAAAAGAGATGGTTATCCAAGGGACAATCTAAAATCTTAGACTTTAAATCTTCTGGAATAGGTTGACCCTATAGCCAGGCATGCTGCCTTATCACTAAACTATTGGCAGCCACCCTGAAGAGGCATCTACAGCATCATAGCTGCATTGTATACTGTGACTGGCTATTTGAGAAACATGTACCACTAAAGACTGCATGTACTGCTCTGACCCTGGAGTCTGTGGTTCTGTGGTCTTGATTAAGGATTGTAGCAGAGACAGTAAATACTTGCTCATTTGAGTTTGACAGTTCATAGCTCTGAAAGCTAAGGTAGAGAAAGTTTACACTTTCTTACCCCACCTGGCTATTGCTCAACTGTCCTCGTCACTGGGAAGAACATTAGTCCCAGGGAACAGCATGGAAGGTTTGCCTGAGGCCAAGGAACTGCAGCTGGGTCTGCCACAAAGTTTTTGTAGTTATTTAAGTTTATTAGGAACTTACCTGTCTGGCCTTTTTGGAGGAGGGGGCTGAGAATCTGGCCTATAAGGTGTCCAAGTAAAGATGTAGCACTGAAGGAAAGTACAGTTGTGTACACTTACCATAAATGTAGATGTTCGAGTGTCTTCACTGTTGCAGTCATGACTGTAGGGTTCTCCCCTGCCGGCAGGCAGTCCTCGGTCGGCCAGAATCCCAAAGTCTGGGTCCGGCGTCGGCTGCTCAGCCATGCTCCCTGACGTCAGAGCGCCAGGAGTATAAAACTGACAGCCAACGCCATGTTCTCCAGTTTTTCTTGCCCCAGATGTCAGGAGTTCCAAAATGAGTAAGATCCCATACCCTTTGCAAATACACCTCAGAAGAAGGGTGAAGAAGGGAGCCACACAAAAGAAAAAATAAGAGGGGACAGGAGGGAGGGAAACCCAGACTGCAACAGTGAAGACACTCGAACATCTACATTTATGGTAAGTGTACACAACTGTACTATGTTCATCGTGTTTCACTGTTGCAGTCATGACTGTAGGGTAGAATCCCAAAGCAGAATAAAAGGGAGGTGGTCATAAAGTAGGGGGGGGCGGCTAAAAGGCCCTGCAAGACTGCAGAAGCAAAGCCTGCCCTAGACTTAGAGTAGAGAGGTAGATTGTAGTGCTTAGAAAAAGTATGCACTGTACTCCAAGTTGCAGCTTCCAAAATGTCTTTGGTAGGAACTCCCCTGAGGAAGGCAGCTGAAGTGGCAGCAGCTCTGGTAGAGTGAGTCCTTATACTCCCTGGGATTTGCTTTCCATGGTGTGAATAACTAAACCTGATTCCATGAGCAATCCATTTTGAAATGGTCTGTTTAGAAATGGCTTTGCCTTGGGAACTTGAAGCATAAGAAACAAACAACTGTTCTGATTTCCTGATGTCCTTGGTTCTGTCCAGGTAAAAACGTAGTTGTCTGTGTACATCCACGGAATGCAAGATCCTTTCCCCCTTATTTTGAGGACTGGGGAAAAAAGTTGGCAAGTGAATAGTTTGATTTAAAGCCACTTTGGAAACCACCTTAGGCATGAAAGTAGGATTAGTCCTTAAAGACACCCTATCTTGGTGAAAAATAATATAAGGTTCCACAGCCATGAGAGCTTGCAACTCCGAAACTCTCCTGGCAGAGGTCAGAGCTAACAGGATGGCTGTCTTCCAAGATAAAAACTTGATGTCAGATGTGGCAGCAGGCTCAAAAGGAGGTAAGGTGAGTTTTTCCAGAACATAGTTGAGATCCCAGGCAGGAATGGGAGGAGATCTAGGGGGCCTTAAGTTCTTAGCTCCTCTGAGAAATTGTCTCATGAGCTGGTGGGAAAAGATTGGAGGGTCTGTATTATAATGAGCAGAAATAGCAGAGGCATGAATCTTTATGGAAGAAAAAGAGAGACCCTTATGTAAGAGGTCTGTCAGGTATAGTAAAATCAGAGGAATGTCAGGAATAAGAGGGTCCGAATCCTGAGCCTGCATCCAGGTGCAAAATCTTTTCCATTTTCCTGCATAAGATTTTTTAGTGCTAGGCCATCTGGGCTTCTAAAATGACATCCACAACCTGCTTGGGAAGGAGAGAATGAATCATAGACCCTGGATTAACCAGGCTGCCAGGTTGAGAGTTTTGACATGGGAGTGCAGAACCTGACCCTGGTGTTGGGAAAGAAGGTTCGGAGACTGTGGTAAAACCCAAGGGGGCTCCAGAGAAAGGTTTTTCAGTGTTGGGTACCAAAACTGTAGAGGCCAATTTGGGGCCAGCAAAATTATCATCTTGGGCTTGTCCTGTTTGATCTTTAATAACACCCGTGGAAGAAGGGGTAGAGGCGGGAAGGCATACCCCCCCGAGAGGTTTCTCCAACTGAATGATAGTGCATCCACTTTCCAAGCTAGTTCGTGGAATGTCCTGGTGCAAAAAATCTGTAGTTGATGATTGAGGTGGGATGCAAAGAGGTCTATGTGAGGACATCCCCAGACTGCTGTAATCATCTTGAATATTTCGGTGTCCAGCATCCATTCGTGAGGGTTCGACAGGTTTCTGCTCAGACTGTCTGCCAGGAAGTTTTGCTTGCCTGGTAGAAACTGAGCTTGAAGTTCCAATTTGCAAGCTAGAACTGAGTTCCATAGATTCATGGCTAGTCTGCAAAGGGGATAGGAATGTGATCCCCCTTGCTTGTTTATGTACCACATAACTGTGGTGTTGTCTGTCCGTATCAGTAGTTGCCCTGGTTGTAGAAGATTCCTGAAGGCCAATAGAGCATTCTGAACGGCTAGCATTTCCTTTAAATTGATATGCAGGTGCTTCTGATCCTTTGTCCAAAGGCCCTGCAGACAGTTGCCCTGCAAATGGGCTCCCCATGCATAATCTGAGGCGTCCGTGGTTAGTATCTGACTGGCTGGAGGCAGACTGAAGGGTTTCCCTTTGTTTAGAGTACATGCCTTGGACCACCAAAGGAATTCCTTTTGAAGACAAGGTAGGACGGTGATCTGTATGTCTAAACTGTGGCAATGCTGAGACCATACACTTTTTAGGTACCACTGTATTTTCCTTATATGTAGTCTTGCATATGGTACGAGAAGGATGCAGGAGGCCATGTAACCCAAAGCCTGCAGGAATTTCCTTGCAGATAGCTGAGCTAATGTTGCCAAGGTTTTGAAAGTTGAAGCCAGCTGTAATTGTTTTTCCTATGTCAGAAATGCCATCTGGGTTGTTGTGTTTAGAAGAGCACCCAGAAAAGTTATCTGTTGCGAGGGTGTCAAATTTGACTTTTTTATGTTGACAGTGAATCCCAGGAACTTGAGAAGTTTCTGAACAAATTCTAGATGCTGGAGTAAGACATCCTTGCTGTCTGCCTGAATAAGACAATCGTCCAGATAAGGGTAAATTTGAATTCCCTTGAGTCTGCAATAAGCTACTACTGGAGCCAGGCACTTGGTGAAGACCCTGGGCGCAGTAGACAATCCAAAGGGCAGCGCAGAGAATTGATAATGCCTCGATCCGGCCTTGAACCTGAGGAATTTTCTGCACTCCTGCCTGATGGGAATGTGTAAATAAGCCTCCTTTAAATCCAAAGTTACCATCCATGCGTTTTTGGTCAGCATTGGGAGTAGCTGCTGTAGAGTAAGCATCTTAAATTTTGGTATTTCGAGAAAAATGTTTAAGACTGACAGATCCAGAATGGGTCTCCATGAATTTTGCTTTCTGGAGACTAGAAAGAGCCTCGAGTAAAAACCCTGTCCCATTTCTGAAAGTGGAACCAGTTCTATGGCTTTCATAGCCAAGAGGGCTTCCACCTGGTTTAAGGCCTCTAACCACTGATGTTTTGGTAGATCTGGCCATCCGCTTGGTCTTGGTAGGGTATGAAAATGGAATTTGTAACCTCTGGAAACCACATCCAGAACCCACTTGTCTTGGGTTATGAGTCCAATTTAGGTGAAAAAGAGAAAGTTTTCCCTCCGAGAAGGGCTTCCAGGCAAGAAGTTCCTGCAGCCCAACAGAGGGAGTCATTGAGCGTGTTTTCTATGAGCTTGCGGCCTGTCCTCTCCTCCCCTAGGGGTGGAAGCAGTCCACTGTCTTGGACTATAAGAGGTTTGCGTTTGAGGCCTTCCTCGGGAGCGTCTGTATCTGCCCCTCTAAGGCCTGTCTGAATTGGGAAAGGACCAATTTTTAGTAGGTCAATTCCTACTAAATCTGGGTGGCTGTACTTGTAAGAAATCCTTAACCATTTGCATGGATTTTGCTTTGTCCTCCATCTTCTTTATCACCTCTTCAGCCTTAGATCCAAACAAAACATGCTGAACAGAAGCATCCAATAACTTAGCTTTTACTTGATCTGGCAAGTTTTGTTCCTTTAACCATGCATGCCTTCTAATGACTGTACCAGAGGCAGCAGCCCTACAAGAAGCCTACAAGGCATCAAACCCACAGTGTAAACCATGCTTCCCAACTTGTTCAGTGGCATGCATTAAGTCATGTAATTCCTTATCATCTGCACAGGCGGAAATGGAAGTTAGCTTTAGTTTCAAAACAGACAGAAGGAATTGCTGGTATTTCAGCATATGAAATTGACAGTTTAAAGCCCTAATAGATAAAGTAGCTGAAGTGTACACTTTTTTGCCCCATCTTTCTAAAGATCTGGAATCCTTCTCAGTGGGAATGGGGTTTTTAGCAGAAGCGGCCTTAGCCCCCTTGGGGCCCTGAGAAATGGTTTCAGGATCAGCAGTAGGGTTCTTGTATAAAAACTGGTGGGAATCAGGAACCCTATAATATCTGTCTAGCTTAACAGGAGCTGGAGGAAAAGAGTCAGGAGTTAAGTTAGCCTCCGAAAAAGCATCATCCACAATATCCAAAATAGGAGGAATAGCCAGGGGTCTATGTTGGGGAAGAAGAAGAAAATCCCTTAGTCTTTTCTTAGATTCCGAGTACTCCTGTCCTTCCCAGTGAAAATGTTCCCTCATTTCATGCAAAGTTTCCCCAAAGGAGAAATCCTCAGGGGGAGAAGCTGAAGGAATGGATTCCTCAGCATCAGAATCCTCATAAGGAGGGAAAGAATATTCCTGGTCAGAAGAAGAAACTGAAGAAACAGAAGCCTGATCAGAGGTGTCATAATACACTTCCTGCCTTGGCCTTTTATCTGGAGGGGGATGTGAACCCCTAATCATAGTGAGCAAGTCCTCCGCCATCTTGAGTAACTGTTTCTGAGACTTGGGTGCCAGATCAGAAGAGGCCTGGGCTGCAGTCTTTGATTTGGAAGGAGTCTTTGCCTTTGTCTTTGGCTTTGCCTTTATTAGAAGTTGAATAGGCCTGAAAACCCCTTCAGAAGCCGGTACCTGCACAGCGGCTCCGGACCCATCCGAAGGAGCATTGTCCGAAGGTCCTGCAACAGAAATATTCAAAGGCCTAGTTGGCTCCTCGTGGGAGTCCGTTTCGGCTATCGGTTCTGAAATGGCTGACGACAGGGGCTGCAAAAGCGCCTCACTGACGACGGCCGAACCTGAAGCTGGCTCTGCTTGTACAACATAGTCTGATTTGGACCTCGAAGGCCTGTCTTTATCCTTGCGTCATTTGTGAACTCCGGTAGCCGGAACCGTATCCGACGACATTTTGTAATTAAAACGCCTACCGAAGTAATGAAATGCAAAATCGTACCTTCGTTTAATCGTACGTTGATTGAATCTAGCACAAAACCGACAACTAGCTACGTCGTGGTCAGGGCCTAAGCAAGGAATACAGTAAGAATGAAAATCCTTATGAGGTATTTGCTTCCCACATGAAATACAATTATTAACTTTTTCTGACATCAGACTGGAGCAAGAAAAAAGTTTCCCCAACGGGGTACTTAGCTTTGAGTAGGAGAATAAAGTCTTCGGACTGAAGTACGTTAATAAAAAATTGTCAGGAGTCAGCCGACCGGCACTTGCGAACTGCTATCACTGCACGGCAAGAAAGACTGGAGAACATGGCGTCGGCTGTCAGTTTTATACTCCTGGCGCTCTGACGTCAGGGAGCATGGCTGAGCAGCCGATGCCAGACCCAGACTTTGGGATTCTGGCCGACAGAGGACTGCCTGCCGGCAGGGGAGAACCCTACAGTCATGACTGCAACAGTGAAACACGATGAACATCTGGAGGAGGAGGAGTGCCCATTTCTAATAATCTGTTTTGCACCTCAGACACCTGTCTGGACTGCTGTTCAAAATGTTTCATTATGCTTTGCAAAGTTTCTCCAAAGAAAGACTCTTTCAAATCCAAATCCAAATCCAGTTCCTCATCAGAGGAGGAAGAATCTGAGGCCTGCTTTTGTGGAGTTACCTGAGAAGGCTAAGTCACAAAGGAAGGTCATTTCAGAGACATGATTGATTTGAATAACTCCTGAGAAAAATCAATTAATTCTTTTTCCCTGGTTGCATAAGAAGATGTTGCGTTTTTAAGTTTTTGCTTTTTCTTTTCAGGGGTGACGTCTGCCTGAATAAGCTTAGGGGGTTCTGAGCCATGGTGCACTTCTATCACAGAACTGTGAATCTCTTCTTACATAAGGATCTGAGGGATTCCTCACTTGGTCTCTAAGTTTTCTCTTAGGCAGGAGGCAGACTTCAGGGTCTTACGACATAGTTGAGTGGGTCAAGCATTTCAGACATTGGGTCTAGAGGAAGGTATTAAAGGCTTTTGGAATGAACAACTGGCAGACGGAGCAGGATTTATAGTCATGTTTGGGACCTAGACAGAACGGGGACTTAGTGTGCAAGTCTTTGTATGGAATTTGTCTACTGCACTCATACTTACCCCCTCCTTGTTGACATCTAACATTTATCAAAACAGTCAAAAGTTTAGAAGGAAGGATCCCTAATGGGGCACTTATCTGATCCAACAAGTGAAGCTACGGTACTGAGCGACCAAATGATTACATTCTGTCCAATGCAATGCCCTGCATTCAGGCTGGCAGTGAGATAGTCTGATGATCTCATACATATGTTCAGTTTCATACCCTGCTGCCTATGAGCTGAGGTAATCACCCAGACCAAATAAAGAACACGAGTATATTCTGTAGGAAGGGTGGATATGGATATAAAGATATGCATCTTTTAGGTCTACGGATACCAGAAAAACCTGAGAAAGTAGGAAAAGTAGAAGTGTTTGTAAGGACAGCATTTTAAAGGAGGGCACTCTCAGAAAGGTAAAGCTTTGGTACCCTAGCCGGATGTCAGCGAGCTACAACTCATCTGTTAAGAATACTGCAACAGTGACTCAGGACATTATTATATACAGTGTACAATTCACATTTTAAAATTCTATATATTTTATATGCTGCAATGTTTACTGAAGGCAACAACTGTAATTTCTTTTTTCCTGAAAAAAAAGACACTTTACTCAACTTAATACAAATATTCGGTGTTTTACTGAAAGATGATTGCACGTTTTGCTAACCCTGTCATATGTTATAACTGAAAAATGAAAAGTTAACAGATGCCCTACGCAGACCGTCTCAAAAAACTCCAGCTTTACTCTGCCGCATATTGCCTACTCAGAGGCGATCTCCGCCTAACATACAAAGCTATGTCAAACCCAGAGCTGCAGGACATGCTCCACGTAAAGAAATCCCAATCCCTGCAAGCTACACGCTCTAGGGACCTAAACCTTGTCACCACAATAAACAGAACATGCCGGAGGGATAGATTCCTGTCCCAGAGACTTCCCATACTCTGGAACAATCTACGTATCTAAATCAAAGCTCCTCATTAGCACTCTTCAAGAAAAATCTTGATGACTGGATGGGAGATAGGAAATTCACCCCGGGGATCACTTCTGTGGCTCTGCTTGACAGGGGTACAGAAAAATAATTTTCTTGTGTGGCAAAAGCCAAGGTACCATTTGGCTAGGTTTATATAGGCCCTAGGGCCAATAGCCTAGTAACTACCTATGAACCTATAAAGTACTATATGGTAGCTCTCAGAATGCCTGGCCAAAAAAAAAAAGTGGTGGCATACAAGGCAACAGAGCAGTTTAAAGGGAAACTGCAATATGAGGAGAATAAGAGAAGAATAGGAGCTGAACAGGAGCTAAAACAATTAGGCAGACCCCACGTGCTACTGGTAATCATCCGTTATCTTACTTGTATGTTTACAGGAAAAAAAAAACAGAGCAGGAAAACCAAATGTGACCCAAACAGTCACTAAAGACTAAAAGAATACAAGGTCGCATGTACAGCTAAATGCTACCACTCAGAGAAATGTGGAAAAAAAAACATTCATCCACCAATATTAAACGAAAAAACTAAGTTAACGACCTAGAGCATTTTTGTCCTGAATGCTTACATGAAAATAACAATTACAAGTGAGCAAACAATTTATACAGAGCCCATTAATTACATCACCTCCTAGTGGATCTTAAAATCAGCTGTTCTCTTCGCTTTAAAAACCTATACTACTACTATAATATTAAAATAAAATAAGACACCATTAAAGTGAAACAGATAAATGGGATTTGATGTTACATTTAAAATACTGTGCAAAATTAAATAATGTTTAAAAACAAGGGACCATGTATACTTATGATTAAAAAATGAATATACATAAAAACATGCATACAAAGAATTGGGCACATATATACCCAAGACATGCTTTTCACTACATTTCTGAGTGGTAGTGTTAGGCTGTACACGCAACCTTGTACTCTTTCGATGTTTACAGGAAAGCTACAATCACCTGCTTGATGAAAACTACCATAAATGTTTTAAAATCATTTAAATAATTTGAGTTTTAGGTGAAAAGTAAACAGTTTCATGTCTTCTAATTGACCACTTTTACGCGTTTTAATGCAATACAACTTGATTTATTTACTTAAAAAAGTTAGTGGAGTGATCAAAACCTTTAAGGGCTTTCCTGTATTAACAATGTTGTTCTGGCCTGCCAGAATAAAAGGTTTTGGCAACAAAAATGTTTTCTGAGAGTATTCTGTAGCATGCAGACAAACTGCAATTAGAATACCAACAGAGTATGAATTCAGACCTGGCTGTATTTTCTTTTCTACATACTTTTTTTCATATTTACTTTAATGGTACGCAAATTACAACGTGAGGTACATGAGTCATATGATAAAACTAGTAACCAGAAGCCCATTATAGACATGCAAAATAACCATGCAATGCCATGTAGATATGACAACTGAATGCAAGTAAAATACACAAAAAAAACGGACAAGAAACTGCCCACTGTGATACAAAGAAAACAGAAGCAACAAATGGCAAGTCTGAACACTTGGAACATAAAGCATAACAGGTACAATCAGCCCAAAAAATATCAAAGATTGTTAAAAAAAAGTACTTCTGAGTGTATAGAAATGACTGAGTAGTCACAAGTAAATCATCAAATAAATACACATTTATACATGGCTGGGACAGTCAGATATGCTGATTATAAGCAGGTGAATAAGAATATAAAGTGTGAGAAAGGACAAGGAAGAATTTTGTAGTAACCAGAGAAGAGTTTAGTCAGACATTAAAATAAGCTGTTTGTTCAGCATGAGCAAAGATTCAACTGTCCTCTTACTGCAGACATTTTTAGTACTGACAGTTTTTTTTTTTTTGAAAAATAAAACTTTATAAAGCATTTAACATCCCACCCAGTAATCAGTTTTATCTTATTGCCTGAAATTAAAACACAGATAAACAGTCAATGGAAAATGCTTCTGACTATACTATTAAAGTTTGTGTGTTGTATATTTCATTGTTTACATATTTATTGTAATTTTATTTTAGTAGACTTAGTTTTCTTTTAAATGCCATTTGGTGGATTTTTTTCAGCTAGTGTGTGAAGATTTGAACACTACAGCTAACTATGAAAGGACTAGTAAATGTTCACAGCACATCAACATAGCTCTACCAGGGTCTTAAATTATGAATTCACAAGGAGGACTTCCATGAACACAAAAGTAAAGTAATAAAAACTAAAAAAAAAAAAAAAAAAAAAAATCACTGTTTGAGCAGCAAATAGCACATATGAAGCAGAAATTGTCTTCAGAATAGACTCACTGTAATCCAAGACTGTACCTTAAATCAAGTCCAATGTAACAGCCACAAAATATACCAGCTGCTATTACATTCTCATGCAAAAAGAACAGGTTATAAATCCACCAAAGATGAAAGAAAATCCACCAACGAGTAATCCAAAGTCCGTTGAATCAAAACTTTATTATTAACACCACCAAAAAATAAAAAAGTAACATGAGACCAGGTTCAGCACTTTCGTCCTTACAGAACATTTTAACTTCTTCAGAACATGCCAACTTTTAGCTCTCATCCCTTTTTATACGCTTTGGTTAATAAGACTTACTTAAATAATCATTTCATAGTCTAGTGTCTTAAACATACGTTAAACAATGTGCATAAACTGTATAAGTAAATTAATATAAAAATAAAAACAATACATGTGAATATATATATATATATATATATGTATACATGACCGAATAATATTTTCTAAAGCACTTCTTTACTGTACAATAAAAACTTTTAAAACACTTTAAAACAATGTACTACAACAAAACTTCTAAATAAAACTCCTGATATTGCCAGGCAGTCTTCCATCCAAACACTAACCAGGCCTGACCCTGGTTAGCTTCCAAAGTCAGCCTTTTCAGGATGATGTAATTACAAGTGCACTGTTTGGAAAAGTGTTTCTTAAATTAAACATTCATGTTAAAAATCCAAAACTTGAAACAATAACCATATGAATCTTAAAAAAAGTAATAAAACTATTGTTTTTATGAAAATTTCATCATCTACATCATAGTATTTAAGTAAATTGTTAAGATGTTGTAGAAGTTACATACATACAAATTTTTCAAGGATGGACATTAATGCCCTTCTAGCTTGCCAACACACCAACACACTTGTTCCCATAATAAGTGTCCAGGCTGTTCTTAAAAATATCTAAACTAGTACTTGCTTGAATGTAATTTGGTAGTCTCTTCCATGCATTAGCTACTCTTGTCAGAGAACCAATTAGTACACTTCTCATTCCTATAGAATCTTCTATATAGACTGTCTGATGATTCTCTAGTACTTTTTGATAACCCCAAACATTCCCAGAGGTAGTTGTCTCTAAATGCCCTATATACCTGAATAAGATCTCCTATTGGATATCTGTAAGAGACACTGTACAAGTTCATATATTTTAGTCTTTCATAACAACTTACATTTTCACATCCATGGCTGCCCTTGGTACATTTCCGCTGTACTCTTTCCAGTTTACTCATGCTTGTTTTTTTATAGGGTCTCCATATTGTTATTCCATACTCAAGTTTCGGTCTAATATAACTAACAAAGACTTTTTTGATTTTCTAGATTTATCTTTTCATACAACCTATCATAAACCAGCTGGTTGATATGATTAGAAAATCTCATAGCTGAATCTACCCATATACCCAGATCCTTAAATGAGTCTACAGTTTCAAACACTGTGTGCTGTATTAAACATTCTCCTTTCAAATTATGTCTCCCAAATCTCATATGCTTAGTTTTTGATGTATTTGTCAGCATATTATTCTCCTGTGCTCAAATGGTCAATTTAGTCAAGTTATTTTGCAGACATGCCTTATCTGTAACACATGTAATCGGTTTAAACAATTTCAGATAGTCTGTATACAGACTGTAGAACACATCAGATGAAAATGTTAGGCATGAAAGATACAATTTAAACAAGTAAGGGCCTAGGACAGAGTCCTGTGGGACACCCTGACTGTAATCAAGGATTTCATCTGTCCATTTGCTGTATGATACTTGCCATGTCCTATTTGTAAGCCATGCAGCTATCCATCTTATCAACAGTACATCAATACCTAGTTGTAGTAATTTATTGATCAGTGTTTTGTGTATGACACTGTCAAATGCTGAAGTTAAATCTATATAAATTACAGCACAATTTTTCATTCATAGCTGTTATTACACTGTTATAGAACATCATATTACAGGTAGTAATAGATCTGTTTTCTACATATGCATGCTGATGTATGGTTTCAAGTCCCAACTTATCCAGTTCTGACAATAACTTATTCAATATTACCTTCTCCATTATCTTTCCACAACATGAAAGTAGACTTATGGGTCTACATGACTCTGGGTTTGTCCTACTCCCCTTTCCCCTAAAGACAGGTTTAATAAACATGTCTCCAATCTTGAGGAAATCTCCCCATATTTATATGACCTAGTGAATAATAGATATATAATGGTACTGTAAGTTCTTGCAAAAGTGTTCTCAGGTCATTGTTATTAATTCCGTTTCCTCTCTGTGCTTTGTTTGGATCCAGTTTGTGCAGTTCTTTTTCAATATAATCTAATTTGATTCCAGTATCTGGGGTTATCTGGATGTAACTAGGACAACTTATCACCCCTTTTGTGGAGCCAAACTGTTTTGCATAAGATTTTGTAAATATATCTATAATCTGTTGTGTCTGAGAATACATTTTAGAATCCGCATACATTTTATCAATTTGTGTCTTGACTCCTTCCACATCTTACGTATCTATAAAAAGGTTTCCTATTATGCTCAACATCTTTATATACATTTTCTTCAAAGTTTTCTTGATCTTGTCTTACAGTATGCTTAATCTGTTTGTTCAGCTTGTTTATTTCAATTTTCAAAGTTGCAGTTTGACCTCTCTTCCACTTCTTATATTTTTCTCTCAACTTAATCAGATATCTTGGTCTTATGGAAATGTATCCCCCTGATGTTTTATGCCTCGATCACGATTTTAAACATTTTTTAAATTTTTTTTGCACTCAAACAATTTCTCTTTCAAAACGTTCCACATTCCATCTGCTGTTTTTCCACTGAACACCTCACTCTAGTTAATTTTACATAGTGACTATTTTGCTTGCATATAATCTGTAATTAACCTTCTGTGCATTGGCTTGGATTTCAGTCTGGCAGAATTATCTAGCAACAAATTAACCTTTATAACCCCATGATCACTGCACATCAGTGGTGATAAAACTTGGAAGTTACAGTAATTTCTTTGGGAACACAAACAATGTCTACTATGTTCCGTCCCCTGGTATTTTTTTTTAATCTGAAGCAACTGTTGTTCCTGAATATATGCTGTGAATAAATTTCCCTACTTACATTGTTGAATCAATATTATTCCAGTCTGTTTCTGGTAAATTTAAGTCTCCAGCTAATATTACCCCCTCACCGTGTTTCATGCAAGAAATGTATGAATTCCTCTAAGTCATCTGCACTTGACTTTGGTGCTCTATACAATCCAACAATTGTTATATGTTCCAGGGTTTTCTTTATTGTCACAGTTGCACAGTCTATAGTATTGGTGTTATCATTGAACATATAATAATCACAGGTCTCATAGCTATCTTTAATCCCCATCATAACACCTTGACCTGATTTTTTTGTTAGAATGTCTGTTACAATAAAAACATTTATACCCTGACAGAACTGGTTTCCGGTCATTGTTCTTTAACCATGTTTCACAAACAATAACATATATCTTGTGGGAATGTAGCAAAATTTCCAATAAAAAAAGTTGATTATCAATGCTCCTAGCATTAACAACCATCAGAGATGCATCAAATGTTGCTATCTGTGAACTGTTAAATTTTTGACCTGGCAAAAATCCTGCCTTGTGTTTGTCAAATATTGCAAAATGTCTGCTGCAAAAATTTTCTTCCCTGACCTTGACAAATGCACACCATCCTGTCTGAACACGTGTCCAAAACAAGGCTTGGATGCTCTACACATTTTCATTTTTTAAAACAGGACATTTTTTCCATGTAGGTATTTACCCAAAACATCTTTGCATTCACAGTGATCTGACTATCCTTTCTATAGGTGATTTGTGAAAAATACGTCCTAACACCAGTACAAGCTATACTAAGCTATACTATCTAAAAAGGCGGTCAGTTTCCTACTAACAGTCAGAGAATCCTTGCGGGTGACATCATTTGCATCAACATGAATCAAAACAGATCCATACTTCCGTACATTAAGGCGTTCCAAGTAGTAGTTCTGAAGAAGTTCCATTTATATGGTTAAGGAACGAAAGTGCTCAACTCTTATTATTTTATCCATTAAAGTAGTTTTGGATTTAGTTTGTACCTTGGTGTTGAGTCTTTGGAGTACAGGAGTGTCTGTGGTTATCCAGTTTGTGTTTCCTATTTTGTACATATATTCGTGGAGGTGATGTCTGTTTCTCCTAGTACGCATCCAGTGGGCTCTTCTGGGCAGTCAACTGAATTGCAAAAATCCATTGGTGATTTGACCCTTTTGCTGCAGCAAATGAACTGTAATTTGGAAGGATTATGCATGTCGGGCTGCCAAGGTAATTATAGAAGAGCAATAGTAGTTAGTGGCTTGAGTCTGGGCTTACCGTGAAGCCTTCCCCAGCCTTGGTATGTCAGTGCCTCCTTTTGAGTTTACTACTTGGAAATCTAGCAAACTCGAGCTATATATTGACAACAGAATGGAAGGGCACTATCAGCTACAAGAAAAAGGTTCTATGTGACAGCAATTAAAAGGGTTTGAAAAGAAGTTGTTGACATTCAAAAAACTGAAACTAGAAAAAAAGTACAGTTGTGTACACTTACCATAAATGTAGATGTTCGAGTGTATTCACTGTTGCAGTCATAACATTTGGGTTATCCTGCTGGCAGGTTGCCCAATTTCAAAGTCTTGGGCCCTGCGTCGGTTGCTGTCGCCACTTCCCTGATGTCAGGTTATCAGGGGTATAAAAGATGCAGCCAACGCCATTTTATTCAGTTTTTCTTGCCCCAGATGTCAGGTGCCCCCAAAAGGGTAGGCTAAAATTATGTAAATAAAACATACATGTACCAAAATAAGCTTTACCTTCATCTATAACCAAATACACCACCTAGGTTGTATAGATTAGAGAAGTAAAGATAAGTTCCAGCAAAAATAAGGGGGATGGTGGGTGGGTAACCTGGACTGAAATGGTGAATACACTCTAATATCTACATTTATGGTAAGTATACACAACTGTACTATGTTTTTCGTGTTTCACTGTTGCAGTCATTACATTTGGGTTGAGTCCCAAAGCTATGGTTGGGGGGCTGGAGCGGCTATGAGGCCCTGCAGAACTACAGTGGCAAAGCCTGCCCTGGATTTAGAGTAAAGAGGCAGATTGTAATATTTTGTGAAGGTATGCACTGAACTCCAAGTAGCAGCCTCTAAAATGTCTTTGGTTGGTACTCACCTGAGAAAGGCTGCAGAAGTGGCTGCAGTTCTGGTTGAATGTGGCCTAATACCCTTAGGCACTGGTTTGCCATGCTGCGAGTAGCAGAAACGAATGCAGTGACCTATCCACCTTGAAATAGTCTGCTTGGAGATAGCCTTTCCTTGTGATGCTGTGGCATATGCCACTAGCAATTGTTCTGTCTTTCTAAAAACTTTAGTTTTGTCCAAGTAGAATCTAAGTTGTCTGTGTACGTCCAAAGAATGCAGAATTTTCTCCCCCTTGTTCTGTGGATTTGGATAAAAAGTTGGCAAATGAACTGTTTGGTTAAGAGCTACACTGGATACCACCTTAGACATAAATGTAGGGTTTTGTGCACAGAGAGACCCTGTCTGGATAAAAAATGATAAAGGGTTCCACAGCCATGAGAGCCTGTAGCTCTGAAACTCGTCTTGCAGAAGTTATTGCTAGGAGCAGAGCTGTTTTCCAAGATAAGAACTTTATATCCGCAGTAGCAGCTGGCTCAAAAGGAGGTAAGGTGAGTTTTTCCAAGACATAATTGAGGTCCCATGCAGGTGTTGGTGTTCTCCTTGGAGGCCTCAAGTTTTTGGCTCCTCTGAGGTACTGCCTTAATAAAGGATGAGAAAAAAGTGTTGGTTCTGTATTGTAATGAGCCAAAATGGCAGAGGCATGGATTTTAATTGATGAAAAAGATAGGCCTTTGTTCAGCATCTCAGTTAAGTATTTCAAAATCTGAGGAATATTTGGGACAGCTGTATCAGTTCCTTGAGCTTGGTTCTGCAAAATCTCTTCCATTTCCCAGCATAGGATTTTCTAGTACTAGGCCTTCTGGCTTCTAAAATGACATCCATCACAGCTTTACTGAGAGGTGTGGTTTGTATGACTACATTATCCGCCATGCTGCCAGGTTTAGGGTCCTGAGTTGGCTGTGCAGAATCTGATTGTTTTGCTGGGACAGTAGATGAGGTATTTGAGGTAAGGTCCAGGCTGGGCATTGGGAGAAGTTCCTTAAGATCGGATACCAGTACTGGCGTGGCCAGTCTGGGGCAATCAGAATAATTTTTGGTTTCTCCTGCCTGACCTTTAGGAGTACCTTGGGGAGGAGAGGCAGTGGAGGAAAGGCATATACTGATAGGTTTGTCCAGTTGAAAGATAAGGCATCCACTTTCCAAGCGTGTCTGTGATAAGTCCTTGTGCAGAATCTTTTTAGTTGACTGTTTTGAGAGAAGGCAAATAGATCTATGTCCGGGCATCCCCATTTCTTTGTTATCATGCTGAAGACTTGTGGATCCAGGTGCCACTCGTGGGGATCCATGAGGTTTCTGCTTAGTTCATCTGCCAGAGTATTTTCCTTTCCTGGCAGGAATTGTGCCTGCAGATGAACTTGGTAAGTCAATGCTGTGTCCCATAAAGCCATGGCTTGTCTGCACAGGGGATAAGAATGAGTACCCCCCTGCTTGTTTATGTACCACATGACCGTGGTGTTGTCTGTCTTTATTAGTAGTTGTTGGATGAAGTAGGTCCTTGAAGGCTGTCGGGGCATTTTGAACAGCTAGCATCTCTTTTCGATTGATATGCAGATGCTTTTGGTTTGTGGACCAGGTGCCCTGAATGCCTCTTCCTGCCATGTGTGCTCCCCAGGCATAATCTGAAGCATCCGTCGTTAGGCTCTGCCTGGCTGGGGGTAGTGAGAATGGCTGTCCCTTGTTTTGGTGATGAGCCTTTGTCCACCATCGAAACTCCTGTTGCAGGCAGGGAATTAGAGTAATCATTGTTTCCAGGCTGTGGCAATGTTGTGTCCAGACACTTTTTAGGTACCACTGAATTTTCCTCATATGCAGTCTTGCATATGGAATTAGTAAGATGCAGAATGCCATGAAGCCCAAAGCCTGCAGAATTTTTCTTGCAGATAACTGGGCCTTTGTTGCCATTTCCTTGAAATACGTAGTCAGTTGCCTTCATTTGTCTGGAGTGAGATAAGCCATCTGGGCAGTTGTACTTAAGTTTGCACCCAGGAATATTATCTCTTGAGAGGGTACTAGTTTTGATTTATTTTTGTTGACTGTGTGCCCTAGGCATGTTAAAAGTCTTATCACAAATGTCAGATGCTGTAGTAGAATGTCCTTGTTCTCTGCTTGTATGAGGCAGTTGTCCAAGTAAGGATATATTTGTATTCCTCTTTGTCTGCAGTAAGCAATTGCTGGTGCCAGGCACTTTGTGAAGGCCCTGGGCACAGTAGATAAGCCAAAAGGCAATGCAGAGAATTGGTAATGCTTTGAGCCAGCCTTGAATCTGAGGTATCTTCTGCATGATTGTCTGATTTGGACATGCAGGTATTACTCTTTTAGGTCTAAAGTCACGAGCCAAACCTTGCTGTCCAGCATGGGCAGAAGTTGCTGTAAGGTCAACATCTTGAATTTTGGTATATTCAGGAAAGTGTTTAGAATAGGTAGGTCCAGTATAGGTCTTCATGCTTTGTCCTTTCTGGGTACCAAGAACAGTCGAGTAAAATCCTTGTCCCTGCTCTTGCTGTGGCACTTGTTGAATTGCCCTCATGTCCATGAGAGCTGCGACCTGTTTTTGAGCTTCTGCCCATTGATTTTTTGGCAGGTCTGGCCAACTGTTTGGCTTTGGCAGGGTATGGAAATGAAACTTGTAGCCTTGTGACACTGTCTAGAACCAATTTGTCCTGGGTTATAATGTGCCAATTTTGAGAAAAAAGTGCTAGTTTTCCCCCTAAGGGTGCTGCCAGAAGATAAGTGCTTGGTGCAGGCAGGGGGAAGTCATTGGGACTGTTTCCTGTATGATTGTGCTTTGTCTTCTCCACCTTTGGAGGTAGAAGCACTCCACTGCTTAGACCTGTAGGATCCTTGTGGCTGTGATCTGCCTCTAGGGCAACTGGATCTGCCCCTTTGAGGT
Source organism: Protopterus annectens (assembly GCF_019279795.1). Classification (NCBI taxonomy): domain Eukaryota; kingdom Metazoa; phylum Chordata; order Ceratodontiformes; family Protopteridae; genus Protopterus; species Protopterus annectens. The sequence continues at coordinate 16,645,658 of NC_056751.1, forward strand.
CTGTCCGAGACTGGAAAGGACCAATTCTTTGTAGGCCAGTGTCTGCTAAATCCAGGTGGCTGTACCTGTAAGAAATCCTTGACCGTTTGCATAGATTTAGCTTTGTCCTCCATTGTCTTTAACACCTCCTCTGCCTTAACACCAAACAAGGTATCATGTTGTAAAGGAGCATCTAATAATTTTGCTTTAACATGGTCAAGCAGATTTTGTTCCTTTAACCAAGCATGCCTCCTAATGACAGAATCCGTAACAGCGGCCCTGCAGGAGGCCTCCAGAGAATCAAACCCACATTGCAAAGTATGCTTTCCAACTTGTTCAGCTGCATGCAATAAATCCTGCATTTCTTTGTTTTCTGCACATTCAGAATTTGCCATCATTTTCTGTTTAAGCAGTGTCATGGCGTATTGCTGATATTTGAGCATATGAAACTGGCAATTTAAGGCCCTTATAGCCAAAGTAGCAGATGTGTAAATCTTTTTTCCCCATCTATCCAGTGCCCTAGAATCCCTGTCAGAGGGGGTAAGGTTTTTTTGCAGTAGAAGCCTTGACCCCATTTGGACCCTGGGAAATAGTTTCTGGGTCTGCAGTAGGGTTTTTGAAAAGGAATTTATGAGAGTCAGGGACCCTGTAGTATCTGTCCGGCTTAACAGGAGCTGGAGGTAGAGAGTCAGGGGTCAGACTAGACTCCGAGAACACATCATCTACAATGTCCAAAACAGGTGGAATAGCTAGAGGCCTGTGTTGAGGTAGTAAGAGGAAGTCTCTGAGCCTTTTCTTAGATTCTGAAAACTCTTGGCTCTCCCAGTGGAAGTGCTCCCTCATGGTATGCAAGGTTTCCCCAGAAGAGTAGTCCTCAGGAGGAGAAGCTGAAGGAATTGATTCTTCAGCATCAGAATCCTCATAGGGGTGAATAGAATATTCCTGATCAGAAGAGGAATCAGAAGAAATGGAAACTTGATCTGAAGATTCATAGTCTGTCTCTTGCCTAGGCCTCTTATCAGGAGGGGGATGGGAACCCCTGATCAAGATAATTAAGTCTTCTGCCATTTTGAGCATTTGTTTTTTGGGCATGGAGGCCTGTCCTTGTGGCTGGTGAACTTGTTTCTTTGCCTTTAAAGGTGTTTTAGTCTTTGAAGTCGGTTTGATATATAATTGTTTAGGTCTGAATACACCCTCAGAAGTCGATGCCTGCTGAGCGGCTCCAGACCCATCTGAGGGAATAATCACCGAGGCTTCAATACCTTGAGTTTTCAGTGGCCTGACTGACTCCACAAGGGAGTCGGTAGCGGCTTGCGACTCTAAAGTAGCGGGCGTCAGGGACTGCGAAAGTGCCTCACTGAGAACCGGTGAACCGGCAACTTGCTTAGGAAAAGCTTCGTCGGTTTTGGACCTTGGTTGCCTGTCTTTTTCTTTATGTTTTTTGTGAACTCTGGTAGTCAGATGGCTGTCCAACAACATTGTATAATTAAATCTTCGCCCAAAACAGCTTAATGCAAAAATCGTACCGACGCTTAATAGTGCGTTGGTTAAATCTAGCACAAAACTGACAACTAGCAACGTCGTGGTCAGGGCCTAGGCAAGGAATACAGTAGGAATGAAAGTCCATATGAGGTATTTGCTTCCCACAAGAAATACAATTATTAACTTTTTCTGACATCTGTCTGGAGCAAGAAAAAAGTTTCCCCAACGGGGTACTTAGCTTTTAATGAAGACTTCGGATCTGAAACTCGAACACGAAAATCTCAGGAGTCGGCCGACTGGCACTTGCAAACTGCTTCGGCAATAAAGACTGAATAAAATGGCGTCAGCTGCATCTTTTATACCCCTGACGACCTGACATCAGGGAAGAGGCGACAGCAACCGACGCAGGACCCAAGACTTTGGAATTCAGGCCGACTGAGGACAACCTGCCAGCAGGATAACCCAAATGTAATGACTGCAACAGTGAAATATGAAGAACATCTCTTAAATGAATGTATTGTGAGATGGCAGGTTCCAAAAGGTTTAGACTTTGGAAATAATCCTAATGGTGTATCAAAAGGATCGGACTATCACAAAGAACTGTTCGATTTTTTTTTGATAAGGTGGGTTGTGAGTTAATACGTATTATGGTGAAACATGATATTAAAATTGAAAAACTGTTCAATGAAAGACTCCATGAACGCTTCCTTGTGGAGTGATTTTCTGTTTGATCACTATAGTGTTAACTATGAATATGTATTTAAAAATATGGACAGAATTTGTGAAAGTATTTTAAAAAGGAAATCTGAGAAACTTCATAGAGATTCCTTAATTTATCGTAACCATCAAGTGTATTCGGACCCACCAGGTAGCCATGGAAATGGGGGAGGAGATGCTGATATTTCACCAATGGGATATGAGCGAGTGATGTCATCAGAAGGAGGCATTTCTACCACTAGAGGAAGGGCAGTCCCTTTAGGAAACAATTCATTGAACAACCAGCCTCTGTGGAGATAGGAGAGAATCCAGAACCAAAAGGAGGAGAACAAATAACGGAATCAACCAGGGGAACAGAGATATCAGCACCAAGGGGCGAGTCCAAAGCAATTTTCTTATCAATGGAAAGGCAGGCACAATTAAATGCTAATTTGTTCAATACTGAAGATGTAGGTACTGTGAAAATAATTTATAATTCTTAAAAAGATTTTGCTTTGTATAATTTTTCCACTAGAGAGATTCGAATGGAACATGCTGATGTATTATCAAAAGGCTCATAATTTGTTCCAGCAAGAAGGGCATGTTTGGCTAATAGTCTAATTGATTTAAAATTGTTTGTTCGGAAAATCAACTTGGCTTTTTGGTTTAAAGTCAAAGGATGTGTATGTTTTGAAGAATTAAGAAGACCAAGTTATTTTAACCCCCCCTTTGAATTAACTGGTTCCTACCTTTGAAAAAAATGTGAATTGGACTTTCGTGAGGTGTTAAATAATAATAGAAGAATGAAAGTCTTTAATGTCTCATGAGGAGGTACTTTTGTGAATGATATAGTTACAGGTAGGACTATACGGGTTATGAAACCAGACAAAGGGGGAGGTTTTGGTTGTTATGACAAACAATGTTTATATCAATACGATGAATGTATTATTGATGGATGAAACATATGTTGAGATTTCCAGGAATGAAATAAATGTAGGACATACAAAAATTGATGATCTTTTAAATGGTTTATCACAGAACCAGACATGTGTGGGGGAATTTAATTATATGCATAATGATCAACAGGTGATTGCTAGTATGGTCAGTATCCCAAAATTGCACAAATCTATGCTTGATCATCCCACGAGGCCAGTAACAGATGCTACAAGGAATAAAACTTATTTTATAGCAAAATTTATTGAAAAATCATTAAAAATAGTTTGAACAAACTTTCTTACATTTGTGAAGATCCATGTCAGTTTTAACTAACATTGTGAGTTTGCCTTATAAAGATGAAAACATTTTAGTTACCATAGATGTGCAAAATCTTTATTCTGTCATTCCCCATGATTTAGGTTTAACATTGTAGAGTTGGGGAGTGACAGGGTTAATTTGATGGTAACATTGCTGGAAGTAATATTAAAAAAATTACATATACTTTGAAGGACAATTTTTCAAGCAAAGCACAGGTAGCAATGGGTGCAGCATGCGCTCCATCTTTTGCAAATTAATTATAGCTGGATGGAAAGCCAGATATGTATTTAATAGTAACTACAGGGGCTGTTGAACATGTACGAAATTTCTGGACAGTATATTTTAATATAGAATGATACTGAAGCAAATTTGTTAGAATTCATACAATATACTAATTGTATGGAATCATATTTTAAAATTTACACGTGATTCCCCATGATAAAATAGCATTTTTGGATGTTAAACTGGAAAAAGATGAATTGCGGCATAGAGTTTCTCTAATATATATATATATATATATATATATATATATATATATATATATATATATATAGGAAAACCACCTTCTCCAGTACTTACTTACATTATTCAAGTTGGCAACCCATTCATTAAAAAAAGGCAGTGGTGAAAGGCCAGCTAGTGAGGCTGGCCAGAATGGTCTCAGATTTAGAAGCTTTTACAAATGAATGTCAGGTAGTGTTATATATGTTTTGTCAGAGAGGTTTATCTAACAGATTTTTTATTAGAAATTAAAAAGGAAGTTTTGGAAAAAAGAATTAGAGAAGACTGTTTACCTCTTACAGAGGTAAGTAACCCTCCAGAAAAAAGTTTGGAAAAAGACGTGGTGAAATTTGAAAACAAAAGCAGAGCATTCATTACTACTTATAATATAGATAGTAGAGAGTTGGTTAATATTACATACAAAAATTGGAATGCGTTTAAGCTGGAGGTGGGAGTTTTAGAGAAGGTAGGAGAAAAAACATTGATAGTATATATAAGAAGGATAAATGTTTCAAACAGTTATTAGAGGCAAATCATGGATTAAGAAAGATGGGTTTTCCATTCAATTTAGATGAATGCAGAAGAATTGGGCATGTTTAAATGTTGTAAATGCAGGCAATGTCTCTATATAAAAGTGATGGATAGTTTTGATAGAAATGGTGCTACAATATTAACAGGCATTTTACTTGTGATTCTAAGCAGGTGGTTTATTTAGCTGTGTGTGAGGTATACACACAGCTTTCTATGTGGGTAAGACCTTATGAAAATTAAAAGATAGAATATATGAGCACCTGCTAGAAACAAGGAATACAAAATTAACTAGTGTGCTTTACAAACATATACAGAACAATAGAGGGCATAAATTTGTTTGTGGTCATACAGCAGACAAATCAAGACCCTAGATGATTTTTTATGAAAGAGCATTTAGAAAAGAGTGAATTGCAGTGGCAATTACTTTTAAATGCATTAAGTATCCCAGGGTTGAATGAATCCAGCTCTTATCAGTTCAGTATTAAAACTAAAGCATTATGTTGCTTACAAAAATAGTTTTAGTAACCCCAGATTATACAGTTGGAGTGCAACATAATAGGTTACAAATTTAGAAGATTTTTTATGCATATATTAAATATAAAAATGCATGTTTTGTTTTATTTATATGCACTTTTTATTTGCCTGACTAGCTTGGTCTGCAAGGCTATGGAAAGGATCATCATGGACCTCATAAATAAAGATATTGGGGACCTACAGACACTGGATCCTACCCAGTTTGGCTTTGTTAAGGGCAGATCCTGCCTCTTAAACCCGGTCGATTTCTTTGAAACAGTCACCAAGGCCATTGACGAGGGGAAGGTGGTCCACACAGCCTACCTGGACCTCGCAAAAGCCTTCGATACAATACCCCACTCGGGCATTATAGATAAGCTCACCAGCTTAAATATAAACCCCTATGTCACTAGATGGGTTGCAAACTGGCTCAAGGACAGAACCCACATGGTTACAATTGCTGGAGCCATGTCAGACTCCAAACCAGTTACAAGTGGTGTCCCACAAGGCTCAGTCCTGGGACCTCTCTTGTTCGGTATATATTTCTCGGCGGTACAGGCCAACATGGAAGGACTGTGGCTGACCAAGTTCACAGATGACTGCAAACTGGGCGCCATAATCAACTCTCCAGCCGACAAAAGCATCCTCCAAAAGGGCCTCATAGAAACAGACAACTGGTGCCAGAGCCATGGCCTCAAGCTAAACGCCAAAAAGTGTATAGTCATCCCTTTGGCAAAAACAGTGCCCACAAATTACCACATAGGTGGTAATCCATTAAGTACAGAAGAAGTCATTAGGGACCTGGGGACCCAAGTTGATAGCAATCTCTCATTTGACAACCACGTGGCCAAAGTGGTTAGAAAAACATTTTATATAGCCCACCTAATCGTGAAGGGATTCACATCTAGATCAGGGGAGGTCATCGTACCTCTTTACTCATCCCTCATCAGGCCCATAATTGAGTACAATGCCCTTTTGGGATGTACCTTACCAGACACCTGCAGCAACTGGAAAGACCCCAAAAGTACCTCAACAAGAGGATCAAAGGGCTCAAACAGATGCCATATGCTGCCCGGTTAAAGAAACTCCAGCTCTACTCAGTGGCATACCGCCTGCTCAGAGGCGATCTGTGCCTGACGTATAAAGCCATGTCCAACCCGGAATTAATGGACATGCTGCACCTCAGAAAATCCAAATCCCATCGAGCCACGCTCGAGAGACTTGAACCTCAGCACTGAAATAAATAGGACATGCTGGAGGGACAGATTCATAACCCAGAGGCTCCCTTCACTCTGGAATAAAATCCCAGTCCAGGTTAGGCAGAGTCCCACATTGACTCTCTTCAAGAGGAATCTTGATGAGTGGATGGGAGATCGTAGGTTTACCCCAGCTATCACTTCTGTGTCACTGTTAGACAGAGGCACAGTATACTAACCTCAAAAAAAGGCATAGCAAAATTAATTTAAAATGGGTGACGAAAGCCAAACACACTCTGGCTAGGCTTATAAATGCCCTAGGGCAGATAGTCTAGTATGAACCTATGAACCTATATACATAATATTTTTAAATCATGTTGACTAAAAGTTGAACATTTTATGAGATTTTTAGTAGCTCATATAGTTTTGCAAGTTAAATTTTAGGAAACAGTTGAGCGTTATTTTATTACCTCTTCAGCAAGTGTAGAAAACTAATCAATGTTAAGTGGCACTACATCATAGTATTTAAGTAAATTGTTGAGACGTTGTAGTAGTTCTGAAGAAGTTCCATTTAGTTAAGGAACAAAAGCACTTACTCTTGTTATTATTTTATCCATTAAAGTCATTTTGGATTTAGTTTGAACCTTTTTGTTGAGTCCTTGGAGTACAGGAGTGTCTGTGGTTATCCAGTTTGTGTTTCTGTTTTGTATGTATATTCATTTGTTTCTTTCCATAAAATAAATATATAATTCAAAAAGCGTAGGTACAAGCTCCAATGATTCCTGTACATACTTGTCATAATGTATTTCTTTTCCCATGCATACATATTATTTCCACATGTTGGGGCACAACTAGCTCCCATTGCCACTCAAGATATCTGCCTGAATATTCTCCCTCAAACCAGAAATAATTACACTTTAAAATTATTTCCATCAAGTCACAAATAAAACCTGTCATAATAGAATCTAAGGTACTTCATTTGTAAACCATCTCCAGGAACATTCAATTTCTTCTTCATAGGGGATGGAGGAAAACAAATCCAAATCATCAACAGTAGTGAAACTACTAAAATAATTATAAAATTCTTGTCTCACTTTGCTTAAAAATGTCATGAATCCTTCAATATATATTCCACATTACTTACACATTCCTTAAGCATGAAATCAACAAAAACTCATAATAAATATATCACTGAGTTATGTGCGGAGACCATTAACCTGTATGGTGGTTTCTCTAAACTATTATGTACTTTAGGGATTCCAAACAAGGTAAGTATTATTGTATTTTCATTGTACAATAAAATACATATTTTCTCATTTTAATAGAGTCCTGTAAAAATAAAGAAATTTTCTTTTTTTGATAAATTAACTTCATTAATGGAAACCCTTTCATACTTCTCTGTATTACTCAAAATTGCATTCATACTACTTGCATAACCCATTTTATCCACTAAAACAATACCGCCCCTTTGTCAGGTTCCATGATTCTTAAATTTCTGTTACTTCTAAGTACCTTCATTAGGTAATTTTCCTCTAGTTAGATTCTGGTATTTCTTTTTTGATTTTTCAGCACCTGATATATGTCATTATTACATACCTTTTCAAAAGTGGCCACTACAGGGAGAAGAGTCGGGTTAAATACACTTTTTCTTTTTACTATATCTATGCTATTCTCAGTTTGAATTTCATTTCCATTACCTTTTCCTTTAAAAAAAAGATTTAGATTTAATTTTCTTGTAAAAACTTTTAATTCTATTAAGACATCAGCTGGGTCAGTTCTCTTCCTAGGGACACATTTATTTTTTAAATAAATTAAAATAACTTTGTTAAAATTATTCTTGAAGTGCTTATTTACATTTATCCAATAATGATACAATTTTCATAAAAACAATGCTTTTTAAGATCTATAGGATTATTTCAAAGATTTTTAACACTAATATTTAATTTAAGAAGCACATTTCCAAACAGTGCACTTGTAATTACTTCATCCTGAAAGGGCTGGCTTTGGAAGCTAACCAGGGTCAGGCCTGGTTAGTGTTTGGATGGGAGACTGCCTGGCAATATCAGAAGTTTTATTTATAAGTTTTGTTGTAGTACATTGTTTTAAAGTGTTTTTAAATGTTTTTATTATACAGTGAAGAAGTGCTTTACAAAATATTATTTGGTCGCTTATATATATATATATATATATATATATATATATATATATATATATGTATTTACATGTATTGTTGTGTTTTTATTTTTATATTAATTATTTATGCAGTTTATCCACATTGTTTATCATACCTTTAAGAAACAATAGACTATGAAATTATTATTTAATTAAGTCTTATTAACCATAGGGTATAAAGTGGGATGAGAGCTAAAAGATGGCAAGTATTGAAGTCCAAATGTTCTGTAAGGATGAAAGCACTAAACCTGCTCTTAAGATGTTACTTTTTATTTTTTGGTGGTGTTAATAAAGCTTTGTTTCAACAGACTATGGATTTCATGTTGATGGATTTTCTTTCATCGTTGGTGGATTTATAACATATTCCATTTGCATGAGAATGTTAACAGCAGTTGTCTTTTTCTGGCTATTACATTAAACAAAATGTCAACAAAGCAGTGCACCCACATGGGTTAAGCACTAAAAATGTTCCCTCTAAAGTATTAAAGGCCATGTGTTTAGGCAACTCACTGAGAAAAAAAATTACCCTTCTCTTTTTAACCATAACACTACCACCCTATATAAAATAAAAATATTCCTAATACACATACTCCCTCCTTTAATGAAAAGTAAATATTACATCCTGAGTAAAAACTCATCTCCACTTAAGCTATCTTCACTAAACCTGATGCTCGCTGGTGATATCCATCCCAACCCCAGGACCTAACCCCAACCCCTCTCTCATCACTAATCCCCCCCCCCCAACTCCACACCACAAAGTACATCCTTCACAACATCTGAATATTTATCCTTTATATCACTTAACATACAGAGTATCCTAAACAAAGTTACTCCCCTACACTCCTGGGTCTCTCTACTCACTACTGACATTCTTACTCTCTCTCAAACTTGGCTAAAACCACATATTGACAACTCTGAATTTCTTCCCCCAGGCTACACTATTTTCAGACAGGACAGACTCAAGAAAAGAGGAGATTGTGTAGATTTCTCTACTCCAAACACCTCTCTCTCTCCCCTATTTCAATCTCTCCACCAAACTTCCATCCAGCAGAAATTCTATAAATAAACACACAAACTAGCCATTGCTACTAAATATATTTCCCCCTCCATCCCTACTCTCAAACTCTATTTCCTTGATTTCACAGTCTGTCACCTATGAAGTTGTCATTTTGGGTGATGTCAATATAGACTGGAATACATTCATCACAGACTCTCACAGCTCCTGCATAAACCTCTGTGGTTTCTACCAGCTAATCACTACCCAATTCACATACTAAAAAACTCCAACACTGGCACAACACTGAACTGGATCCTGACATCCAATCCTAACCTTTACCAAAACCCCACCACCCTGCCAGACTCCCTTAGTGACCACCTTCCCACCACTGTACAAAGACACTCTCCCCAGCAGCAGAAAACCCACCAATATACAGAATGTCTCAATCTCACCAATTTTAATATAGATACATTTAACCTAATGCTCTCCTCAATAAACTGGTCATTTCTACAAGATCCCCTTTGGAAGATGCTGTTCTAAAATAGAACAGCATCTTCCTCAATACTCTCAACTCTCTGCCCCCTCTAGGAAAATCAAACTAAAATGCCACTATGTCCCCATAGTCAACTCAAGCCACTCATACCCTAATGCACAAGAGGGATAGTGCCTGGAAAAGCTGAAAAAAAACCCCAACTTACCTACACTCTCCTATAGGGAGCTCTGCAACTTAACCAAAAAACAAGCCATCCTAAATTTTTACCAGAAGCACTCAATAACCCACACTCAATTCCATTCTGTTAAAACTACTTCACCCTGGAAATCCTTCTCCACCTAACCCTTGCCCAACAGTTACTCCTTAGAACAGCCACCTTTCTTAATTCCTTTACAGAATCTATCCAAAAGCCAACCAAACAAGATAACAATATCACCCCCAGTAACCCCAACATTTTCCTCACTACTTTATTCTCATTTACACCTCTCCCAACTAACTACATCAGGTCACTGCTCAGTAAACTGAAACCATGTTCAACATCAGCTGACAGTCTACCCCCCCCCACCCATTTCCAAAACATGCTGCTAATTCAGTTGCTTACCCCCGTCTCCATACTTATAAATAGACCTATCCAAGAAAATACAGTCCCAGATATCTGGAAAAAATTCTATGTTTTACCCCTTCACAAAGGTGGTAATTTTACTGATCCCTCTAACCTCAGACCTATAACCATTCTGTCTCCTTTATCTAAAATACTTGAAAAATTTACTCACAAACAGCTCCTCAATCATCTGTTACATGAAAATCTAACTCCTACCCAGCACGGATTTCATCCTCAACATAGCACATCTAGTGATCTTACATCTTTCAAACATAGTACTGCTGAAGCTCAGGATGATAATAAATCAGTCTCCTGTCTATTCTTTGACCTCTCTAAGGCCTTTGATACTGTCTCCCATCCTCTACTGCTGTCCATACTCACTAACCTCAGTCTCACTAACTCTACCATACACTAGTTCAGTAACTATGTGTCAAAAAGATTTCAATCAGTCAAACGGCTATCATCCTTTTCTCCCTTCCTAACTGCAAAACACAGGGTTCCGCATGGCTCCATTCTTGGTCCCCTTCTCTTAAACATCTTTACTAACTACCTCTACACCTCATGTTCCCTCTCTAGAGTAATACAATATGCCGACAGCTCTGTCATCTCCTGCTCTGACAACTTAAACTACACTCCATCACTCAACAATCTCTACACTGTTGAAAATGGCTAACAAACCAACTAGTGCTAAACCCTAAGAAAAAACAAACTGATCTTCTTTCTACCAAAAACAATTGAAGCACAAAAATCTAATTTCAGTCAGTCACATCCCTAAACAGCAAATCAATTGTAGTTGAAACTCACACTAAACCCTTGGTATGACAACAGATGATCAACTCAAATTTGACCTCCATATTCAAGAAAATTAAATAAAAAACACCAGAAATTAGGCCTACTATATAGACACAAAAAATTCCTATCAGACAAGTCCAAACCCACCCTTGCACCAGCTTTCCCACTCTTTTCTACACTGCCCCTATTCTCACTAACCTGCAATCAAATTTCATCTCTAAATTGGAGCTCACATATAACAAAATTGCAAAATTTGCTGTTAATATGCCTTATCAACCTCATCACTGTCTATCTCTAAAAAGCCTCCAATGGCTAAAGTTCCACCATCAACTCCTTCTACCCCAGCTGTACCCAACTCCTTCTACCTCTTGCCCTGCTCTCTCCTCCCTGCTCTCTCACTACATGCCAAATCAAGCTCTTCAAAGCTCACAGCAACAATTTCTAGATATATACATGCCAAAGAAAAACACTGGCAAACTGCTCTACAGCCACTCCTTAGCTAACAGTTGGGACAAATTACCTCTACACTTACGTTATATTACAAACACCAATTTCTTCAAAACTAAGTCCTATTTGCTTAACTCATGGTCATGTTTATTCCATGATCCTACCTAAACCTCCTACCATTTCCTACCATGTTCCTCCATTGTCTTCTTATTGACTAAACTATTACAGCTCTCCCCCTTTCTTAGGCTAAGTTTATTTGCTTTGGATTCTATTTCTACTCTGTAGAACATTGTTGCTTAGTATTTGTATATAGTATTACATACAGTATTTTGCTCATGACAAAAAACTGTAATTAACTTTGTATTGAACTGTTCTATTGCAACTGTTGCTTAATCTGGAGCTTTTCTCCTCAGGCCTCTGCTGAAAAATGGACTAACCCGGTCAACAAATGTGAAAATAAATAAATAATAACCAGGCAGTGTAAGAAACTCTCGACTAGCAGGTGACTGGATCAAAAAGCACATATAACAGTCATGCTGGCTGTGAACTGTTCACATATGAGTTAGCATTTGCTAATGTTATTAGTTATCAGTTATAAAGTAATATAAACATCCTTTTTCGCTAGCAAACTCATACTAAGAAATAAGGCAATGGACAAAGCAACATGATACCAGCAACCCAAGCCCAGAAGTGGTCTGAAATGGAAATCATGATACTTAGGCAATGAATAAGGCTTACAGTGACAGAGATATTAACTGATACAGTACACATGTCCTTCTAAATGCATACCACCTATGTGGAGCGAGGTGGAAGGGAGCTGAAAGGTAACCAGAAGAAATGGAAAAAGGAAGCAGAGGAAAAATAAAACTTTGTTCAGCTTTTCCAGTCATACATTCAGCCACTGTAACATCCAAGCAGTATCAGTCCTGTATTATGTGATAAGTACTGCTTTTAGTTTCTGGTAGTTCCACTGAAGGCATAAAGCAACAGAACCATATATTCAGGAGTCAGACAGTAAGGGAAACAGAAAACAGAGTCTAGGATGAACATTCACTGTCACCAACAATAGACCCCAGAGTTACTACTGTTAAAATTAAAAACGGTCACATCATGCTGCTTTGTTAACTGAAATACACTACATTATTAGAAAACTGATTTGATATATCCTTCTAATCTGCATAAAAGGCATCACATCTCCACAACGGAATGACAAGCTACTTGACAAGAACACACAAAGTAAGATGAAGCAAACTTAAGTCAGCACTACATTGAACATTATGTAACTTACGAAGGACAGCCAGGTACTGGTAATAAGAAGGTCAAGCAAAGCCACACTGTCTCCAGGATTAAAACAAATGTCCACTGAGGCCAGTAGATGGTGATGTGCTGGATGAAAGACCATGAATTGTTCTGCAAAGAAAAAGCAGCATGGATGACTAAAGAGCAGAGTGAAAATTATATATTAAATGTTATTTTGTGGAATTAAATGGCAAGGTCATATTACTACACCATCACCACACGTAAGAAATATGGACTATACAAATAAGTGATACATCAATAAACATTTAGCTATTTCCTTCATATTTCTAACTTTATAAAAATAATCACAATGTTCAACACCTGGTTTAAAGGCAATTTTGCACAGAGAACACAAAACAAAAAGCATGGCAAAACATGTTATACACCAGTCATATTAATGGTAAGCCCAAAAACATCTTGTTTTTGATAAAAATAATAATAATAATAATAATAAAAAGGTAAATCTTGTTTATCTGTTCTACCTGAATTTCAATTCTAAATGCAATGACATCACAAATGTAGAGCTGTAAAATGTAATATACAAGTTCGGCTGGACAATTCACTCCTTCAGTACTGGTTGGTAATCTACATATATATATATATATATATATATATATATATATATACACACATACACACACACAAACAAAATCTTGATGCAGGCTCACAACTTTGTTGCAGCTGTTTTAAGAACATTAATACCATGCGTTTTATGACACTCCCTAATAACCATAGGGAGAAAAAGCTCTAAATCACTTAACACAATTGTAGTGCATGGAGTGCAGTGATTATGCTCAGGTATTTGGAAGAAGACAAATCAGTGCCAGAGTGATGTGAGACCTGACCTTAAAAAGAAGTTATGTCTTACCATAACGTTCCACCTGTGTTGTTTATCTTCATCCACTCTTGACTAATCAGTATGGTTCCGATCTTCGGAACCAATCTGGCTGTTACACAGCTCACGCTGGCCAAAACAATCTTACGAGCTGTAAGTCTACCCACAATTCCCCTCTCTAAATTACCTTTCATCGAGTTTGCCTCTAGAGAAGAGCAGTACAATGAAAGTCAGAAGCTGTGTCCATGGTCCTCGAAACAATAAGAACCCAGGACAGGATATTGCTCCACCAGAAACCTGAAGGAGGGGATAGGCGAGAGGGACGCAAGAATAGATGAAGATAGACAACACAGATGGAACATTATGGTAAGACATAACTTCTTTATTTGATGTTGTCAATCTTCATCTATTTTTGACTAATGGGACACAGTCCCCAGCTACCTTGTATCCCGGGAGGCCTTATGGAAGGATATTCCTTAGCACCATAGAGCCAAAGGATGCTCTCCCCCTGGAGACTGTATTCAATTTGTAATGCATAATAAAAGTATGAGGCTTAGCCCAAGTTGCAGCAGCACGAATGTCTGACATTGAAGCTCTGGAATGAAAGACTGTAGAAGTCACCACTGATCTTGTAGAATGTGCCTTGACTGGTTTTGGAAGCGTCATATTTAACTTTCTGTATATGAACGATATACATTCTCTCAACCACCTGGAGAGAGTTACCTTGGAGACTGATCTTCTCAAAGTTGCACTGGCGAAGGATATAAACAATTGATCAGATCGTCTCAATTGTTTTGTTCTGTGTAAATAGAATTGCAACTGCCTAAGTACATCTAGAAGGTGAAGGCAGTACTTTCCTTTGTTAGAATCATTTGGGAAAGATACTGGTAAGTCTACAGAAAGTCTACAGATTGACTGATATTACTTTAGGCAAAAAGGTCAGATTTGTTCTGAGTGACACTATTAGCATCTGAAATCACTTTAGGCAAAAAGGTCAGATTTGTTCTGAGTGACACACTGCCCTTATGGAAAATTAAGTAAGGAGCTTTAGAACATAGGGCCTGTAATTTGGAGACTCATCTCGTGGAAGTGGCAGCTACGAGAAAGAACATCTTCCAAGAGAGAAACTTGAAATCACTGGTAGTTGCTGGCTCAAAACGCAGCACTGTGACTGTAGTACTAAAGTCAAATCCCAAGGCGGGAAAGGATCCTTAAAGGAGGGTTTTAAGTGTATAGTACTTTTAGGAAAACTTTGCAAAGCATGTGGAAGATCAAAGGTTGGTCGCCAAAATTGATATGAAAGTTCGAAATCGCTGCTAGAATAACTGACTGTAGAAGCAGAAGTTCCCTTATTGAAAATGGCAATCAGAAATCTCAAATTATTTTTTCTACTGGCGCTAAAAAGGGGTCTAATCCATTATCATAGGCCCAGACAGAAAATCTCTTCCATTTGCTTAGGTAGAGAGTTCTAGTGTATTGTTTATGCGATGCCAGCAAAATATGCCATACAGGAGAAGGTATAGCATTATGCCTGGTGACTAACGGAAGTGGAGCAACCAAGTTGTCAGCTTGAGAGTCTGAAGGTTGGGATTCAATAGTCCCTGAAGATGGATCAGTAAATCCGGAATGAGGTCCAGAATCCATGGTTGACAAAGCAGATGAGGCCACATGAAGTGAAGCCATATCTGTCAAGACGAATAAGGAGCAATGAGAATCATCTTGCTTCTCAACCAAGATGCTCTCTTGAGAAACATCAGGATCAGATGAACGGGGGTAAGGCATAGAGTAGACCCAGGGGCCAATTGTGTAGAAGAGCATCTCTGCGTGACTTCCCTGAGGGGGAATTAGGGCAAAGCAGCTTCTGCACTTGTTGAGGGGTGAGACAAACAGGTTCAACAAGGGTGGCCCCAGTGAAGAAAAATCTCCTTCGCTACTCCGGAGTTCAGAGAACATTCGTGAGGCAGGAGGATGCATCTGCTCAGCTTGTCCGCAATTATGGTGGAAATCCATGGGATGTGCATTGCTATCAGAAAGCAGTTGGAAGATAATTGCCCATTGCCACACCCTAAGGGCTTCTCGACACAGTGGGTTGGACTTGGATCCCCCCCGTCTAATGATGTACCAGACCACTGACGTCTGACTGAATAGCTATTGTCCCTGGAGGTAAGGCAGAATGAAATGCTTGCAACGCCAGAAGCACTGCCCTTAGCTCCAGTACACTGATATGCAGGCTTGCCTTGAAAGGGGACCAAGTGCCTTGAACTGTTTTCCCTAGTTAACACCCCCCCATCTGGGAAGCATCCGTGGTCACTATGACCTTGAGCTGGGGGAAGACAAAGGAACGACACCTTGAAGAATCTCTCTTGAATGAGACTGTTTTTGCATCAGCTGGAAATGAAAATTAAGTGATCCATGGGATGAGTCAGAATTGACCATTGGTTTGCTAAAAGCCACTGGAGAAGTCTCATGTGGAATCTTGCTAGTGGAACCAAGGTAATAGCCACTGTCATGGAGCCCAGAGCTTGTAGAATTAATTGAGCAGGTACTTTGAGCAGAAAAGTGGCTGGACTTGCATCTGTATTTTTTGCAACCTGTGAAGGGGAAGCGACGCAATGCAAGTAGAAGTGTTGAGACAATGTCTAATAAATTCCATGTCTTGGTTGGGAGTTAACTGGGATTTGGCAATATTGACTGTTATGCCGAATTGGTGGGACAGGTCCAGTATGAAGTACATGGTCTGCTGCAGTAGATGCCTAGTGGAAGCAGTGGAGCCAGTCATCTAGGTAGGGAAACACTTGGAATCCATGCAGCCTCAAATGTGCTGTGACCGCCACCATGCATTTGGTTAACACCCTGGGAGCTGTGGCAAGACTAAAGGGCGGCACTCTGAACTGGAAATGACTGGCCCCTATTTGGAAAAGGAGAAACTTTCTCGAGCATTTGTCCACTTTTATGTGGTAATATGTGTCTTGAAAGTCAATAGAGCACATCCAATAGTCTTTCTCCAAGAAGGGGAGAATAGACTGAACCATGACCATCTGGAATTTTGTTTGTTGGACAAATTTCTTTAGAACACTGACATCCAGAATTGGTCTCCAGTCCCCAGTTTTCTTTGCACTAAAAAGAATCTGGAGTAAAAACGGATCCTAACTGGTCTGGTGGGACTTCTTGGATGACTTTCTAGCAGCTTTTGTACTTCCATTGCTGCTTGAACTCTCTGACCGGGTGGAACATCTGGGAGTTTTGCAGGGGTTCTTGGATAAAGGTTGAATGGAATTTGGTAGCCTCTCGTAATTATCCTTAGCACCCAGGCATCGGAGGTAATGTGTCACCAGGCATTTGGGTACAAGGAAAAACTTCCCCCGACTGCTTCCAGAGGTAAGCAATCGGGCCTCTGTTCAGGAGCGCTGCTAAGGTTGACTAGAGAATGAATCTCTGGAACCCTGATTCTGCAGACCACTCCTGCCTCTTGGACAGTGTCTTCCACTGAAACTCCCCCCTCTGCCCAGAGGGGAGCCCGAATCACATGTGCCCTGGAAAGGCTTTTGAGATTTTTTGAACCACATTTTACCACTCCTCTGGTTCTTGGAGTAGGGCCGTTGAGGATTGGAAGAATGCACACCCACAGCAGACAAAGTCCTTCCATCCTTTTCACACTTGGACAGTTTCCTTAACCTTGGGACAAAGCAGGGAGGACCCATCAAAGGGGGCATTGACAAAGGAAGATATGAATGGTTCCATGAACTCACACAGGCACATCCAAGTGCGTCTTCATATTGCAACGCCTGAAGCTGCTGACCTGGTCGCCCCTTCAGCTGCATGTGCAATAAGCCTCATGGATAAATTTGACATCAACTCCAGGGTAGCTAGTTGGGAGGCCACTTTCTTCTGGACCCCCCCAGCCACTGCTCTCACCAGGGTATCTGATAGCTCCTTGACCAGATCTCTTTGGAGTCTAGTAAAGTACCAGAAAATTCAAAGACCTGATGGAGGTGGTCGATGACGCATAGACCCACTTCTCAAATCTGTCCATCACTCTGGACTCTCTGTTCAAGGGATGGACAGCAGATCTTTCTTCGGCGAGTTCTTTCTTAGTAGCAGCTGCTACCACCATGGCATCTACTACCAAGCCCTTAGCCCAGTGTAGTTGGTCATCTGGAGCAGTAAGAATCTTATCAGGTCTTCGGGGGACCGATTTGATAGTGTCAGGAGCCTTCCAAGCTCACTGAGCAATTAACTTAATTAAATTGTCAGCGGGTGGGATCACCCAGGATGTAGATGGGAGAGAACCAAAGGCCTGCAAGTACACAAATTCCTCCAAGGATGGGTCTTTGGACTTCCAACTTTGGGATCTTCTGCTTTGGGATCTCCAAAATGTTTTCAAGGGAGATGTCTAACAGGGGTGATCATGGGGTACCCTCCCCTTCATCGAAATCAGTGTCTTCTGCGATGGATTCTTCAGGAAAATCTATGTGCATTCTCTTGCATGATCTCTTCCGAGGGGGGCCCTCAGTGGGAATATTGGAGGAGGACTTGGAAGAAGGGATATCCTTAGAAGGTAAGTCTTGC
Source organism: Protopterus annectens (assembly GCF_019279795.1). Classification (NCBI taxonomy): domain Eukaryota; kingdom Metazoa; phylum Chordata; order Ceratodontiformes; family Protopteridae; genus Protopterus; species Protopterus annectens. Next base: position 16,664,015 of record NC_056751.1, read on the forward strand.
AAACCTGATGGGTGCTGTCCAGGGGTAAAGGTTGCTACCTGAACTCAAGAGCCTGGGGCTTGAAAGGGGGACTCCAAGAACCGAAGAACCACATGGGAAGATGCAGCGGCCAAAGCCCTTTCCATAGCCTAAAACGCAGGACCACTGAGGAGGGATGGGAGCCTGGAATAGAGACCAACAAACTCAAAACTGGAGTCACACCCCACCCCAAGAGTCCTACCATGGCCGCTGTAGCTGTAAGGAATATGGACAGTTCTGCAGAAATTCTTGGAACTGGCATAAGCCCTGCATGCTCGAGAGTGAAGACACAGTCCTGGGGGTCCAATGGCGCCAATGGTACCAAAGGGGCCAGAGACAAACTCGGCACCGAGGGCAAGGATGCAGTCAGCGCCGAAGTCATAGAAACCTGGGTGGACAGAGCCAAAGGCTCTAAAACCTGAGATGAGGTTAGAGGAGCAGAGTAATTGGGTGCTGTGGGAGAGAACCCAGCTGCTCTGGGAGGGAGAGTGGTCTGAACAGTGAAAAAGACCCCGGGCTGCCACGATCTGGTCCATCAACCTAACAACATCCATTTCTGACAGGCTCCTGGTACAGCAAATAGATAGGGCTGAAGGAGACTCCAGTCTCTCCACAAATGGACTGGATAATTGTCTAAAAAAGTGATCCACTGAAGGTGAACATACAGACCAGGGTTCTGAAGATGGCTTCAGTACCATATGCTGCAGCGAGGGTGAAACAGTCGGCACCGAAGTCGGAACCATAGTGATTACTGGAGCCGAAGAACTAAGGCTCTAAACTTCTGTTGTATCCGGTGTTGACAGAACCAAAGTCGTCTTTGGTGCTGAAGATTTTGACTGTTCTACTACATGGAGAAGATAAAGGTCCAGCACTACACAGAATTATAATCGGGGGCGCTGATCCTAACCTACTATTGTGTGTTCTTAACACAGATGCCAAGATTCACCCCTCCAGCTTCAATCTCGAGGTGAATTTCTTGGCATCCTTGTCTTGAACACACAAATCAGTCAGAATTGTCTATTCACTAATAATTCTTGATGTTATTTCATGGAAGAAATGAAGACATATTGTGAAATGCATGAATTACTAAGTTAAATAATTAGGGCAGAACTGTGAAAATTACAGATATGAAGTAGTTTACTTCATTTGGTCTTCAACCTGTGGGATACGGATCCGTGCCGGCAACTTTACTAGCATCTGCTCCGAGGTCCAAGGTCCTCCCCTTATCCATAATACACCTCTAATACCTTCCAACCCCCAGATCTCGTTTGCCGTGAAATAGCTTATGCATCGTGATCTCTAGAGCTACAGGTTTCAAAGTGGGTTAAGACTTTAAAAAATTCTCTTTTTTACTAAAAATCTTTAGATAGTGATAGAGTAGGTTCCCCTTTCTCCTCTCCTCACTTGGTATGTCGAGTTTGTAGTGTTTAGGTAGTGAGTTAGTCAGAGTAGTTGTGTAGACTTTTTGCCCCCCCCCCCCAGTGTGTTGTGTGTTTGAGTGTGGTGAGTGGGTGTGCTCAAAAAAAGAAAGAATTAACGTTTTTTTTCCTTAGTTTTTTTCTTTCTTCTGATAGTATGGCTGACGAGCCTATTTTCAAGAGAAGCACTGAGTGTGGCCGTAAGTTATCCCCTGTGGATGGCCACACACTGTTTTATGTGCTTGGGCATGGCCCATCTGAGTGTAGACTGCACTATATGTGCAAGGTTCAACCCTTGTGCAATTAAAGATAGGAAGGCCAAGTTGGCCCTAAAAGGCCTTCTTCCCCGTTCTGAGACTCTTACCTAGTCTTCGGTCACAGCGGCTGCTGTGGCCACCTCTCCTTCCTCTCTTCCCCTGGCTTCTCCTCCCTCCCAGGCTGGGACTCAACCTCTTGTGCAAAAGCCTGTGGAAGCAGAGTGGAAAAGGGGCAGAGGGAAGGAGAGAAAGTCGAAGGCGAGGGAAAAGTGTAAGAGGTCCCTGGACCTCCCTTCACCAGTTAAAACATTATGGATCCATGACTCCCTCGGCTCCGATCTCCAAGGTTCTCCCCGGAGCTGGAGGAGACATGCTCAGCTTTCTAGGGCCTCGGTGCCCTGACCTGCAAGTTCGGAGTCCATGGCCTCGTCGAGGTCCACCCAGTCTTTGTCTGAGGTTGATATGGATAAAATGATGAGGAGGTTCATTCGTACTCAAATCCAGACGGGGGTCTTACCAACCCCCTCTCCCTCAGGAGGGGAAGGCTTGCTTCCTTTTTTCCAGCCGATATGATGGCTTTAGTCAGAGGGTTAGCACTGATGGCACCTTCTTCCTCAACACCAACAGCTGCCTGGAGTGTGTCAGATCCAACCAGCTCGGATCTGAGCCCGCTCTCGGAGTCAGAGCTTGGGTGTTGGATCTGAGGGAGTGGAACTTTTTTCCATCGGCTCCACCTCTGTCGGGCCAAGTTCCCTCCCTCGAAGCTCAGTCCACTTCGGGCCTGGCTCAGACTCTCTCTTCAAACCTGGGGTGACCGGCCTGCTTATTAGTTTCACAGTAGGTTCGCTCTCCTACGGCGTTCGATGTGGTAGAAAGGGTTCTCTCTACTGAATTGAGACCCCTGACTGCCCCTGCGGACTCCATCCAGACCCCCTCGGCTCTTTCTACGGTCCCCATTGTTTTACCAAAGGGACAGCCCATGTTCGAGGAGCCCCAGACAGTTCCCCTGAGGAACAAGTGACTTGCGAGTTCCCCCCAGACAGCCCCACTGGACAGGTACCTCGCAAGCATACATGCAAGAGGAGGCATTTAGACTCCCCCGAGTCCCTCAATGAGGATACGGATTTGGATGATGGAGAAGGTTTCCCTAGGTCACCTCCTGAGGATGTCTCCTTTGGAGACATCATGGAAATCCTGCACCAACAGGGAGGTTGGTCTGCCCCCAAACTTTCTTCTGATGAGTCCGTGTTCCTGGAGGCTATCGGCATGGGCCCATCTACTTCCTGGGTGTCCCCTCTCACGGATCCTTTGGTGGATCTGGTCAGCTCACAGGCATGGAAGGAACCGGACACCATGGAACCAATTCCAAAAAGACCCGACAAAATTTTAAGTCCCCCCATAGACATACCAGCATGGAACAAGGGCTCCCGCATAGATGCTATGGTGGTAGCAGCAGCCACAAAGAAGGAACTTGCCCAGGAGAGTTCCTCGGCTCATCCTTCTGGCAGAAAGTCGCGGATGATAGACTGTCTAGGGAAGCGGGTTTATGCTTCAGCTACCTTTTTGATTAGGGAGCTGAACTACCTGGCCCATGTCACCAGACTCCAACACGACCTGGTAAAGGAGCTGGAGGAGTCTCCCCCTAAGTCCATGTCGAAGGAGGACAAAGCTTCGTTCTCTGTGAGGATGGCTGCTTTGAAAGCAATCTCCAACATGTCCATGTGACTCCTTACACATGCTATGGAAGGAGCGGCTAGGGTGGCTGATTATGTCAATTTTCTGAACCTTTCAAGGCATCCTTTGCCAATGCCTCTTATGACAGCTCTAGTCTCTTTGGTAAGACCGTCAGAGACATTAGTCCAGAGTGAGGAGGACGGGAAGACACTGTCTGCCGTTAGTATCCGCTTCTTGAACCCTCAAAGGCCTTTTTCCTGGAACCAGAGAGGGCAAAAGAAGATGTGGTTTTGGAAGTCACAGTATTCCCGGGACACTCAGGGCTCTTCTTCCCCCAGAGGCAGAGGGGGACAGAATGGACGCCGACCAAAAGGCAGATGGGGTCCGAGGAATTGTCTGTCTCCAGAACCTCTCTCGGACAGACGCGGGCAGCAACCCTGAGGGGTGGCCTGACTGCTCTACTCTGGAGGCAGTCGGGGGACGATTGTCCTTGCACCCAGCAGTATGGAAGTCTATATCAGACCACTGGGTGCTTCAAATCATATCCAGAGCATACTCTATCCCCTTTGTGGATCCCCCCAAATGGCCCAGACAACTCCTGGATGTACCACCCATGCAGAGGGAGGCAGCAGCACAGGAAATTTCCAAGCTGCTAGAAAAACGAGCCATCAAAACCGTCCCCCCAGATCAGTCTGGATCGGGCTTCTACTCAAGGTTCTTTTTGGTGCCAAAGAAAATGGGGGACTTATGGCCCATTCTGGACCCTTCTACCCTGAACGTGTCAGTTGCCAAAGGGAAGCTCCGGATGGTCACACTACAGTCCATTATGCTATACCTGCAAGAGAGTGACTGGATGTGATCATTAGACCTTCAGGATGCTTACAATCACAAAGATGCACAGAAGCTCCAGGAGGTTCCTCCACTTCTGGCTAGGAGTCACTCATTACCAATTTCGAGCCCTACCCTTTGGTCTCACCACAGCCCCCAGAGTGTTTACCAAAGTAATGGTGGTAGTAGCGGCTCACCTGAGGCTTTAGGGGATTCAGGTCTGTCTGTACCTGGCCGACTGGCTCCTCACTGCTCCCACCAGGCGTCTTCTCTCCCAAACCAGGGATTATTTCCTGACTCTTGCCCTGCATTTGGGGATCACAATCACTGGATCCAAATCAATCCTAGATCCTGTACAGGTGATAAGACTACATTGGAGCCAGGATAGATACTCTTCAGTGCAAAATCTTCCTGACCTCGGAGAGAGTACAAAACCTGAGGATGCATGTCTCCCTGATCTACCACTCTCATCTCCCAATGGTGAAATCTGTGTTGAGGGCCTTAGGCTCGATGGCAGCGACCATAACTCTTCTTCTGTGTGCCCGGTTACACATGAGAATTCTACAGTGGACTCTAGCTGTACAATGGTCCCTGTTGGAACTACCACTGGCATATCCAATTCAACTCAGTTGAGTTGGTCGTCGCCCCTCATATGGTGGATGTGTTCTCTGGACATTTTGGAGGGATGACCCTTTGTTCCAGCCCTGGCCCAAGCCACAGTGACCACGGACGCCTCCCAACTCAGGTGGGGGGGGCATTGATAGGGCAGGACAGTCCAAGGCCTGTGGCCCCCTGTAGAGACCAGCTTGCACATAAATGTCCTAGAGATGAGAGCGGTCCTTCTAGCGTTGCAGGCCCTTCATGCCTTTCCTCCTCTAGGAACGATCGCAATTCAGTCAGACATGTCAGTGGTCTGGTATATCAACAAACAAGGAGGGACCAGATCTTACCCCCTTTGTCCCAAGGCCATGAGAGTGTGGGAATGGGCGATCTCCACCCGTCGCTTTCTCATCGCAATGCACATTCTGGGACAGTCCAACATCCTAGTGGACAGGCTAAGTCGGACTATTCTGATGCCTTACGAGTGGTCTAGTAGCGGAACAGATATTCCACCAGTGGGGTCAACCTTGCTGCGATCTCTTTGCATCTCCTTCCAACGCAAAGTACAGCGAGTGTTTCGCTCTGAACTCCCTGCCGGTAGAGTCCCCCAGAGATGCTCTAGTTCATGCTTGGCCTCCCAGTCCTCTGTATGCTTACCCGCCAGTACCTCTTATTCTGAGGTTTCTACAGAAAGCTCGTCGATTGGGGAGCAAAGTGATCCTCATTGCCCCATTTTGGTCTCGCCAGGTATGGTTTCCCTTCCTTTGGTCTTACCTTCTGGCTCCGCCTTGGATCTTTCAGGATCTAATTGCACACCCTTCAAGGGTGCCTCATCTGAATCTGGACAGTTTGAAGCTCACAGCTTGGCTGCTAGGACTCCTGGACTATCCTCCTCAGATCTATTTTGGTGGCTGTTCATAAGTCTTCGACCAGCAAGGTTTATCGCAGCAAGTGGAAACGTTTTTCCTTCTGGGCCTCTCAAAGGGGTTTAGACCCCTTCACGGCTCCCATTTCTGCCATTCTTGATTTTCTAGCTATTTTTCAACATGGAGCTAGTTCTTCTACTGTCAAGGTTCAGTTGGCTGCCATCTCTCATTTTCATGTGGGAGAGAAGTCTGCCTCTTTAGCCTCCTCCAGACTGTGTAAGGCCTTTATTAAAGGCACTTTTTTTGTTACAACCCCCGGTCAAGGATCCTGTTCCCCCATGGGACCTTACTATGGTCCTTCAAGCTTTGGTTGCTCCGCCTTTCGAGCCTGCTGCAACAGCAGATCTGAAATATTTATCTTGAAAAACAGCTTTTCTGGTGGCTATTACCTCTGCCAAAAGGGTTTCTGAATTACAGGCCTTGTCCATCAAAGTTCCTTACATGATTTTTCACAAAGATAGGGTTTCCCTTCGAACCAATCCATCCTTACATCCTAAGGTGGCATCACCAGTCAATATCAATCAGACCATCAATTTGCCTGCGTTTTTTCCTAATTTTACTAACAAGAAGGAATGCAAGCTCCACCTGTTGGATGTTCATAGACCGTTACGATTCTATTTACACAGGACAAAAAATTTCCGTAAATCTGATCAATTGTTTGTATCCTTCTATAAACCCTTTTTGGGGAAACCTATCTCCAAGGTCACTACTGCTAGATGAATTTCTTCATGCATCGTTCAGGTATACAAGGACAGAGGCAGGTCTCCTCCAGGTCAGGTGAAAGCTCATTCCACTAGGTCCATGGCTACATCTGTGGCCTTTTGGTCTAGAGTCTCTTTGGATGATATTTGTTCTGCAGCTACTTAGTCCTCATCTCATACGTTTATTTCTCATTACAAATTGGATTTGACTTCCAGAAGGAGAGCATCCTTTGGTTCTGTGGTGCTCCCGAATATCCTTCCATGAGGGCCTCCCAGGAGTTTTTTAGCTGGGGACTCTGTCCCACAGGTTGAAGACCAAATGAAATAAACTACTTCAGATAAAGAAGTTATGTACTCACCCATAATGTTTCATCTGAGTAGTTCTACTTCATTTGTCTTCAACCGTCCCTCCCTCCTTCCCCCGGACCTTGGCATATGAACAGCCTACAGGCTGCAGTTATAGGTCACAAGTATTTTTTCAGGGCAGGTTATCAGTATAAGGTTCAGCAAACTCGATCTGGAGGTTGGAAGGTAGTGAAGGTGTATTATGGGTAAGGGGAGGAGCATGCAGCAGATGCTAGTAAAGTTGCCGGCTCGGATCCATATCCCACAGGTTGAAGACAAATGAAGTACAATTACTCAGATGGAATGCTATAGTGAGTACATAACTTCTTTTTGTTTGATTTAAGAGGTTTATAAAACTGCCATTACATTATTAATCTTGGTTAAAAAAATCACTAAAGCTTACTAAATTTATATTCACAGGCAATAACAGTAGGATCATAACCTTGTCATTCGGACTCAATAAGACAACTTTCTGTGGACTTGCATGATGAACAATAATGGAGAAAGTGCTCAAATCTGAATAGAAAAATTCAGTTCATTTTGTTCACGATAGGGTATTCTAAGCAAATGTTTTCTTACTGAAGAAAACAGCAAGTTTTACTGCCATGTTCCAACTGTCAAACTGAAAACAGCAGACAGCAGTAACAAAAATGTGTCTGCAGTCAACAAGGAATAACGAGGCCAAATTCTTGAAGAAAAAACATTTTTTGTGTCTCACAGCTGGTTGGAGGCATTTCAGTTTGGTGGAACAAAACTAGCCTCCCATACATTTAAAATGCTTTTAAACTGAAAAAAGCAAGATACAGACACACACATTATAGATATATATATATATATATATACATACATACATACATATATTACATACACACATTGGAGACCATAAAGCAGACCATAAAGCAAGGATGACCATCCTTTGGTTGGCATATCTTGCTATTCCCCTTTAGACAGACTGGTTTACCCCCCTCCCCCAACCAGGAATAAGGTCCCCCCCCCCAAACCAGGAATAAGGTTGCCAAATTATGGGTCACAGTTGGTGAAGCAATATTTACCTTGGAGGGTAAGAGATCATGGCATCCTACAAACTTCATCCTCTTCCTAGTTCCCCTGAGGAGCATGCATACATGCAATGGCATGAGCACTTGCAAATTCCTGCACATGATGATTTGACACCTGCCATTCCCATCAATGAGTATGTACACATGTATGCCTCATCAGTGCTGTTCTACAGCCTCTACTAGGAAGTACCGTGCCAGTAGTGTCTGCACTTTCACCTAAGTTGAGCAAAACAGTTGCCTGCCACTCAACCCCCCCCCACCAGCTTCTCAAATCAGTCATCTATCTTGAGTCACCAGCATCACAAGCAAATGTAAAATAAAACAGAAAATTTCAACCACCATGGTTTGGTAGAAACCTTGTTTAATAACAAACTAAATAAAAACTAACGTGATAAAACAATGGTAAGCACTTTCACCGCTTATTTAGTTCATTATTAAACAATGTTTCTGGCAAGCCGTGGTGGTCAAAGTTTTCTGCTTTATTTTACAATTTCTGGAGTGTACCTCGACTTTAACCCAGTTGGTGCTTTTTTTGGTTTTACATCACAAACAAATGCCTTACCTCTGTGCCACTGTACTAGCATGTCATCTTAACATTACTCAACATTTTCCCCAAAAATGTAAATCATTAAGAAGTTCATTGTACAGATTAATGAGAATTTTTTCTACAGTTTTTTGGCCTTGTGCTTGATGACCATTCTGTCTCTCACAGGCGTGTACTAGGCTAATGGCCCTGGAGCCTTAACAAGCCTAGCCCATATATAAGTGCCCTGGCATCGTGCCACCTGACGTTAGTTCCCAGTGCTTCTATGAAGCAGAGCCACTGGAGTGATCCCTGGGGGTGAACTTTCTATTACCCATCCACTCATCAAGACTTCTCTTGAAGAGGAACAGTGAGGTGCTCTGCTTGACATGTATGGGAAGTCTATTCCAGAGCATGGGCAGTCTCTGGGTGAGGAACCTGTCCCTCCAGCATGTTCTGTTGATTGTGGTAATGCGGTTGAGGTCTCTGGAATGTGTGGTGCGGAGGGATTGGGATTTCTTTAGCTGTAGCATTTCTAACAGAGTTAGGTCAAACATGGCTTTGTAAGTCAAGCAAAGATCACCTCTAAGTAGGCGATATGAGACAGAGAATAGCTTGACTCATTTGAGTCTGTCCATGTAGGACATGTTTAATGCCTAGGATCCTCTTCGTGAGGTACTTCTGTGGCCTCTCCAGCTGTTGCAGGTGTCTGGTGAGGTACATGCCAAATGGGACATTATACTCAATGACTGGTCTAATGAGGGAATAGTAGAGAGAGACATGATGATCTTTCTTCCTGCATGCAAAACCCTTGGTAAAGAGTTGTGCCACATAGGACTTTCTGACCACAGTGGCAATGTGGTGGTCGAAGGAGAGGTTGCTATCAACCTGTGTCCCCAGATCTCTTATTATGCCCTTCAGTGTTCTCTCATCGATGTGGTAATTAGTGGGAACTGAGTTTTTACCAAAGGGGATGACGACACATTTTTTGGCATTAAGCTTAAGGCCATGGTTTCGACACCAGTCATTGGTCTCAGTGAGGTCTTTCTGTAGGATGTCTGCCATCACTTGGGGAGTTAATAATTGCTCCCAGCTTGGAGTCATCGGTGAACTTGGTCAGCCAGACTCCCTTTGTGTTGGCCTGGACTTCTGAGAAGCAGATGCCAAACAGGAGAGGACCAAGGACCAATCCCTGTGGGACCCCACTCGTGAATGGTCAGCAGTCTGACTTGGAGTCCACTACTTTCACACTGCGTGTTCCATCTGCAAGGCAATTTGCAACTCACCCAGTGATATAGAGGTTGATGCCTAGTTTGGTACGTTTACCAATAATTCCCGAGTGAGGAATGGTATTCAAAGGTCTTGGCCAGATCGTGGTAGGCTGTATGCACTGCCTTACCCTTCATCCACAGCCCTGGTGACTGACTCAAAGAAGTCAACCAGGTTGAGCAGGCATGATCTCCCTTTCACAAAGCCAAATTGCATGGGGTGTAGAGTTTGGAGATTTCCTATATCTTTGTTAATCAGGTCCATGATGATGTACTCCACAGCTTTACATATCAGACTCGTCAGGCTAATGAGGCAATAATTCCCAGGGTCTGTAGTTGCTCCCCCTTTATGGAGAGGGATGAATGTAGCAGTGTGCCACTCAGTAGGGACAAAGCCTGAGATGAGGCTGTGTCTGAACAGGGCACACAGATGTGGTGCCAGTTTCCTTTGTAGTTCATGTAGAACACAGCCAGGGATATTATCGGGTCCCATGGAAGCTGTATTCTTGGCCTTGGATAATGCAGCTTTAACCTGTGCTGCAGTGTTTTGGTATTGTGATTGGTCCTTTGGGGGGGGGGGGGTAAAGTTGGCACTGAATTTGTTGGCCAGTATGTTGGTAATATCTGTTGGCTCAGTATATCAGTATAGGAAGTACCATTGTGCAGTAACTCAGAGCAAATCTGGGCATTGCTGTGGCGGTTCTTGATATAACTATAGAAGGCTTTGTGATTATTATTAGTGTCTGGCGCAATTCTGGCTTCATAGCTGGCTTTGGAGGATTGGATGAGGGATCTCAACTTTTGTTGAGGCTAATAAGGGAGTTTTTCCAGTCTTAGGAATTCTCCTTTTTTTGCAACATTTTCTTCCTTCTGTTGTAGAGTTCATTAATGGCAGGGTACCACCAGATTGGCTTCCTTTTTTTTGGAGGAGAGCTTCTTGGTTCTGTTGGGTATGGCTAGTTCCATGCATTTATGTACATGTTTGTACAGTGCATTGGTGTATGATTTGGCAGTCATGGAGCTATTTTCCATTGGCATGGGTGCCGTGAAGTTATCCACCTCTGTTGTTAGGAACCCAAAGTCAGCTTTGGAGAAGTTTTTCCAAGGTGGTTACCTTTGCGGAGGGTGTGGGTGAGATCTGGATTTCCACGGTGATTAGTTTATGATCAGATCTGACCAGGGAGGAATTGACTACTGGTGTAGAGCAACGGTCACCCATGTTAGTAATAACCAGGTCAAGGATGTGGCTTCCTCTAGTTGGGGTCAGAATGAGCTGGTCCAAGACATTGGAATTGATGAATTACAGGAAGCGTTGGGCCAGTGTATTGGTGCTTAAGTAGTTCGCCCAGCTGATGGAGAGGTAGTTGAAGTCTCCTAGTATGAGAATGCTGGGTTGGACCTTGATAGATTTCAGGGTGCTTAGGAATGTGGAGTGAGAGTCTAGGGACATGGTTGGGGACCTATAGCAGGCTATGGCCTGGATCGCCATCCTACCCAATGTTAGTTGTACTTGAAGTATCTCAGATACGTTATGCTGGGCTACTAGTCTGGAGGTGTGCATATCCTTTATGAATATGGAGACACTACAGCCTTTTGAGCTACGGTCCATGTTTCGGGGCCGAAAGGTGTGGAATGAGTTATAGCCTGCTAGCGCAGGGGTGCTTTCTGCCACTTTAAACCATGTCTCCGTTACAGCACAAATTTTGATGTTCTCCATTTTGAGGAGTGCTTCTAGAGAGTGCATCTTGAGATTTATACTTCTAGCGTTGAACATCATGACTCTCAGATTGCATTTATTTATAGCTGTTATGGTGGTAATTTGGTCTTTGGAACACCGTTTAAAAAAGGCACTATAGAGTTGGCAAGAGCCTTAGCCAGTACCCGGAAACCCAGCGGTGACAGATGCAGGCCGTTTCTGGCAAAACATCAAGGTCTGTTAATCATGTCGTCCCAAGCAGACAGACACTGGATCCTCTTAGAATGACAACAGAAACTGAGCCAATTGTTGAAGTCAACCATTCTTTGTTTGCACTCTGGTATCATTCTGAGTGACGGAAGGATACTGTTCAGGGCTAGAGACATACCTGTCTAGGCCACATAATCAGAGCGCTCCTCCATGTCTCTCCATGTAGTCCACGGAGGTGCATCTCAGGTCATCCACACCCACATGGACAATGACAGTCATACTTGTACTTGTTGTGGAGTGACCTGAGTGCGTGTGTTGTGTGTTGGATTCTGGCACCTGATAGACAGCTGTTACCTTCTTCTTATTCAACCTAGGGAGTGGAACATCTGTGTGCCTCACTATTGAGTCACCTATGATTAGTGTATTGGGCAAGGTGTTTAGCCTTAGGTTGAGGGGCACACTGTGGAGGGTGAGCTATGTGTCCTGTGTTGTGGTGGTCGAGTGTGTTTCTGTCTTGGAGGTCTCTGCTGTTTGGGTAAATTTCTATTGAGAGCCTCCATGAAGGTGGGTGTGTGGTTTGTGTTTTTATGTGAGAGATGTGATGGTGGGTCTTCTGGAAGGCTATGTGTTCTATGTGGTGTGGTGCAGGTGCTGTGCTGACCTTCTCCTCTTGACCAACTGGTCCAGTCTTGGCTGGACAGTGATCAACTTCCAATTTGGTGATGTAAGTGCATCTCTCACAGGTCTGAGTATTGGGAGGTAAGAGGACAGGGTTGTCTGTGTACATGAGGCAGTTGCTATGCTGTCTCAGAATGCCCAATTGCACCAGGTTAATAGGAGAAAGCACAGCAAACTGCCCTTTAATCATGCCAGGAGGGTTGGTCATAACTACTACGTACTGGAGCTATTTCCGTGAAGAACAACTAGTGCTGATGGCACTTAGGTGTGCTACAATAATTGCTACAAAAACCTGTTGAAGTGCAAAACAATTAAGCTATTTGAAGTGCGAGAGAGAAAGAGCTAGCAAGATTCAAGGGAAAAACTGAAGATCAGACTTTCTGGCACCAGTAATAGTTTACCTCAGCTTGGCACCACTAAGCAGAGATTAAACACACATAAACCCACGCAAATGTGGGCTTTTAAACCAGAAAGTTGAAAGGTATGGAAAAACTGCCCAAACGACCAATAAATTACAATTTCTGGGCCAGAAACCACTCCTCTTGTGGTAGATAGGCTACCTAGTGCTTACCAGTCCCACTGATAAGCTAGAAGGCTTCCCTCCAACACAGAAAGGCTTGGGAGGGGGGGGGGGCTCAGACACTTACAAACAGTCCTGGAAACAGCACATCTGTATCTGGACTAGACTAGTTACAGGAAAGGCGGGAAACAAGCTTAGAACTTTTTTTGTTTTGTTTTTACAGAAAAGCAGCTAAAACAGTAGTAAAAACAATGCGAATGCAGTGCAAACTAGCACACTTGAGTGTGTAGCAGTATTAAAAGCAAATATAATTTAAATAAATGCAATTAAATTAAAAATGTCTAAAAACAAGTGCAGAAAGCAGTAAATTAGGAGAAAATCAAAATGGAGGCACTTGAGTATCAGAAAACAATGCCAGCAGATATATAAATAATTCAGTCAAGCTAAAATTAAGAGTGTAGAACTATGAACAGTTAAAAAGTGCCAAAAATATACTTCTCAGCTCTATATTTCCAGATTGAGAAACACACTCAGTCAGAACACAAGGAGATTCTAGCAATGGAAGTACAACACAGAAAATACACTTCAGGCAATGACAAACAGTTAAGATGGGCTGGCTCAACCCCCACCTGAAACTAGCTTCTGATCTACCCTGAGAAACAGAGTGCAGACAACAACAAAGGATGGAAACAATACAGCAAATATATAAATAATAAAGCAAATATATAAATACAGTACAGTACAAACTGAGTTGCAAAAAGTGTAATTATCAGTTTGGAATATAAAATGGGTAAAGGTTCCAGCTCTGCTTATAGTCAGGAAAATTTAACTCTCTGCTATATCAGCTATGTACAAATTCAGAGAAATGCAGTGTTCTGAATACTTGGTGGACTTGGGGAGAGCAGGTTTTGATGAGGGGTTGTCCACAAAAACCTAAATGTAAAACAACTGGCCTGAAGCACAAGTGTTAAAACCAAAACTTAGATGGATAGAATAGCAGACAAATTTAATCAGGCTAGTAACAAGCAGTAACTTAAGAGCAAACAGTACAGTAAACTAAGGTAATAAAGAAGGTAGAAGACAGTTGCAGTAAGAGCAGCTGAACAAGAAAGCTTTTTTTTTTTTGCTAGTGGAGCGGGATGGAATACAGCACAATTAAGAGACTACAGCAGTTGTCCTTCCAAAATGCTCTCTCTGCACACAGTGGATACAGCTGAAGAGATGGGACTGGTAGGAGTGTCTGAAATCAAAATATGATCTCACTGTACTCAGTTGAGTGAGCAAATGAGATGGACCCAGGAGGAGTGTTCACACAAATTTAAAGGAGAGACAGGGCGGGTAATTCCAAAGCCAACAAGATTAATACCACAACAAGAACAGGAGGGAGGGTGCGAAACTAACTGCAGAGAGACCACGATATTCAATTAAACAAATAAACAATAAAATGCAGTACTATCTGTAACACTACAATTTTATACTTAACTCAGCTTGTAATACAGTTGATTGCAGGTAGATAGCAGCCAGCCAAGCAGGTCAGATATTGAGCAGAAATAAATTCACAGATATCTGATTAACACTTATAAGCACAGAGAAACCCTCTAGGCTAAGAGTTAAACATCAAATATCAAAGAAGTGAAAACAACAATACCCCCAATGAAACCAGTTCGCTACACTTGTAGCAAGCTAACTGCAGAGAGAGAGAGAGAGAGAGAGACCACAATATTCAATGAAACAAACAGAAAAATAAAATGCAGTACTATCTGTAACACTGCAAGTTTATACTTAGCTTTTAATACAATTGATTATGGGTAGATAGCAGTCAGCCAAACAGCTCAGATATTGAGCAGATATCAATCAAATGTGAGCTCATTTGTTCCTTAGTGGTGGGATCTGCCCACATCCACTACAGCAACACCCATTCAGGGGAGGGAGGCTATTATTCAAGCAGAAATTAAAGTTGCTCGTGTCCTCATGAGCATTCACCTAACCTCTACCCTATGTAAAGGAGAGAAGTAACTTGAATCATTGCAAAACTCTACACATTTTCCTACACAGGGGCATGCTCTTGTGCACTTGCTCAATGAAGGTTTGCACTCACTTGCCCCCAGGTTGTGTGCTTGCCTCCTCTTTCATCCAAAGGACTCCTACAACCCTTACCTATCTTCTTCCTCCACAACAGCTCAGTCAAGCTCCAACGCTGCAAAGCTGCCAGTCCAATAGTAAGGGCTTTATATGTTTAAACCACTGGAGCTGGCTTGCTTACTAAGAAACTGTTCCAATGGTTACACAGTGCTGATTACATTATGTACTGTTAATACTTTAGTTGGTGTGAAAGAAAGCACAAGCTGCAGTACTGGAATTTCTGCATGTCAAATGATGACCTCAAGCTTAACCCTTCCATGTGTACAACCATATTACTGAGGTCTAATTCCCCTGGGGCTAAAATAAGTAATTGCATTACTTAAAATCATGTTTACTATGTTCAGTTTTACTGCAGCTGCTCACTATGTCAAACAGCTAAGTTTACTGCTGGTTAACAGTTAATGTAGACTCAGCATGTATAATGGAGAAGAGGTATTATCAAACATTAAGACTTCTGTTTTGTTTTTCCAAATATACAACTTTCCACTACAAACTTGCTAATGCTAAGCATGCAATTTTATCTCAATCATACTCACCTCTTATATAATGGCAAGGTTCATGGGGGGGGGGGGGCTCAGGAGATAGGAAAGGCTCTCAGCACTCTGCACATCAGAAATTCCCATTTTACCAGTAGCTCACAATCCTGCTGCCATCAGTTTAATGCCTTATAAAAATGTAAATGTTTCTTTCTGCAACACTGCTTTCCAGTATGTACTATTCTGCTATCTCCTTACTGTCCATTTCTTTGTTATAATACCTGTATAGTATTAGTCTTCCAAGACTGCTGCACACTGATCAACTACTTGATTTCAGCTCTCCCAATGTGAAATCAGAAACTGAGATAAGGGAGTCAGTGAAACTGTCAGTTTAGGTAAAATTCAGTTACTGGCCAAGTGCACTGTCTGGATGACAGCAAAAAAGACATTTGGAGAAAGAAAATCAACCAGAAAATGTGAAGACAAAACAATGACTGGGAAGAATCTGAACAGCTGTTCAGCAAGAAAACAGCTCAAGGTTCAGCTTTGAAACAACAGATGGCTTCCAGTAATTTAGAAGAAAAAAATCAAATGCACTCTGAGATGAATAAAATAAATGAAACATTAAAGGAATATGTCAACTCAAATAACAAAAGGATGGAAAAATAGAACAAGCATTAACTAGCTACTCAGATGAACTGATAAAACTGCAAAAAGAGGTTGAAGTGAAGAAAAGTTGGTTGATTTTCTTTCATCCTCAAAAGCTGTGAGTTAGAAGATAGAGCACACAGAGAAAACCTGAGAATTTTTTGCTGTAACAGAGAAACTGGAAGGAAGAGACTGTATTCACTTTATAAAAGCACAAATAAGCAACTGTGCTGGCATTCTACAGCACATCAATTGTGTGGCTCCAAACATGGCTAACCGAAATCAGCCAAGCTCTGCATTAGTAAAGTGCAATCGATCAAGCAGAAAGAGTTGATCTTGACAAATATGTGGTAGAAAAGAAAAGTATTACAAATTGGAGACGGAGTGTCTGTTGAAAATGATTTACTATAAATTTATCCCAACAATCAGAATGTCTAAAGGCAGGTGTCAAATTAAAGCTGCTGCAACCAGTTGTCTTCAGGATATTTTTCCTTGAGGATCAAAGATCAGCAAGAAAACAGCTCAAAGTTCAGCTTTGAAACAACAGATGGCTTCCAGCAATTTACAAGAAAAAAAATCAAACGTCAGAAGCTATGTACTAAAATCCAAGATCTATATGCCAGCATAAGCTTATACTCCCCAGATATTTTCATCCTGAAACCTGGCTCAAACCTCACATAAAAAGTGAGGAAATACTTCCACCTGAACAGAACATCCTTCGCGTAGACAGATTGTCCAAGAAAGGAGGTGGTGTAGCATTGATATTTAACCACCACCTCAATATCCAACTCCTGAACACATCTGCCCCTCATTACAACAATGAAGAAATCCTTTATGCCAATCTCAAACTAACCCCCCCCCCCAAAAAAAAACAATCAATATCATAGGATGCTATTTCCCACCAGGGCAAAATACAACAACCCTAGAAAATCTCCTGAGCTGGGCTAGTCCATCTCTACCCCAGGAAATGGTCATTCTCAACGACTTTAACATCAACTGGCTATCCTGTAATAATCTCCCAACCCTTCACCTAAATCTCAATGGGTTCACTCAACTCATCCAATCCCCGACCCGAATCAATAAAAACCCTAACAATCATACCTTACTTGACTGGATCCTAGTCAACAAAGCCCCTCACTCTTACCTAGCAGGGCTGCTTACCTGACAGTCTCAGTGACCACTCCCCTACTTTCCTAATTAGGCACCACACAAACGGTCTCAAGCCCATTATCCACAGGCAAATATGGAACAAGTCCAACTTCAACCCCAACTCCTTCATCTCCGCCCTCCAAAGAATTAACTGGTCACCACTAAAATACCTCAACCTAGATGAGGCTGTCCACTTCAACAGTACCTTCCTCTCCATCCTAAACACCCATGCTCCTGTAAGAAATGCCAAAGTCAGATCCAGGCATGCCCCATGGTTACAAAAGATCACCAGAATCCTAATGAAATCCAAAGATAAGGCCTGAGAGCACTGGCGCCTAACAAAAAAAAAAACTCAGATAGGCAATCCTTCCTTGAACTACACAATAAGGTCAAAAAGCAAATACAATTGGACAAATCCCTCTACTATAAATCCACCCTAAACTCTTCCCACCATAATCCTATGCAATTCTGGTCCAGTATTACCCCCCCCCCTGTTGTCCATTCCCTCCTCCTCCAGCAGTATTGCTGAATCCTTCAACAAACACTTCACTGAAACTATAACATCTCTAAACAAACACTTCCCTACATCAGCCCCCCAACTCCTAACCCCCCCACTCCTCTTTTCTTCTTCACCTCAGTACCTACCTCCAACATAAAAAGACTTTTGTCAAAACTTAAACCCACCAAACTCGCAGCTGACAACCTCCCCTCAGAATACTTGAAAACTGCAGCTGATGCACTAGCTTACCCAATTTCAATATTAATCAACCGTTCCCATAACTGAAGGCTTATGTTCCCTCTTTATGGAAGATATCCCACATCATTCCCCTCCACAAGGGCAGCCCCTCCACTGACCTCTCCAATTACTGCCCCATTGCCATCCTCTTCCCAAGATACTTGAAAAATGTATCAACACCCAGGTCTCCAACTACCTCCTAGCTAATAATCTCCTCTCCAATACCCAACATGGTTTCAGACCATATCACAGCACTACCTCCACTTTGCTCTCCTTCACCAACACTATACTTCATAACAAAAAGAATGGCCTCTTCTCCACTGCCATAGCTCTAGATCTTTCAAAGGCCTTTGACATGGTATCTCATGAGCTACTACTCCTCTTTACTCTCCCAAACCTCTCAATCTCACAATCAGCCTGCAACTGGGTCCACAGCTTTCTACATGGTTGCCAGCAATCAGTAATCTGGGATGATAACCTATCTCCTCGCTTCCCAGTTACTCTCGGAGTTCCCCAAGGGTCTATCCTTGGCCCTCTACTATTCTCACTTTTCACTAACAACCTACATACTGCTACCAGACAAGCATCTCATACAGTACGCAGATGACTCTGCACTCATCTGCTCCGCCCCCACTCTAACAGAACTCCAACAAATCACACATAAATCACTCTCTTCTGTAGAAAGCTGGCTATCCAATGCTCAACTCCTACTCAACCCAAGTAAGACCAAACTTCTCCTGTTCCAACCCTCCAAATCCACCCAAACCCCCCCCCCCCTTCAACCTTCTCGCCAAAGACAACACCAAGAGCTCTCCATCAGAACACACAAAATTACTTGGTGTGGAGATTAACAAACTTAGATTTTACACCCACATATCTCACAATAAAAAAAGTTCACAAGAAACTTGGTGCATGATATTGAAGCAGCCAATACCTCACCAAGTCAGCTAGAATCTCCATAGCCAATTCCCAGTTAATCTCTACCCTACTCTATGCATCTGCTATACTTACTAACCTCAGACAGACAGACCTACACAAGCTGGATGCTTGTTATAACAAAATTGCTAAATTTACCACTGGGGCCTACCGCAGCCATCATTGTATCTCCCTTAATGGACTAAACTGGCTAGAACTCCCACAACTCCTTCACCTTAATCAACTCACCCTCACTCAAACATTTTAACCACCCACATAAAATCCCATCCCTTCAAACCCTTCTCCAACCTTATCACTCCACTAGGCCCCTATGATCAAGCAACAAAAATCAACTCAGTTATCAAACCCAAAAACTCAGTAGGAGAAGCTTTATTTTCCTGTACCATATCAAAACTTTGGAACATAAAAGGACCTGCGTCCAGTCGGAATTTCCCGGTAAACAAATGTAAATACATACATACATACATACATAAATAAATAAAAGATATTTTTGTATGGAGAACAGATTAAGGAGGAAATAAAAAGGTTAATCCAACACAAAATGAGACAGAAAGCAGAATGGTACTCCACTTCTCATTCTTCTGAAAATAAAGCTCATAGAGAGACTTTAACATTGTTGCAAAAGAAAATGCTTGAGACACAGAAAAAAAGCACAGGGGTTGAGTTGAACAAACAGAAGTACTTTAGGCAACAACCAGAGTATCGTGGTGGAAAATAAAGATAAAGGTCAGCAATACTGAAATTAGTGAATATGTGGGAGAATACAAAGCATAAATTACACTGTGAAATACAGTTTTGTACAAAAATGTGGCTGAGAAAGACTAGAATTTTGCATACTTTGTTAATGTTGTGTGTAGACTGTAAAGCATATACCCCCCACTTTGTCATTAATGTTTAGAATGACATTAAAGGGAAAAAGAAGCCACTACAAGTAAAACATTTTTGCTCTTAGTATTTGTATAAAACATTTACTGATAAACTATGTTATTCTGTAAAGCAGTTGAAATTCAAGGGTATTTTAAATGTGGGAGTGGGAGCATTTTCAGTGACTATTGTATATGTTAAAGATATCAAAGAAAAGTGTTTTCCTTAGTTATAAGAAATACAGGCTTTAAAGCACAGCAGGATAAAGGATGGATAGAAGAAAATTTAAGTTAATAAAATGCTGTGATTTGGGGCTGCAAGAGTGGGGATATTTGTAGAATTAAAATAACTTCCCTTGTTTTCACAAGGAATAATGTCTAGATTAATGTCCTTGGCTTAAGATATAAATACATTTTCTGAAAGCAAATTGGGTTGAAAAGAAAGAACAAAATGAAAAGGATGAAAGATATTAGCTTGTTTTTTTCTTAGCAAATTTCCCAGTGGGGAAGCTGGCCATGAGGATTTTGCATATTGTGGTGAAATTTACAAAGATTCCATTTGGAGAGTTGTAAGTTTTTTTTTCACATTGCTGACCACTTTTTAATGGAGTGGTGCAATCTGCAGGTGAAAGATTAATATAGAGAGCTCTGAACATTCTTTGCTAAGGGAACTGCAAAATTTAAAGGTATAATGGCAAGCAGTTCAGTAAAAAAAAAAGTCGGAATTTATAGGTAGTGAATGGGAGAGAGTAGCACAGTTTAGTTTCATTTAAAGGGCTAAAAGTTAATGTTTCCTGAAAGCATGCAAGCTGTTTTTCACATTTGTGAGGGTAACAGACCTAAGAAAAGACTGTAATCAGTTTAACTGGGAGCACAAGCTGTAGCATGTGCTTTAGAATGAGTAACCTTAATTTTAGATTAGATAATGCCTGTGGGTGTAGGTGTCAATTTGGGGCAGTTGTTCCCATATGGAGGGTTAATCTTCATTTGTTGTGTTTGCTCTAAGTTGGTAAGAGATGAGGTTGTCCTTAACATGTACTTATTTATTTATTTTTTTTGGGGGGGGGGGGGTTGCAGCAAAACAGAGTTATGAAAATGTGACAGATTCAAATGAAAATAAGAAACTACTACATAAAAGAAAAATCAGTCTGCCAAACTGTATGCACATGTAAGAGAAAAGATGGAAATACACATTCTAAAACAGTCATGTATAATATGTGGAAATAATAGCTTTTTATCAGAATGGCTACTCTGCCCATACCACGTTGGAATGTAAATGGCATTACATGTATAGACAAAAAGAAACTGTTCCATTATATTAAGGAATGCAGAGTTCAAGTAGCAATGCTGCTGCAGAGACATTTGGAAAAAAATTAGCATATCAATCTGACAGAGATGAGACTTCGGGACTGATATTCAGCAGAACATCATGGAGAAAGGAAAAGGGGAGTAAATAATACTGATTGTTAGAAGAGGAAAAATACAACAATGGTAGAGTTGTGGTAGTAAGAGGCTATAGGTAAGGGGGAGGACTGTACTGGCATTTACACTTCTATTAAGGATTGGGCAATAGAAATTCTTTGACAGTTAATAGAAAAGATACAAATTGCTTCAGAAGGGATAGCTACTGAGTGGGGTAAAATAAAAATGGAGTTGAAAAATAGGGTAGAAACAAGAGAGAGATGGTTAAAAACTAACAGGAATTACTTAGAGGGGCTAACAAAGTCTAAAGTATTGCAAAACTTGAATCTCAAAGAAAAGGAGCAACTGCAGACTGGTAAAGAGAAAATCAGGGAGTATCTGGATAATATGCACAAGTTTACAAAGACTGATGCAAGCAACTGTTTTTGATAACTCTAGAGCATAAAAACACCTTTAGTACAGTGACTTAGCTGTTAAACTGGTTTTGATAGTTCTAGAGCACAAATCCTTTAGCACAGCGACATAGGCAAAAGAAAATAAAATGGTTGCTGCCACACTTAGGGAGCCTATGACAAGAAAACTAACCAGAGATCCTATAAAGTTGTTAAAGACACTTTAGAAAGGTTATGAAAACCTGTATAAAGCAAAAACCTGGTAAGACCACAAATGGAAATATTTACAGAAGACTTAATCATGCCAAGCTTCGAGGAAGACTGAGGCTCAACAACTAATAAGATTAAGATAGGAGGAGATAAGATAGAAATGATGATGTATAATCAATCTGCAGAGAAGTCTCCAGCAAAAGATTGTATTCTATGAAAGTTTGGAAGTTAGGAGAGAAGAAAGTGATAATGACATGGAAGATTTTGTTTAATAGTATTTTAAAAGGCTGAGAAAGCACCAACATCTTGGAAAAATTGTGGTGGTTGTATTACATAAAGAAGACGCATAAAGCACTGCTTCAAACAAACCCATTTAAACTTTAAACCATGACTACAAAGTGCTAATGTCTATACTACCTGAAGGGATGGCAAAGGTGTTGTCAAAAACTCTTAGATTTGGATCAATATAGTTTTATGGAGTGGAGGCAAATATTTGATACCATTAATGGAATGATGATGATCCAGAAGGAAGCAGAATTTAGAATATACTGCTGCTGCTAGTGGGTCCTGATGCACAGAAAGCATTTGCCAGAGTAACCTGAGATTTTATGAGTAGAGTAATGGAAGCATTTGCATTCCCTAATACAAAAATAAGCTTAATTGGGAGGATATGTGAAGAATCAGTGGCAAGAAAAAGTGTGAGGGTTCCTCTCCATTAAGTTTGTTTGAACAGGGGAACCAGGCTGGGCTGTCCACCTTTCCCTTTATTTGCTTCATATTTAGAGCTTGTACTTGATAAATGGAAAAAAGGGACATTTCAGTGTTGTGGAACAGTTTAAAGTCTTTTCTGGATACAAAATTTGTGAAGACAAAACAAATGCAATAGCTATAAATGATGTACCCACACACAAATTGATTGAACGATACCTATATTTATGGGGACAAAATAAATGAAATATTTAGGAGTATGGATTAAAAAGTCGTCTGTTAATGGCAGCCAATGATATGTGGGAAGAGATTAAACAAAAGTCAACAGAAAAACTAAGAAACTGGAAGCTCTTTTTATAGACATAGATAATAAGATACAAGCAGTGAAAATGTTTTTAGTCCCTTTAGTTTTATATACAGGTCAGGCATATTTTATCAACCAGAGATGATGCTGTGGAATACAATAGAGTTGGACTTCTAAGATGGCTGCACAATGATCAACAGCTTAATTTCAGTTCTCCCAATGTGAAAAATGAAAATGAGAAATAACAGCTGTAATATTGTCAGTTTGAGGAAGGAAAATTCAGTTACTGGTTCTAAGTTCACTGTCTGGATGCCAGCAAAGAAGAAACTTAGAGAACCTGAAAGAAAGTCAACCAGATGAGGTGACGATAAAACACTGGTTGGGAAGAATCCTGCAGTTGTTCAGTACAAAGTAGCTCAAGCTTCAGCTTTGATACAACAGATGGCCTCCAGCAATTTAGAAGAAAAGATAAATTAAATGTGCTTGAGAGGTGATTAAAATGAATGAAACATTGAAGCTTTAAACTAGCTATTCAGATGAACTTATAAAACTGAAAAAAAAATCAGAGGTTGAAATGAAGCAATGTGCTGGCTGAGTTTGAGACTTTTCATAGAGAGCTACTTCAAAAAATGTTAGTGTTAGAAGACAGTGTGGGCAAAGAAAACCTGGGATTTTCTGTTCTACTAAAGAAACTGGAAGGAAAAGACTGTATTAACTTTATGAAAGCACAAATAAGCAACTGGATTGGCATTCCACAGTAGGATTTGTTAACTGAAATGACACATCAAGTGTAAGCTCCAAATCTGACCATGAAAAACTAGCCAAGACCTGTATTAGTAAAGATGCAGTCATACCAACAAAAAGAGTTGATCCTGACAAAACTATGATAGAAAGGAAAAGTATTAAAAATTGAAGACAGCAGAGTGTTTCTATTTGCTGTCCATCAACAAATTTATTCCAGTAATGTGAAGAGGCAGATGTGACATTCCAGCTGCTGTATCCAGATGTCTTCAGAATATTTTTTCCTAGAGGATCAAAGACATTTTGATCCATTCAACAAAAAGTGAACCAGCAAACAGAAAGGGACTCTGTCTCAGTCTTCTGACAATAAAGCTCATATTGAGACTCTGACAGTGAAACTTTTTCCAATGTTCCAAAAGAAAATGCTTGAGAGACAGAAATAGGCCAGGAGCTGAATAGAAGAATCAGGAGTACCTTGGATTTGAAACAGAGTCTGGTGTTGGGGGATGGGGAGGAACAAAAAGGAGACCTGCAACACTGAAATTAGTGAACAAACAGGAAGACTGTAAAGCATCAATTACATTTTTGAAATATGGCTTTGCAACAAAAAATGCCCAAGAAAGACTGGACTTTTGTTGGGTTTGTTAAACTTGTGGGTAGACTGTAAAACATATACCCCACCTTATGTCATTAATGTTTAGAAGGATGCAAAAATGAAAGAAAAGTCAGTAAAACATGTTTTTATTAGTATTTGTATAAAATACTTCATGTTATAAACTGTATATTATATAGAGTAAAGCATTTTTGCATAGTGTGTAGTCAGGAGTATTTTAAATGTTTGGGGGGGGGGGTCTTTTCAGTGACTGTTGTGTGTGTGTACATGTTAATGATATTAACCTAAACAAGTACTTTTTAGTTGTGAGAAACAGTGGCTTTACAGTTTAATGTTAATATACTGCAATCTTGCTGCTGGAGTAGGGGTTGAGTGTAAAAGTGCACAGATAATATTGTCTGTAGAATTCAGATATTTTCTCTTATTTTTACAAGGGTGAATGTCTAGAGTAATGCCACTGGCTTAAGCTATAAATGATTTTTGGAAACAAGCAGGCATGAAAAATAAGACAAAACAATGAAGTCCATGAGAAATGTCAAGCTTATATATGCAAAAATATTAGCTTGTTTTCTTTTCCATTAGCAAATGTTCAGTGAGAGTCAAGAAGTCTGTTCTATGGCATCTGTGCATTCTGGTCCAAGTAAAATTTATAAAGAATCATTGTTGGCTACTTTTACATGGAGAGAAGGTGTCTGCAGATGCAAGCAATTAATATCTTGAGAGTTCTGAGCATTCTTTGCTGAGGTAAAATGTAAAGGCACAATGACGAGCAGTTAAGTGAAAAATACATTTTAAAACTATATGAAGTGAATAACAGATAGTAGCTGCCCTAGCGACTTTAATACTTTAACATATTTAATGGAATGGCACAGAAGCTCGACAGTGCACTTTTTCTTAGGGCTACAAGTTAATGCTTTCTAGGGTGTCACCTTTGCATCCTACTTCCTTACAAATAAGCCAGACCCCCGGCATGATGAAAAAAAAAACATCCCTTGCCTCAGGGTAGCCAATTCTCTTTTAGCAAGCCACACCTGGAAGGCACCAGTTTTTAAACAGCCTATATAGTTAACTGTGTAGAGAGCCTTGAATGACATGAATCCTTAAACAAAGTGCTAGATGGTAATTCCCACCACACTTTCTGGTGTCACCCTGGCATAAATCCCCATTTTTCTCTGTTTTCCTCCCATCCTTTACTCTGTACACTATCCAGGTTACCTTTGTTTTGGTTTCCTCACACTCTTACCTTTCAGATTTTTTCTACAGCCTTGCAATGCATGCTAGCTCGCCAAAACTGTACTGTAATAACTGTGGAGGAAAGAATTTAATTATGCTAGCAGTCTATGGGCCACTAAGCCCTCAGAAGCTATGGAGTTCTAAATGCTCTGAGGAGCATTTTACAGCTTTTTTCCCCCAACAACTGTTACTTCAATGATGGCCTGAACAGAAAAAAGATGACTAGGGAAAAAGTACAGTTGTGTACACTTACCATACATGTAGATGTTCGAGTGTATTCACTGTTGCAGTCATTACATTTGGGTTACCTGCTTGCAGTAGCCCTCAGTCGGCCAGATTAACAAAGTCTTGGGTCCTGCGTCGGTTACTGTCCTTTCTTCCATGACGCAATTCGTCAAGGGGATAAAACATGCAGCCGACGTCATTACATCAGTTTTTCTTGCCCCAGATGTCAGGTGCCCCCCTAATGGGAAGCAATTAAATCTATAAATACAAGGATATACCTCCAACAAAAAAGCAAATACACCAAAAAGCTTTTGAGCACAGTAAGGGAAAGTAGAGGTATAGCCAAAAGAAGAAAGGGGGCTGGAGAGAGGGTAACCAGGACTGCAACAGTGAATACACTCGAATATCTACATTTCTGGTATGTGTACACAACTGTACTATGTTCTTCGTGTTTCACTGTTGCAGTCATTACATTTGGGTAGATTCCCAAAGCTAAAGTTGGGAGGAGGAATTTAAATAGAATTAGGACCAGCTACAAGGCCCTGCAAGACTGTAGTGGCAAAACCAGCTCTGGATTTTGAGAAAATTGACAAATGATAATGCTTGGTGAAAGTATGTACAGAACTCCAGGTAGCAGCTTCTAGGATGTCCATGGTAGGGACACCTCTGAGAAAGGCTGTAGAGGTAGATGCAGCCCTGGTTGAATGGGGTGTAATCCACTGTGGGATAGGTTTTCCATGGTGTTTATAGCAGAAATGAATGCAATGTCCTATCCATTTAGAAATGGTTTGCTTTGAAATGGGCTTCCCCTCTGCCCCTGCAGTAAATGCCACCAGCAGTTGTTCAGATTTCCTTTGAGGTTTAGTCCTGTCCAAGTAGAATCTAAGTTGTCTGTGCACATCTAAGGAGTGCAGTATCTTTTGTTCTGTGGGTTAGGAAAGAAGGTAGACAAATGAATGGACTGATTAAGAGCCACACTGGATACCACCTTGGGCATGAAAGAGGGACTGGTTCTGATGGACACCCTGTCCGCAGGAAAGATGATGAAAGGCTCCACTGCCATAAGGGCCTGTAATTCAGATATCCTTCTTGCTGAAGTGATTGCTATAAGGAAAGCTGTTTTCCAAGAAAGGAATTTTAAATCTGCAGTAGCAGCTGGCTTGAAAGGAGGAAGAGTGAGTTTCTCAAAGACAAAGTTAAGGTCCCAGGCTGGAGATGGAGCTCTCCGGGGTGGCCTTAAATTTTTGTCCTGTCTAAGGAACTACTTGCGCAGTGGGTGAGAGAAGAGGGGAGGCTCTGTGCTATAATGAGCTGAAATGGATGAGGCATGAATTACGATGGAGGAAAAGGACAAGCCCTTTTGAAGCATCTCAGTCAAGTATTGTAGAATCTGAGGTAAATTGGGCGCTACTGCACTCATCCCTTGAAATTGGTTCTAGGCTCAGAATCTTTTCCATTTTGCAGTATAAGATTTTCTAGCACTAGGCCTCCTTGCTTCTAAAATATCCATCACTGATTTACTGAGGGATGGTAAAGGAGAGATTAGGTAATTAGCTAGGCTGCTAGGTTCAGGGTTTGCAGCTGGGGGTGCAGAATCTGGTTCTCCTGCTGAGACAACAGGAAAGGAGTCTGAGGCAGGTGCCATGGGGCCAAGCATGACACACTGCGCAGGAGGGGGTTGCCAGTGTTGGTGTGGCCAGTCTGATGCAATTAAAATCGTCCTTGGCTTGTCCTGTTTGATCTTTAGTAGTACTTTGGAGAGCAGAGGCAGAGGAGGAAAGGCATAAACAGCTGAAGGACAGAGCATCCACTTTCCAAGCAAGCTTGTGGGGAATCCTTCTGCAAAATTTGTCCAATTGATGGTTCTAGGGGGAGGCAAACAGGTCTACATCTGGACTCCCCCATTTGCTTGTCAACATGTTGAAAATCCTTGGTTTCAGTTTCCACTCGTGTGGGTCCATGAGGTTTCTGCTTAGTCCATCTCCCAGTGTATTTAGTTTTCCTGGCAGGAATTGAGCTTATAGATTCACTTGGTAGCTCAAGGCTGTCTTCCACAATGCCGTGACTAGTCTCTGCAAAGGGGGCAAGAATGTGGACCCCCCTGCCTATGTACCACATGACAGTGGTGTTGTCCATCTTTACCATTAGTTGTCCTGGAAGTATGTGGTCCTTGAAGGCTGTCAGAGCATTCTGTACAGCTAACATTTATTTTTGATTTATGTGCAGGTGCATTTGACTTGGTTTCCATTTGCCCTGAATGCACTTCCCTGCCAGGTGAGCCCCCCCATGCACAGTCTGATGTGTTTAAGGTTTGGGCGGCAGGGGGTAGTGTGAATGGTAGTCCCTTGTTTTGGTGGTAGGCCTCTGCCCACCACAGGAACTGTAGGTGTAGGCAAGGTATGATAGGGATCACTGCTTCTAGATCCTGAGAATGTTGGCACCATAGGCTTTTGAGATACCATTGTAGTTTCCTCATATGCAGCCTTGCATATGGAATTAGAAGAATGCAGGAGGCCATGAACCCCAAGGCTTGCAGTATTTGCCTTGCAGATAGCTGGGTTTTTGTGGCCACCTGTTTGAAGTAGGTTGTCAAATGAATCTGTTTCTCTGGCTTGAGGAAAGCCATCTGGGAAGTTGTATTCAAGCTTGCTCCCAGGAATATAATTTGTTGACAAGGTACCAGGTGCAATTTCTTTTCATTTATGGTGTACCCCAGACAAGTCAGCACCTTTTGAACAAAAGCCAGATGATTCAAAAGTATGTCCTGGCTTTCCGCCTGACTTAGACAATTGTCCAGGTATGGGTATATCTGAATATTTCTTTGCCTGCAAAATGCAATGACTGGAGCTAGGCACTTTGTGAATACCCTGGGTGCAATAGATAAGACAAAGGGCAGTGCAGAGAACTGATAGTGCGTGTAGACTAGGTATCTTCTGCAAGACTCCCTGATAGGGATGTGCAGATATGCTTCTTTTAAGTCTAGTGTTGCCAACCAGGCATCTTTGCCTAGCATAGGAAGCAGCTGGTATAGAGTCAGCATCTTGAATTTTGGAATCACCAGAAAGGTGTTTAGAGAAGAAAAGTCCAGGATAGGACGCCAAGAAATGTCTTTTCTGGGTACCAGGAAAAGTCTCAAATAGAAACCTTGTCCCTTTTCCTCTTCTGGTACCAACTGAATTGCCCCCATGCTTAACAGGGAGAGTACTTGATTTTGGGCCTCTGCCCAATGATTTGGGATAGATCTGGTCACCCGCTTGGTGTTGTAATGTGTGGAAGTGAAATCTGTATCCGTGGGACACTATTTAAAACCCATTTGCCCTGGGTAATGAGTTCCCAGTTTTTTGCCTGCAGACCAATCTTTCCGCCTAAAGGAGCATTCAGTTGGGAAGTGCGTGGAAGTTTTAACAGCAAGTCACTGAGACAGTTTTCCATAGGGGGGAGTCTTACTACTCCCAGATTTGGATGCAGAAACCCCCACTGCTTAGTCTTGTGCGTCCCCTGAGACTAAAACCTGGGGTTTCTTCTGTGTCTGGGTTTAGATTGAGAAGACCTGGAAGGGGCTGGAAAGGAACAATTCTTAGAGGGCGAATGCCTACTAAATCTTGGAGCTGAACTTGTAAGAAATCTTTAATAGTTTTCATAGATTTAGCTTTATCTTCCATCTTTTTAAGAACTTCCACAGCTTTGTTGCCAAACAGGCGGTCCTGATTTAAGGGAGCATCCAACAGTTTAGCTTTAACATGATCAGGCAAAGATTGCTCCTTAAGCCAAGCATGCCTTCTGAGCACAGACCCAGTAACAGCAGCCCTGCAAGAGGCCTCTAATGAAATAAATCCACATTGCAAACTATGTTTTCCAACCTGTTCAGCAGAATGCATTAAATCCTGTACTTCTTTGTTTTCAGCACAGTCAGGAATCAACATAATTTTCTGTTTAAGCTATCCAATAACATGTTGTTGATATTTTAACATATGAAACCGGCAGCTTAAAGCCCTAATGGCCAAGGTTTTAGAAGTGTAAACCTTCTTACCCCATCTATCCAGCGCCCTGGGGTCTCTATCAGAAGGGGTAGGATTTTTAGCAGTAGAAGTCTTAATGCCCTTGGGTCCCTGTGAAATAGTCTCTGGATCCGCAATAGGATTTTTAAAAAGGAACTTGTGTGAATCAGGAACCCTGTAATATCTGTCAGGTTTTCTGGGAGCAGGAGGCAAAGAATCAGGGGCCAAACTAGATTCCGAAAAGGCATCATCAACAATGTCTAGTACAGGAGGTATAGCTAAAGGCCTATGCTGAGGCAGGAGTAAGAAATCCCTAAGCCTCTTTTTTGAATCAGAAAAATCCTGGCTTTCCCAGTGGAAATTCTCCCTAGAGTATGTAAGGTTTCACCAAAAGAAAAATCCTCTGGAGGGGAAGCAGAGGGAATAGAGTCCTCTGCATCAGAATCCTAATAAGTAGATAAGGGTAAATCCAGATCATCAGAAAAATCAGAATCCTGGTCAGAAGATTCATAAACAACTTCAGTCCTAGGTCTCTTAGAAGGGGGTGGTTGGCTTCCTCTGATTAGAGTTTTAAGATCTTCAGCCATTCTTATAATTTGTTTTTTAGGCATAGAGGCCTGAGCATGCGACCTGAGCATCAGTTTCTTAGGCATGGTTTGAGTTTTTGGCCTAAATGAAGGAGGAGTCTGTTTAATATGCAAGTCCGTAGGCCTGAATACACTCTCAGAAGCCGGTACCTGCACAGCGGCTCTGGACCCATCCAAGGTAGAAACATCCACAGGTTCCACACTTGAAGCATCTCGAGGCATACCGGACTCCGAATGGGTCTCAGTAGAGGCCTGCGAATCAGAAGTAGTGGGTATCAGGGGCTGCGAAAGCACTTCACTGAGTACCGGCGAACTGGCGACTGGCTTAGGAGAAGCGTCGTCGGCAGCTTTGGACCTAGGCGGCCTGTCTCTGTCTTTATCTTTGCGTTTTTTCAAAATACCGGTAGTCGGATGGATAACAGACGACCTTTCTGGATAATTGAACCGAGAACTGAAATATTTAGAGGTGAAAATATACCGACGATGGATAGTGCGCTGACTAAATAAGGCACAAAACCGACAGCAAAATAAGTCGTGGTCAGGGCCTAGGCAAGGAATACAGTACGAATGAAAATCTTTGTGAGGTATTTGCTTTCCACAAGTAATGCAATTAACTTTTACTGACATTGGTAAGGAGCAAGAAAAAGTTTCCCCAACAGGGTACTTAGTTTTAATTGAAGACTTTGATTCTAAAACTCGGAAAAGTACAGTTTTGTACCTACCATAAATGTAGATGTTCGAGGATTCCCTTGCTGCAGTCCTGACTATTGGGTATAGTCCGCGTCCCAGTCGGCCCGAATACCAGAGTATAAGGCTGACGTCGGTCATGGCGCCTTAGACTGACGTCAGCACGTCAGGGTACTAATGCGCATGACCAACGTCATTTCCTCAGTCTTTTCTTGCCCCAGATGTCAGAAGACCCAAAAAGACAAGTCCCAAAAACAACCTGCACCAAGAAACATGTACAATATATACAGTAATATATATACAAAAAATATAAGCATGTAAAAGCACCTACACAACCACCCTGAAACACAGAGGGGAAGGAGGGAGGGTAAATTGGACTGCAGCAAGGGAATCCTCGAACATCTACATTTATGGTAGGTACAAAACTGTACTATGTTCTTCGTCTTCCCTTGCTGCAGTCCTGACTATTGGGTAGAATCCCAAAGCAGAGGTAAGGGAGGCTGGCAAATTATAAAGTAGCAGGAGCTGACAACATGCCTTGTAAAACAGCTGTGGCAAACCCAGCTCTAGACTTAGAGTATATAGGCAGGTGATAATGCCTAGAGAAAGTATGCAGTGAACTCCAAGTAGCTGCTTCCAGAATATCCTTAGTTGCCACCCCCCTTAGAAATGCTGTTGAAGTGGCAGAAGCCCTAGTGGAATGAGGCCTAATCCCAGCTGGAACCTCTTTGCCATGATGGGAATAACAAAATGCAATGCAAAAGCCAATCCACCTAGAAATAGTTTGTTTTGACACAGGTTTGCCCTGTGAATTTAAAGCAAAAGAAACAAGTAACTGCTGAGACTGCCTAAAATCTTTAGTCCTGCTCAAATAATAACGCAATTGCCTGTGTACATCTAAAGTGTGCAAAATCTTTTCCCCTTTATTTTGAGGATCTGCAAAAAACGTAGGCAAATGAATAGTTTGGTTTAAAGCCACACTGGAAACCACCTTAGGCATAAAGGAAGGATTAGTACGTAATGATACCCTGTCCTTATGGAAAATCAAAAAGGGCTCTACTGCCATAAGGGCCTGCAATTCAGACACCCTTCTTGCAGAAGTAATAGCCAACAGAAAAGCTGTCTTCCATGACAAATATTTCAATTCAGCAGTAGCTGCCGGCTCAAAAGGTTGTAGAGTAAGTTTTCCAACACAAAATTTACATCCCAAGCAGGAGTAGGAGCTCTACGTGGGAGTCTTATATTCTTTGCCCCTCTAAGAAACTGCTTGAACAAAGGATGCGAAAACAAATGTGGGTCACAATCATAGTGAGCTGAAATTGCTGCAGCATGAATCTTTATGGAAGAGAAAGACAAACCTTTGTCCAATAACTCAGTAAGATATTGAAGAGCCACACTCAAATTAGGCTCTGAAATCTCCAAATTCCTTGCTGTACACCACAATAAAAACTGTTCCATTTTTCTGCGTACACTCTCCTAGTACTAGGCCTTCTAGCTTCCATAATCACATTTAAAACTTGTTGAGGAAGCTGAGACCTTCCATGTTTCAACACAGAATATGCCAAGCCGTGAGATGGAGAGATTGGAGCTTGACATTGAGCAGATGACCGTCCTTCTGAGATAACAGATGAGGAATCAGAGGTAAAGGCCATGGAGGTTCCTTTACAAGACTCCTTAGAAGTGGGTACCAGTGTTGCCGAGGCCAATCTGGAGCTACCAAAATCATCCTTGGCCTGTCCTGTCTGACCTTTAGTAATACCTTTGGAAGAAGAGGTAGAGGTGGAAAAGCATAGACATGAAGGTTTTTCCAACTGAAAGACAGAGCATCCACTTTCCAAGCTGTGTGATGAAACCCCTTTGTGCAATACTTTGGCAGCTGGTGGTTTAGTGGAGAAGCGAACAGATCTATGTCTGGAGTTCCCCATGACACTGTCAATTTCTGAAATACATGAAGATCCAGTTTCCACTCGTGGGGATCCATGATTTGTCTGCTTAATACATCTGCTAGGGAGTTCTCTGCTCCTGGCAGAAACCTTGCCTGAAGAGTCAGTTGCAGGCTTAACGCAGTCTCCCATAAAATCATTGCTAGCCTGCATAGAGGATAAGAATGTGTTCCCCATTGCTTGTTGATGTACCACATGACAGTTGTGTTGTCTGTCAGAATCAACACCTGCCCTGGAAAAAGTAACTCCTTGAACGCCATCAATGCAAACTGGACTGCTAACATCTCCTTCATGTTGATATGTAGATGCTGTAGTCTGGCAGGCCACTTGTCTTGTATCCACTTTCCATTTAGATGAGCTCCCCAAGCAGTGTCCGAGGCATCTGTCGTTAAAATCTGACTCGCCTCTGGCCGGGTCACAGAGAGTCCCTTGTTTAGGTGACATTCCTGAGCCCACCACAAGAATTCCTTTTGAAGGCAAGGTATTATTTGAATGACAGTGTCCAAATCTTGGCAGTGCTGTGTCCATACATTTTTGAGATACCATTGCAGCTTCCTCATATGCAGTTTGGCATTGGGAAGCACCAGAATACAAGATGCCATGAACCCTAATGCTTGAAGGACTGTCTTTGCAGTCAGCACGGACTGATGAGATAGTTGATGGAAGTAAGATGACAGACTCTTTTGTTTGTCCGGGGTTAAAAAGGCCATCTGGGCTGCTGTATTCAGTCTCACACCCAGAAAGCACATGTCTTGAGAGGGTACTAGACTGGACTTTATTTCGTTCACAGAATACCCTAGGCATCTTAGCACTGCTATGACATATTCCAGATGCTGTAGAAGGTGTTCTTTTTCTTGAGCCAGAATCAGGCAGTCGTCCAAGTAAGGATAAATTTGAATGCCTTGAAGCCTGAAGTAAGCTATCACTGGAGCCAGAACCTTTGTGAATACTCTAGAGCAGTAGATAAGCCAAAGGGCAATGCAGAGAACTGATAATGAAAATCTCCAGTTGAAACCGCAGATACTTAGCCTTATGGGCACATGAAGGTAAGCTTCCTTGAGATCCAACGTTACCATCCAGTGATCCTTGCCCAGCAGAGGTAACAGTTGCTGTAACGTCAACATCTTGAACTTGGGAATGTCCAGATAAGTGTTGAGGATAGATAAATCAAAAATTGTCTCCACGTGTTCCCCTTCTTTGGTACTAGGAACAGGCGAGAATAAAATCGAAGCCCCTTTCTGACACAGGGACTGGCTGAATAGCCCCTAGAGTAACTGAGTAACTTGCTTGAGAGCCTCTTTTCTTTGTGGAGGAGGAACATCTGGCATGCCTCTGAAAGGGGCATTGTGTGGAAATAAAATCTGTACCGTGATGAATGATATCCAGCACCCATCTGTCTTGAGTGATTAAATCCCAATTTTCTTTGAAAAGAGACAATCTTCCTCCCAAAGGAGCTGCCAGAGAGATCCACTGGCAGCCGAAAAGGCGTCCACTGGCAGCGAAAGGCATGTCATTGGTTCTGCGGACTGACCCCTGCCCTCACCAGAAGTCTGAGCAGGTGAACTGTCTGATCTAGCCTTGAGCCCTGCCCGTCTAGATCAACCCCTAGACTGGGAACCATAAGCAGGATATGTCCACCCCTTAGCAGGCCAATTTCTACTAAACTGGAGGCTGCACCTGCAAAAATCTTTAACAGTCTGCATAGACTTAGCTTTGTCCTCCATTTTCTTTAAAACTGCTTCCACAGGGCGGTCCAAAGAACACATCAGACTGTAAAGGAGCATCCAAAATCCTGGTCTTAACATGCTCAGCTAAATTCTGATCCTTCAACCATGCATGTCTGCGAAGAACAGAACTAGTAGCAGCCACCCTCGAGGAGGCCTGAACAGCATCAAAACCACACTGCAAAGAATGCTTACCCACTTGTTCAGACACATGAACCAAATCCAGCAATTCTTTACACTCAATACCTTCCTCCAAAGCATCCACCTTAGATTGCAAATGTGAAAGGAGATAATTCTGATATTTCAGCATATGAAATTGACAATACAACGCCCTCATGGCTAGAGTGGAAGAAGTATATACTTTCTTACCCCACCTATCCAAAACCCTAGCCTCTTTATCAGAGGGTACAGGATTTTTAACAACAGAAGCTTTAACACCTTTAGGCCCCTGAGAAACAGTTTCTGGGTCCGCCCTGGGACTCTTAAACAAATACTTATAAGCTTCGGGCCCCCTATAATACCTATCAGGCTTAACAGGAGCAGGAGGCAAGGAATCCGGGTTCAGAGAAGCCTCTGCAAAAACATCCTCCACCACATCCAACACAGGAGGAATAGCTAAGGGCCTATGCTGAGGCAAAAACAAGAATTCCCTAAGCCTTTTTCTGGAGTCAGAGTAATCTTGGCCTTCCCATTTAAAGTGCTCCGTCATGGAGTGAAGAGTCTCTGAAAATGAAAAATCCTCAGGAGGAGAAGCTGAAGGAGTGGAATCATCCACATCAGAATCAGAATAAGCAGGAAACTTGCAAGTAGTCTCACAGAAGACTCTGAAGCCTGTGAACACTGTTCAAAACTATCAAACTCCTGTTCCACCCTAGGCCTCTTATCAGGTGGGGGCATAGAACCTCTAATCAGAGTAATCAAATCTTCAGCCATTTTAAGCATATGTTTCTTAGGCACAGAGCCG
Source organism: Protopterus annectens (assembly GCF_019279795.1). Classification (NCBI taxonomy): domain Eukaryota; kingdom Metazoa; phylum Chordata; order Ceratodontiformes; family Protopteridae; genus Protopterus; species Protopterus annectens. Next base: position 16,699,436 of record NC_056751.1, read on the forward strand.
AAATGCTAGGAGAAGCCCCTACAGAAGCTGAACTTGGCCTTCCTCTAAAAAACAGAAGGAGAGGCCCTAACTACCTTGGGAAGAGAGGGAAGAACAGTTACCTGAGAAGCCCCTCAGCCTGGCCTACTTCCAGAGAGGGGACAACCTGTAAGAGTAAAGTATCTGCGTGAGACTCCATAGAGACTCGTGGCAAAAGCACTGGCTCCTGAGCCGTCTAAGACCGGCGTCCGGGACTGCGGTTCCTCACCCTAGACTTCACTGTTTTGTCCTTGCGCTTCTAAGATGAAGCAGGCGCCGGATTAGTATAATCTAACCTAGCACAAGCAAGCCTCCTCTCGCTTATTAAATCTAGCACAAGGCGGCATCGTGCTCAGGCCTAAACAAGGTATACACAATGTAAGATAATCCCTATGCGGTATCTGCTTCCACCACAAGAAATACAGTTTCACTTTTTCTGACATCGGTAATATACTGAGGCAAGAAAAACAAAATGTTCTATTAGCCAACTCTGTACTCGGTCTGAAACTGAAAATCTCCAACCTAACATAAAATTGCTTCTGCTCTGGACTGGGTCAGGACTGCAGCAAGGGAAGACGAAGAACATCAAAAATTTCAGGAGACAGCCGACCGGCACTTGCGAACTGCTTCTGCTTCGGGCACTGCACGGCAAGAAAGACTGATGTAATGGCATCGGCTGCATGTTTTATACCCCTGATGACCTGACGTCATGGAAGAAGGGACAGCAACCGATGCAGGACCCAAGACTTTGTTAATCAGGCCGACTGAGGGCTACTGCAAGCAGATAACCCAAATGTAAGGACTGCAACAGTGAAACACTAAGAACATCTGACTGATTCTTTTCTTTCAAGAAATAGGTCATGTCCAAGGAATAATGTTCAAGGTTGACAACACAGTAATTACTACAAAAGTGAGTAGCATTTATCTGTAAACTGAGACTAAAATGCTTGTAAAGGAACAAATCATATTGGGGAATGACCGCCTTCTTCCCAACCTCTAGCCACAAAATGATAGTGATTTTCAGTATAACCACATGGTACTTATTCAGGATGAAAGTGAAAGGACACATGAACACAGGCATTTAATTCAAGTTGCTGATGTCAAACATCTACACAGCATGCCTCCTAAGCCCAAAGGCATACACCCTCTGTTTACCCCTCTGAAGTCAAACTAGGACGAAAGGGAAATTAGAAATCTTGCACAACATATTTCAGCATATAGATGTCAGCTGTACATATGCAGTATATGCCTCCTTTCCCCTACTCCCAGAAGATATCCACCTGTACATAACTGATTTCAACTACGAAGAAAGTGAAAAAAACAACAGTAATTCATTCCACCTTGTTGTTCAATCACAGTACACTGGCCCTAGACAAGCTATAGCGACATTCTGTATACATGAGATGTGATTTTGAGAAAGTTAAAATAATGACCACGCAGTCCCCAGCCAACACACAATGTAGAGTGACATTTTGAACTTATCTCTGAAATTTGACTGAAGAAAATGTAAGAAATAATGACCACAGTAAACCCAGCCCCAACACAAACTATAGCAATTTCTTTATACACTTCGGACTGGGGTCAGTTTTAGACTAGGTGGGGCTTACAGCTGAGAACAGAACTAAGTCACATACACAGTGAGGAATGACGGCCCCTAAAAGCTCTGAGGTTCTAGATGTTCTGTGATGCACATTAGTTTTTCACTATCTAGGAGATTTATGTATACACTCTTCCAATTTAATTTTTACACACTTTTTGCACTGTTCCTCCCAAGCCAAATCTATCAGTAGACACACACAGATGCACACGTTTTCTACATAAACTGAAAGAGTGTCAATTCATTTATAGTATATAATGCACTCTCTTTGGAATGTAGGAGTAAAACGGAGCATTCAGAAAAAACTAGCATGAACACAGAGATTACAGTTGTGTAAAACCTTACCATAGCAGTAGATATCCTTCTTTTCACTGTTGCAGGATAAGAAAATGTTTGACCTCAAAGCAAGAAGCAAAAGGAGGATTTATGGGCACGCAGGTAGAAATGGCTGACAAATGGTCCTTTACACAAGAATAGGCCAAGCCAGGCTGGAGAAATTCACACAAATAGGAAAGAACCAGAGGGACCCCAAATGTAAAATAATCCTGATTATGAGCATGGCACCAGACAAAAAAATCTCTTCCATTTGGACATACAAGACTTTCTGGCTGCAGGTTTTCTTGCCTCCTGTAAAACCCTGAGCATGTCCTCAAAAAACAGGTGCTCAAAAGTGATCAAAACCCTATCACCCACAGCATCAGTTGGAGAGTATACAAGTAAGGATGGATGACTTGACTCCTTGTCTTGTGTGAGGAGGTCCAACTGGCGAGTTAACTTGGAATGATTGCCTTTGGCCAGATGCATTAAGAGGGAGAACTAGTGCTGTCTTGGCCAAAAGAAAATCATTAACAAGATTTTTGGGGAGTTCAGATGAATCTTCTGCATGACTCTTGGAAGTAGAGGAAGGGAGGGGAAGGCATAGTGAAACATCTCCCTCCAAGGAAAAGAAAGGGAGTCTGTTTTTCATGCTAGATGGCATGGCATTCGGACAGAAAAGAAGCACCTGCCTGTTCAGAGGGAAGGCAAAAAGATCTACCTGAGGAATACCCTACCTATGGACTATGTCCAGAAACATCTCTGTGAAGCATCCATTCATAAGCCTGTGTTTTGGATCTGTTCAAGGTGTCTGCCACAAAAATAGTGCTCCAAGAGCATATACACTGCCTGCAGAGTTAACTGATAACCTAGAGCCAGATCTCAGGCCTGAAGAGCCAACCTGCAAAGAAGGTTAAGACTTTGTGCCTCCCTGCTTGCTGACACATTACATCACCGTGGCGATGTCCATGTAAACCTTCACAGGGCCTGGAGAGAGCATGGGGTGAAAAGCCTGAAGGGCCAGAATCAGAGCTCTCACCTCTTTGATGTTGATATGGTCTGACCGGTGATTGGTGGGGGGGCAAAGACCTTGAACTTTCAGATGGCCACAGGAAACCCCCCACCCAATGTTTGAAGCATTGGAGAATAGTTCTTGAGAAGGAACTGAAGGCTGAAAGGGCAGACTTGGGTTGAGGGAAAATTGATGAATCCACAACTGAATTCCCACCTTAGACAAGGAAGGAGAGGCACGCTAAAATCCAGAGGGTGACAATGCTTAAGCCAAACTTAAATTGAAGTACCACTGAAGCTTTTACATGTGCAGTCTCAAGTGGGAGCATTGGAATAGTAGAAACTATGAATCTCTCAAGGCTCGAAAAACTCCCTGTCTGGAATAGCAGGCAGAGGAAGAGAGACTGAAAGAAAGCTGTCAAGGACAGAACTTTTCTTGGTGGAAAAGAGGCCAACATTGTCACCGTCTGACTCCTGAAACCCAGATACACATGGTCCTGAGAGGAAGGCAGGACAGACTTTTGAAAGTTGAGAGTGAACCCCAGACTCTGGAGGAGAGATATGGTGAATTCTAGATCCTGTAACAGGCAACTAGGAGAAGCTGCATGAAGCAACAGGTCATCTAGATAAGGAAAAATCTGAATGCCTTGGAGCCTGCAAAAGGCAATCGCAGGAGCTAGACACTTTGGGAATACCCTTGGGGCAGAAGAAAGACCAAAGAGCAAGGTGAAAATGAGAGGAAGAAACAAACAAACAAAAACTTCTTGAAAAGAGGGTGAATAGGAATATGAGAGTAAGCATCCTTCAAATCCAAGGACTAGAAAAGTCTGGGGTAGATCAAGAGGAAACAGGGTCTGAACGGTAAGGATCCAAAAAGAAGGAACCTTGAGAAAGATTTTGAGCAAGGAGAGATCCAGAATAAGTCTCCAACTGCCCTCCTTTCGAAGGAGAGGAACATCCTGGAGCAAAATCCTTTTCCTACTTGAGGAGGGACAGGTTGAATATCCAACAGGCACCCAAGAACCTCTGAGAAATGAGGAAGTTGTTCTAGAGGAGGTTGGGGAATCACTGGAAAAGGAGGGAAAGACTTCCACACCATGAAGTGACCTTAGCAGATGACAGAATCCAAGGTTATAATATGTCAGGTCGGAAAACGGACAGCTGAAGGAACAAAGGAACATGGCCAAGGGGTAGGGGGGCAAGAATTCAGAGAGAGGCAGGCTTGTCAGATAAAGAACATTTCTGAGCCACAGCAGTCTAAGAAGGCTTAGCAGGAGGAGCATGCCTACCACGCTTCCTGCCTTTGGTGGCTTGATGAGGCTGCCTGCAAAGAAAAGCAGAACTAGTACAATAGTAGAAGCCATCCGAAAGAGATTCTTATTTTCCAAAGGAGCATCCAGCAACTTGGCCTTAATGTCTTCAGGTAAGAACTGCACGCAAAGCCAATAACTCTGCATGACAGACCCAAAGGCAGCAGCTGTGGAAGATGCATCAGCAGCATCAAAACAACACCTGATAGAGTGACGTGTCACCTGAGAGATGGAACCTAAAATAGACAGAAAAGATGATTTTGCTTCAGAGTCAAGGAGACCAAAAATAACCTGACAAGCCTGGGCAAGCAAGACCAGACCATATCTGGTCATGTCGGTCTGATAACTGATGGCCTGAAAGGCCAAAGTAGAAGCAATATAAACATTCTTACCAGTTCTCTCCACTGCCCTACTATCTTTACCTGAAGAAGAAAGCCTGGAAGTGGGAAAAATTTTAGAAGGCTTGTCAGAGGAGACTGACACCACAGCAGAGTCAGCAGAAGGACATTTAAATAAGAATGGTCAATCTTCAGGAACCTTACAGAAATTGTCAGTTTTCTTTGGAGCAGGAGGCTGAGAATCAGGAGATAGAGGCAGCTATATAGGTGTCTAACAAAGCAGCCAACACAAGAGATACTGCAGAAGGTTTAGGAGTGTCCATCTGAAGCAGCTCATAATACCTTTTCCAGATATCAAACACTTGAGAAGAATTCCACTTGAAATATTCCATCATTCTAGGGGTACCATCTCCAAAAGACAGTTCCTCAAAAGAAGACTAAGGACTCAGACTCTTCATCAGAACCATAAGAAAAGGTGAAGGCATCTGGGAAGATTAGGACAGAGACTCATCAGACAAACTTCATCTGAGAAATCAGGTTCCCTAGCCTGCTTGAAAGGAGTAGAATTCTGAAGAGGGGCAGGCACAGAAACCCCCTTGGGCAGACTTTAAGGCATTAAACAGGCCCTGCGTAAACCCCTGCCATTCCCTGTGAGGATCCTAAGGGTGTACAGAAGAGTGTTTAGTCTTCTGCTTGTTCTTAGTAGAGATGTCAGCCCTAACAAACATGGGAGGTTCTAACCACTGATGAAATTCGATAAGAGTACTCAAAACCTCTTCCCTGATCAGAATCTGCAGAATCCCACCAGGGCCCTTCAAGATGATCAACCGTGATTCTCCCTTGACTTCTGGAGCAGACGCTTGCAAAGGCTCAGAGGAATTGTGAAAGGAAGGATCCATGCTGGCCTCTGACAGTGTTACGGCAGAGGAATCTGACACCAGATGGTCTACAGAGCCGTCACCCATTTCTAGAGAGACATCTGGTGGAGGCTGGACAGCCAAAGAATCTGGCCAATATTTCTTGGCCGCCTTCTTGCTTAACGGGACCTCAGGGTTAAAAGATTCCACAACAGTTTAAGCCTCTGGTTCTCAAGATAGATGGCCAGGAAAGACAACTGACTTTTAAGAGTCTTTGGCACAATCATTTATGTTACAGGATGTATGGTCGACCCAGGGAAAAAAAAAAAAAAAAAAGACTCCTTGTGACTATTCTTATGGGGAATCTACCTCGCACACTGACATTTTCCCTTCTTGGATGACAAGAACTCTAGGTAACCAAAAAAAATAACAAGATAAAGATAAAAAGACCCCAAAAGGGCACTTATTTGAGCGCTAGGTATTAAGCAAAGCAAAAAGGCTTTCAGACCAAAAAGAGTGAAGATGGCATTCAGATTGCCAGCAAAGAAGTTCTGGGTAACTGTGTCCATACATCACCTTTATGCCCTGTGTCCTGTACAGGAAAGCATACATGTAATGTACGGTGCATGCAAGATATAAAGGCTTTGGTATACTGACCAGATGTTTGGTTATCCTTGGCAGGAAATTCCTACTGTGAAGAATACTGCAACAGTGACATAGGATGTCATACAGACACAGCACAGAAGATACCCCAGCTAAGACAAACTCAAATGCATATGTGAAATTCAAGTGAAAGAGTAAACATCTTTGGAAACATACTTCAAAAATGCATTAACTTTCAGAATGATTCAAAATACCTTTCAAGTATTGACCACAACTGGATCTCTAGACAGAAACCAGGATTTCCAGACTTCCGGACAATGACCTTGATTTTCTGTCAGGTGGCAACCCTAATGTTTTCTGGGAGCATGGAAGCTGTTTTTTTTACACCTGGGAGGGGGATCAGATGTAAGAAAGGTATTGGACAACAATCAATGTAAGTGGAAACACAGGCTGTAGCATATGCTTTAGCATGAGCAACCTTAACTTCTGGCTAACACCTGTGGGTGCAGCTGTCAATCTGGTGCAAATGTTTCTATCTGGAGAGTTAAACTTAATTTTTTTGAAGATGTACATAGTTTTGTGCATTTTTTCTAAGTTAATAGGGGACAGTGTTTTTTGTTTGAGGGTTTTCATTATAACAAAAAGTCTTGAAATTGTGGCATATGTTCAAATGGAGAGAAAAAAACTACATAAAAAAAATCAGCCTGCCAAACATTTCTGTGTCATGTAATATGAATGTTGGAAATACACATTAAAAAAAACTGATATGAATAATAGGTAGGGATAACAGTTTTTTACCATGACTACACTATTCATATTACCTTGGAACATAAATAGCCATACAAGTATAGACAAAAGGGAAAAAAGGTCTCCGAAAGAGATCATAAATAATTGCAGATTTGTGGTAGTAAGGGGCTGTTGGGCAGGACAGAAGGATTACTCTGGCATTTATATTCCACCAAAAACTGCTATCTTGAATTTTTCAGCAGGGAAATTTATTTACAGGTGGGGAAAACATCTCCAAAGGTTATAGCTAGTGAATGGAATAAAATGAAAATGGATTTTAAAATAAGATAGAAATAAAAAAGAAAGATATAGTTAAGTAGTAATAGGAATTACTTAGGAGGGTCTGACAAACGTTAAAGTATTGAAGAATATGGTGAATCTCACATAACATCCATAAATACAGATTGCTAAAGAGAGAATACTGTGAGCTTCTGGATAATATATACAAGTTTAGACTGTACTCACCATAACATTCCACCTGAGTAGTTGTACTTCATTTATCTTCATCCTGTGGGTATTCGGATCTACATCTGATCCGACATGGCCGCATTTTCCAGCCATGGATCAGAGATCCAGACTCCTCCCCTTACCCATAATGCCCAGTCTCCCTTCAGATTGAGTTTGCTGCCTAAAAAGGCATCATCTACCCAATGCAAAATCACCTTATTATAACAAGCATCTCCAGAACACTCCTTGACTTGGACAGAGTCAAGGGCCAAACTTTATACAAGGTCGAAAACACAGCCTGCATCCAATAGGTCGGGGGGGGGGAGGTTGAAGACAAATGAAGTACAACTACTCAGATGGAATGTTATGAGTATATAAATTATTTGAAGTAGTTGTACTTCATTTGATCTTCAACTTGTGGGACAGAGTCCCCAGCTACCATAAACTCCTGGGTGGCCCTCATGGAAGGATATTCCGGAGCACCGCAGAACCAAAGGATACTCTATTCTGAGACACGATATCCAACTTGTAATGAGAAATGAAGGTATGAGATGAGGACCAAGTAGCTGCCAAGCAGATATCATCCAAAGACACCCTAGACCAGAAGGCAGCTGACGTAGCCACAGATCGGGTGGAGTGTACCTTCACATGTCCTGGCAAGGACGTACCTTTCACCTCATAGGCTCGGGCAATGCACAAGGAAATCCATTGAGCAATTGTTACCTTGGAAATTGGCTTGCCTAAAACGGGTTTAGCATAAGACACAAATAACTGATCAGATTTGCGGAAGGACTTCATCCTATGTAAGTACAATCTCAGTTGCCTATGAACATCAAGCAGATGCGACTTGTATTCCACTTTGTTTTGGAAGCTGGGGAAGAAAACTGGTGAATTTATCATTTGGTTAATATTGGCTTATGATGCCACCTTAGGAAGAAAGGATGGGTTAGTGCGCAACACTATCCTTGTGAAAGATCATGTAAGACACCTTGATAGAAAGAGCTTGAAGCTCTGACACTTTTCTGGCTAATGTAATGACCACCAAAAATGCAGTTTTCCATGTCAATAACTGAAGATCAGCTGATGCTGCCAGTTCGAAGGGTGCAGAAACCAGTGCCTGTAACACTAAGGTAAGATCCCATGGAGGCGTAGGGTCCTTAACCGGAAGTCTAAGTAGAAAGGCCCCTTTAAGGAATGTTTTACACAGTTTGAAAGAAGCCACGGAAGGCATATTCACCCCCACATGGAAATTAGAGATAGCTGCCAGCTGCACCTTAACTGTGGAAGAACTTGCACCCTGATGGAAGATTCCAGCCAAAAACTCTAAGACCACTGAAACAGGAGCTGTGAAAGGGTCCAAAGATTGCTGATTAGCCCATATGGAAAAACGTCTCCATTTGCTATGATACACCTTTCTGGTGGAGAATTTGTGAGCCGCCACCAAAATAGACTTTACGGGGGATGACAATCCGAGAGTCCTGATAATCATGGGAACCACAGCAGCCAAGCCGTGAGCTTCAGACTGTCCAGATCTGGGTGAGGGATCGCTGAGGGATGAGAAAGAAGATTCGGGACCAGATCCAATGTCCATGGAGAAACAACTAGGTGAGACCACAGTGAAGGGAACCAAACCTGGTGAGGCCAAAATGGGGCAATGAGGATAACCGTGCTCCCCAGCCTTCAAGCTTTCTAAAGAAACTTGGACATCAGCGGCAGTGGGGGATAAGCAGAAAGGAGACCAGGAGGCCAAGCATGAGCCATTGGGTCTCTGGGGCTTCCCCCTCCAGGGGGTTCAGAGCAAAAAACTCGCTGCATTTCACATTGGAAGGAGATGTGAAAAGATCGCAGCAAGGCTGACCCCACTTTTGAAAGATCTGTTCCGCTACTGAAGGATTTAGAGACCACTCGTAAGACATCAGAATCGATCTGCTGAGCCTGTCCGCTAGAATGTTGGACCACCATGGAATGTGCATTGTTACTAGAAAGCGGCTGGTGGGGATCGCCCATTCCCATACTGTCATGGCTTCTCGACAGAGGGGATAAGATCTGGTTCCCCCCTTGCTTGTTGATGTACCAGACTACTGACATGTTGTCTGTCTGAATGGCAATCATCCCTAGAGTAAGATATTCATGAAGTGCCTGCAACGCCAAAAGAACAGCCTCATCTCTAGAATGTTGATATGTAACTCGGCCTCGGAAGGGGACCACATGCCTTGGACCGTTCTTCCCGAGCAGTGCCCCCCCCCCCCCATAGCTAGGAGGCATCCGTGGTCACTGTGGTGTTGGAGAAAACAGGGTGAAAGGAACGTCCTTTGAGGATATCCAGAGACTGAATCCACCACTGAAGGGAGTCCCTGGATGCCCTCTAGATTCTTACTGGAAGGTGAGATGAAGGTCTAACAGGGACCACTGGACCGCAAGTGTCCATTGAAGAACTCTCATATACAGGTGAGCCAACAGCAGGTGATTCATTGCAGCCACCATGGAACCAATGCCCTTAGCACTGCTGTGGCTGTGGGGACTTGGGCATGAAGAATTTGTAAGATATGCGTTCTTAAACTGCGTATCCTATCCAGGGTGAGAAAAACTTCATTTGAAGAGTGTCCAAATGTGCCCCAATAAAGTCCAGAATCTGAACCGGCTCTAGAGAAAATTTGTTCAGGCTGATGGTAATCCCCAGATTGTTTGCTAACTGGGTGAAGTAATCCTTGGCCTGACATAGTAGATGCTCTGAGAGGGCAGCAAAGAGCCAATCATCCAGGTACAGGAAGACCTAAATACCCTGGAGTCTCAGGTGAGCCGCTACAACTATCACTTTGGTAAACACCCAGGGGGCTGTGGTGAGACCAAAGGGGAGGCAGTGATTGGCTCCCAGCCAGAAGCGAAGAAACCTCCACGAGCGTCTGTCCATTTTGATGTGGTAGTACGCATCCTGGAGATCGATTGAGCACATCCAGTTTGTGGCCTGCAGAAAAGGCAGGATCGACTGGAGCGTGACTATCCATAATTTTGTCTTGGTTACTGACAGGTTCAATGTGGACAGATCCAAGATGGGTCTGAGGTCCCCCATTTTCTTTGGCACTAAAAAGAACCTGGAGTAAACACCGGATCCAGACTGGCCTGGAGGGACCAGATGAATGACTCGTTTGTTCAGCATTTTTCCTATTTCTAATGCTGCCTCCTCCCATTGCGCAGGTGGAACATCTGGGAGGAGTTTGTTTGGACGGGGATGCTCTTGAATGGAACAAAATATACTCTGGACATGATTCACAACATCCAGTGATCTTTTGTAATGGGCTCCCATGCCTTCGGGTGTAGCGACAGACTACCCCCGACTGCCTCTAGAGATGAGCAGTCAGGCAACCCCTCAGGGCTGCTGCCCGAGTCCCTCCGAAAAGGGCTCTCGGGACCTGAAATTCCTAGGACCCCCTCTGCCACTTGGGTGGCGTCTGTTCTGACCCCCTCTGCCTCTGGGTAGAATGGAGAATTCTGAGCATCCTGGGTAAAAGCCTGAGACTTCTGGAACATCATCTTCATTCCTCGCTAATTCCTGGAAAAGGATTTTTGAGGAAAGGAGAAGCAGATCCCGATGGCAGACAGCGTCTTCCCATCCTTCTCAGTCTGGACCAAAGTCTCTATCACTGACTTCCCAAAGAGGGAAGAACCATCATAAGGGGCGTTGGTGAAGGACACCTTGAAGGGCTCTGAAAATTGACAAGCAGAACCAGGTGTGACGCCTAATAGCAATGCCTGTCCCGGCCACCCTTGCGGCTCCCTCGATAGCATGAGACAGCAGTCATATGGGCGTGTTGGCAAACACTTTTAGTGTGGCCATTCGAGCGAAGGTCTTCTTGTCCTCCACTGACATGGACTCTGGGGTAGACTCCGTGATCTCTCTCACTAAGTCTCTCTGGAGTCTAATATGTGCCATATAGTTCAGCGCCCTCACAGAGAAGGTTGCTGAAGCATATACTCGCTTCTCAAAATGGCCCATCGCTCTTGATTCTCGATCAGGGGATGGACTGTGGAGCTCTCCTGAGTGAGCTCCTTCTTGGTGGCAGCCGCCACGATCATTGCATCCAACAGGGATACCTTGTTCCAATGCATCCCCTCTGATGGGGGACTCAGCACTTTGTCAGGGCGCTTAGGGATTGGCTCTATGGTGTCCAGCTCCTTCCATGCCTTAGATGTTATTAAATCCACAAGTGGATCAGCAGGAGGGGAGACCCAAGAGGTAGATGGGCCTGAGCCAAATACCTCCAGGAACACGGACTCGTCACAAGTCATTTTGGGGGCTGACCACCCCCCCGGCGCAGTAGCTCCATGATGTCTCCAAAGGAGACATCCTCGGGGGGTGACCTTGGGGAACCTTCCCCTTCATCCACGTCCATGTCTTTTGTGAAGGACTGTGGTGGAGAGTCCAAGTGCCTCCTTACACTTATATTTGCAGGGTACCTCCTCGGGGAGACTCACTGAGGACTCACAAACCTCTTGATGTTCCACCAGAACTTTCTGGGGCATTGCGGCCATGGGCTGTCCCTGAGATAGCAAGATGGTCGGAACTGCACTCAGGACCAGGGGAGTCTGGGTTGAGTCAGAGGGCAAAATGGTCAGAGGCCTCGACACAGAGAGAACCCTCTCCACCACATTGAATGTAGAGTGGGACGAACCTCTTGTAATGTACTGGCAGGGCACGCCCCCCTCTGACCTGATAGGGGAGTTGGAGCTGAACCTCCAGGACCCGAGATGTTGAGAGGGATGCTCCACTCCAAAATGCTCAGAAAAGACAGCACCCCCTTGGATCTGACCCTGAGGCTCAGAGCCCGGATCCTATTGGATCTGACAAGCTCAAAGCAATGGCCGGCATCGAGGTACATGGTACCATCGGTGCCGACACCGAGAGTCCTCGGATCCAAGAATTCAGAAACCAGAGAAGGAGTTACTATTCGGAACAAAGGTAGCAAGGAGCCCCCTCCGGAGGGAGAGGGTGTCGGCAAGATCCCCATCTGGATCTGAGTGTGGATGAATCTCCGTATCATCTTGTCTATCTCCGCTTTGCTTAAACTTCGGGTGGAATGGGAGGAAGCCACTGAGACTGGATGGGAGAGCAGGTGGGGAGAAGTCCTTACTAGGGACCAGCTATGAGTCTCCTCAGGCTCGGGGGAGAACCTGGGGGAGCAAAGGCGAGGAGACCCAGGCCTAGTCACTGGTCTGATTTTCAGTGGCAGAGCCACCTCCGACGAGCGGTCGGGGGACCGCTTGTGGGAACGGTCCTTCTTGGCCTTGTCCCCTTCCCTAGACCTCTTGGGAGTTTGAATCCCAGAGGCCAGGGAAGAGGAAGTAGAAGCAGCAGCCGCTGCCATCCCTGCTGGGAAGGAAGGGACGGCAGTTCCTGAAGAGGGGAGTAATCCCTTCTAAATCAGTTTGTCCTGCCTGTCCTCAAGTGCTCTGGGGTTGAAACCAGTGCAAGTAGGACAGGGGGACTTGAGGTGATCTGCACTAAGGCAAACCATGCACAGAGTGTGGTCATCTGTCGGGGGCAGCTTATGGCTACACACACTACATTTTCTAAATCCTGCCTTAGGGGCTTCAGCAATACCCACACAGGCCCAAAAGGCACACACACGTTCTCTGACAGAAAAGTTTTTTTTTTTTTTTTTTAAATATCCGACGCAGTCGTGAGTGAGAAAAAGGATGTCAGAAAGAAAATAGATACAGTCAAGGAGAAAGAACCCAGAGAAAAGTTCACTTACATGACCCACTAACTGGTGCTCAGAAACCATGCCTGTAACCTCTATGGCGGCAAATGAGATCTGGGGGAGAAGGGAGATGGGGGCATTATGGGCAAGGGAAGGAGTCAGGAGCTGGGATCCATAGCTGGAAAATGCAGCCGTGTTGGATCCGAATACCCACAGGTTAAAGATCAAATAAAGTAAACTACTTCAGCTGTAACTATGTTGGCAAAATTAGAGAACATATGGCAACAAAAAAAACTGCAGATCATTTAGAGGTACTACATGTATGTCAGAAATGTAATGAAAATTTGTATAAAACTCAAAACACAAGTTCTAGGTGCTATTCCAGTGACCACTCGAAACAAATACTTTAGCGCTTTCATTCACTGTTTATTCCGTGAACTTCTTCAGAAAAAAACTATATCCTACCCTAACTTCCTTTTATAACATTTAAATTAACAGGAAATGACTTCATTAACAAGCTAACAATTAATTCATAAAAAATACTTGTCATTAAAAAACTTGTTTTGAAATACTTCACATAAATCAAAACATTCATATATGTATATATTTAGATATATGTTATTAAATAAACATTAAATTATCTATTCAATAAAAAACATTTTAAATTTATAGACTCATTGAGTCCTGGTGTATTATCCGCCCCTAAACATAACTGCCACAGTGTTTCTTTACTTTCCAAAATATTGTTTAAATCACCTTCAAAAACACAGCCTTCTCTATTTTTTCCAAAACAAAAAAATCAAACCTTTTAAATTCAGGACAAATTAAAGCATGTTTTGCCAGGGAATTGGCTTTGTCTTTATTTTTAATCGCCAAATTGTGTTCGCATATTCTACGTTTTAATGTTCTTATAGTTTTTCCTATATAGTAATGATCACATGACACAGTTAGCCATGTAAACCACAAATTCACTATTACAGCTGTAATAATCTTTGGCCCATAATGTATAATTTAGATGACTTAAAGTAATAAAAGAATTATTACTAATAAACCTGCATTGTTTGCAATTTCTATCAATCTTTTTCTTTCTAGAGGTTATACCACGGATTTTTGAAAAAAATAGAAAAGGAAGCAATGATGTTGAGGAAGGGAGTGGCATCTCCCATTCTATCTTCTAGTGATATTTTTATAAGTCCAGTGTTAGAAATTCCTACTACTGTTTCTAGTAATTACAGCATTGCCTTTCCTATACCTATAGTAAATGAAATGTGGTATATCAAAGAAATTATAGAGAATAATTGGGAAATTATACTTGGTAATAAAGATTTGATGGCCACAGTAGGTACTAAACCAAGATTCACTTATAAGAGAGTCCAACATCAAGTCCCTGTTAGAATTTGGAAATAAGAAAGATAGTAGTAGTATGAGATCAAGCAGCACTAAGAAAGGCACATATGTTTGTAGAAATTGCAAACAATGCAGGTTTATTAGTAATAATTCTTTTATTACTTTAAGTCATCTAAATTATACATTATGGGCCAAAGATTATTACAGCTGTAATAGTGAATTTGTGGTTTACATGGCTAACTGTGTCATGTGATCATTACTATATAGGAAAAACTATAAGAACATTAAAACGTAGAATATACGAACACAATTTGGTGATTAAAAATAAAGACAAAACCAATTCCCTGGCAAAACGTGCTTTAATTTGTCCTGAATTTGAAAGGTTTGATTTTTTTGTTCTGGAAAAAATAGAGAAGGCTGTGTTTGAAGGCGATTTAAACAATATTTTGGAAAGTAAAGAAACACTGTGGCAGTTATTTTTAGGGGCGGATAATACACCAGGACTCAATGAGTCTATAAATTTAAAATGTTTTTTATTGAATAGATAATTTAATGTTTATTTAATAACATATATCTACATATATACATATATGAATGTTTTGATTTATATGAAGTATTTCAAAACAAGTTTTTTAATAAGTTTTTTAATAAGTATTTTTTATGAATTAATGGTTAGCTTGTTAATGAAGTCATTTCCTGTTAATTTAAATGTTATAAAAGGAAGTTGGGTAGGATATAGTTTTCTTCTGAAGAAGTTCACGGAATAAACAGTGAATGAAAGCGCTAAAGTATGTGTTTCGAGTGGTCACTGGAATAGCACCTAGAACTTGTGTTTTGAGTTTTATTTCCTAGTTGGTTACATTGAAAATTTGTATAAAGCACAGAAATGTGGAAATAAACAGCACAAATAGAAACATTTATAGAAGACTTAATTATGGAAAGGTTGCAGACAGCTGATGCTCAGTATATAAAAGTTAATCCCTTTATACATACATCTTGCATATTTTCATCAACCAGAAGAGAAGTTGTGGACAAGAATAAAGATTTGAAGAAATTTATCAGGGAGGGAAAGAGAGAACAGTTAAGTGGGATAAGCTGATCCTTTCAATAGAATAAGGTAATTCCAGATGAACTGATCTGAATTGATATTTTAGATCTTCACAGCGAAGATTCATATACATAACACAAGCAGAAGGTTATAACTCAAAATGGAATATGATGATGAAGCGGGAGGGGAGTTGACAGTTGGATTTTGTCAGCAGATTCTTAAGGAGAATAACAGCCATACATAATATTATATTCGTAAAGTAGCAGAAAGTATTCCAAGAACTAAGCCAACATTAGAATGGAAAAAGACTTTGCCAAACAGGGATGACTGCAAGTAGTGGCACAAAATATAGGCAAGAGGGGGCAGTAATTTACTCAAGAAAACTAGCAAAGGAACTAAGGTATTGGGAGCAAATAGAGGGAAAGGTGGGATGAGGCCAAGAAGACATCTGGACTGCAGGCTAGACACTGCCTTCCCTACCAGGGATTGATATCAGAGTATAGCCAAAGAGGCAGGGACAGAGGAATCTAAAGTAAAAAAACATGCTCTGGTAGAGTTTTTAGTTGAATCTAGAACAGATACTGCTGTTAAAAG
Source organism: Protopterus annectens (assembly GCF_019279795.1). NCBI lineage: Eukaryota > Metazoa > Chordata > Ceratodontiformes > Protopteridae > Protopterus > Protopterus annectens. Next base: position 16,715,406 of record NC_056751.1, read on the forward strand.
GCGATAGTTAGTAGCACATATAAATATTGTCATACAACTATATCAATCAGTGGAGGTTAGAAAAGATTGGGAAGAAAGACTGGAAAAGAACATGAGAAAAATGGGAGGGCATATGTATGACTCCCAAATATGCAAAAAAAAAAATCCAGAAAGTTTGGGATTTTTGCTTGGAAGTGCTTGCATAGGTATTTTTGTACCACAAGTAGACTCCACAGAATTTTTCCATAGGTAGACGGCAAATGGAGGTGTGATGGGGAAGAAAAGGCAACTGGAAACATTTTTTGGGAGTGTAATTCGCTAGTAGACTTTAAAAATTTCCCACAGAATACTCTGTTAGAAATATTGCAAGAGCAAATGGCTCTAAGGAAAATGATTCTTAAGATGGGAAACAGGCTCTGAATTGCCTAAACATAGTAAGGCCTTATTTAATTCTGTTGCCTCCCAAAAAGCATTCTTCACTATGCGAAGTAATAGCCAACACATGACCTCACCTGTAGAATAACTGAGACCCAAGTCACTGAGGTAGCTGAAATACATCAATATCACCATCAAGCTAACCAGCTCGGGTAGAACAAGGCACTGTACCCCTCAATGTGTCTTCGCTCTGAGGCACAGGCCTGCTAAGTTCCAAACAGCTCAACTCTGAGATCCCAGACAGTAAACCCATCTGAATCAGGGTTCTACACCAACAGTCACTAAGACCATGGAGAGCTTCCCATATTTTTCATAGACAGAAAACTAAGTGAAGCTTTAAAAGGATGAAATACACTGATCTTTTTCATCTAGTTAAAGTTTACACAATCAACCAATAACTAAACATGTGGGTGTATATAATATTCTGTTTTGGAAATTGTATATTAAAAAAAACTACACTACTACTCCCACCACCTCAGTTATATATACTAATGCTATATGACTACATTGATAGCGGAGAAAAATACCCCCCCCCCAAAAAAAAAAAAAATCTGAATCACTGTCAGCGCACAAGTAAAGCCACAATAACACAGTGGGTTCATGTGAAAATGTGCCCAGGGAGCTGCAAATTAGGGAAAAAGATCTCACACAATTATAGGCCAGCCATAAGACAATGTTTCAGGCTAGAACAGAAAGGTTTTCTTGTACCATTAGAGCACTGCAGCCTGAAACCAAACCATTCTCAGCCACCGAAGGGTGATAAGAATGACAACTGGGTTGTCGTCATTCTTCCCTGAACTTTGCAACAAGGCAAAGAAATATTGGGAATGTTGGGAATACATAAACAAAACTCCCATTCCACAGGAAAACATATTCACTGCTACCCAATCCTTGCACTGTTAAACCAGATGAGGGGAGAACAGTCATGCTCTACATGGCAAACAGGTCAATCTCTGAAGCATCCCATTTCTAGAATGCCTTACCAAGCATAACTCCTCAATCCACAGCTCCAAAACAGGACTGGACATGTGGTACACAGCACCTGTCAGTGTGTTTACCTCACTGGGAATACGAACACTTGGGAGAATAATGCCCATTCCTATGGTCCAATGCCAGATAAGTACTGGCATTGGGCCACAGGAATAGGTAATGTCAGATAAGCATGGTCATCTTGTACAAGTACAACTTTGTGTCTTCTAAACTTGTTTAGGCTTCATTTCATATAACAGACCGGATGTCTGACAATAAGGAAAGACGATATAATCACTTGTTCTTTGCGAGCTTTCTTTGGCCAGACACAGTTCTAAACTCCAAATGGTTGAGGTGAAGTCCAGCCCCCTTTAGGAAAGCCATAATACCTGCAGTATGGGGGTGCTTAGATGAGCTCTTTATCCCTATCCTTCATGGAAAGGATGGCTGCCCCCTCCCCTACTACTAAACATCAGGAATATCCTATGTGGACCTGAAATGATGATGCACTAAAAGTCAGCCAAATGTCAGTGACACGTCTGAGCACCTTGTGAGATAGCAACCGCATGAGTTCATGCAGAAGGACCATCTAAAACTGGATATGCTGGTTGAATTCAAAAAGATTCAGAAAGGGACAAAAGCTCTTCACTTCTTTTAGGACCAAAAAAGGTGGGAATATATCTACAATCCTTATTCCCACACTAGGACAACTTCTACAGTCTGTGCCTGATCCAAGAGTTCTGCTGAAACCAGGCAGTCAGCAGTAATCAGAATAATTTACCAGTGAAGTTTACAATGGGAAGGACTGAGGAGTTCCACAACATGGCCAACAGTGACCATTTTTCTGATGGTTCTTCAAGGTGAACTTGAAGAATCATCTTTGACTGGGCAGCCTCAGACCAAAGGCAGGAATGCAGTAGCCTGGCCAGTGCACTCATCTTCTTAGGGAAGATCACTGGCAACAGACTAGAAAAGACTAGTACTTGGGGGCCTTCCTCTGGCACAAAGGTCTCTCACTCTTTTGGGGACAGCCATGTATGAAAAAAGTAGTTTTGTACCTACCATAAATGTAGATGTTCGAGTGTTCACACTGCTGCAGTCATCACATTTGGGTTATCCTGCAGTCAGGCGGTCCCGCAGTCGGCCAGAGTTCCAAAGTCTTGGTCCGGCGTCGGTTGCTGTCACTTCTTCCCTGACATCAGTGCGCCAGGGGTATACAAGATGCATCCGACGCCATTTTCTTCAGTTTTTCTTGCCCAGGATGTCAGGTGCCCCCAAGTAGTAGGCAATACATACAAAATAAAAACAATACCTTCAGTCACAAGCAAATACACCACAAAGGTTGTATAGGACAGAAAGGTATAGATAAGGCCTGCTAGTTCAGAGGGGATGGAGGGAGGGTAACCTGGACTGCAGCAGTGTGAACACTCTAACATCTACATTTATGGTAGGTACAAAACTGTACTATGTTCATCATGTTACACTGCTGCAGTCATCACACTTGGGTAGAATCCCAAAGCTAAGGTTCGGTGGCTGGTCTATAAAGAGTTAGGATTGGCTAAGAGGCCCTGCAGAACTGCAGTGGCAAATCCTGCTCTGGATTTAGAGTAAAGAGGCAGGTGGTAATGCTTGGTAAAGGTGTGCACTGAACTCCAAGTTGCAGCCTCCAAAATTTCCTTGGTAGGTACTCCTCTGAGAAAGGCCACTGAAGTGGCTGTAGCCCTGGTGGAATGTGGCCTAATGCTATTTGGGACTGATTTCCCATGCTGTGTGTAGCAGTAACGAATACAGTGTCCTATCCATTTGGATATAGTCTGCTTTGAGATAGCCTTGCCCTGTGATCCTAAAGCATATGCTACAAACATTTGCTCAGTTTTCCTGATAGCTTTTGTTTTGTCCAAGTAGAAGAGTAGCTGCCTGTGTAAGTCCAAAGAATGCAGAAGTTTCTCCCCTTTATTCTGGGGGTTTGGATAAAAAGTTGGCAGATGGATGGTTTGGTTAAGAGCCACACTAGATACCACCTTTGACATAAAGGTAGGGTTTGTCCTTAAAGAAACCCTGTCCTGATGAAAAATGATAAAAGGTTCCACTGCCATTAATGCCTGTAGCTCTGAGACGCTTCGTGCTGAAGTTACTGCCAGGAGCAGAGCTGTTTTCCATGATAAAACTTTTAGATCGGCTGTATTGGCTGGCTCAAAAGGTGGCAGGGTCAGTTTTTCCAAAACAATATTAAGGTCCCAAGTTGGTGTTGGTGCTCTCCGGGGCGGTCTTATGTTTTTAGCCCCTCTGAGGTACTGCTTTAGCAAGGGATGAGAGAATAATGGAGGATCCGTGTTGTAATGTGCTGAAATGGCAGAGGCGTGGATCTTAATTGATGAGAAGGATAAGCCTCTGTCCAGCATCTCAGTTAAGTATTGTAAAATCTGAGGAATGTTTGGAACAAGAGGGTCAAGGCTTTGAGCCTGGTTCCAGGTGTAGAATTGCTTCCATTTTTCTGAGTAAGCTTTCCTGGTGCTAGGCCTCCAAAATGACATCCATAACCGCTTTAGAGAGAAGTGTTGCCTGCTTGACTAATAAATGTGCCATGCAGCCAGGTTTAGGGTTTTGAGCTGACTGTGCATGATCCGATTGTTTTGTTGAGTCAGAAGGTGTGGAATTTAAGGCAAAATCCATGGTGAGCCTTGAGCTAGGTTCCTTAAGATAGGGTACCAGTGCTGACGTGGCCAGTCTGGAGCAATCAGGATCATCTGTGGTTTCTCTTGTCTGGCTTTTAGAAAGGAGAGGCAGAGGCGGGAAGGCAAACACTTTTAGGTTTTTCCAGCTGAACAAAACAGCATCCACTTTCCATGCTTGTTTGTGATAAGTCCTTGTGCAGAATTTTTGTAGTTGGCAATTCAGTGGGGAGGCAAAAAGATCTATGTCTGGGCATCCCCATTTTTGCGTTACCATGCTGAAGATTTGTGGATTCAATTTCCATTCAGGAGGGTCCATGATATTTCTGCTTAGATCGTCTGTTAGAGTATTTTTCTTTCCTGGCAGAAATTGTGCTTGCAGGTGAACTTGGTACGTTAGAGCTGTTTTCCACAAGGTCATGGCTTGCCTGCATAGGGGGTAAGAATGAGTGCCCCCTTGCTTGTTTATGTACCACATTACTGTGGTGTTGTCTGTCTTTAATAATAATGGTCCTGGATGCAGAAGGTCCTTGAAAGCTGTTAGGGCATTTTGAACAGCCAACATCTCTTTTTGATTGATGTGAAGATGCATCTGGTCTGTGGTCCACTTGCCCTGAATGCATTTTCCTGCCATGTGTGCTCCCCAGTCGTAATCCGAAGCATCTGTTGTTAGAGTCTGCCTGGCTGTGGGTAGGGTGAAAGGCTGACCTTTGTTTAGGTGACATACCTGTGCCCACCATCGAAACTCCTGTTGTAGGCAGGGAATCATTGGTATTACTGCTTCTAAACTGTTAGAGTGCGGAGTCCAAACACTTTTTAGGTACCATTGTAGTTTCCTCATATGCAGTCTGGCATATGGAATTAGTAGTATGCAGGATGCCATGAATCCCAGGGCCTGTAGAATTTTTCTTGCAGGGAGATGGGACTTTTTGCCAGTATCTGAAAATATTGGGTTAGTTGAACCTGTTTGTCTGGCGTGAGGTAAGCCATCTGGGCCGTTGTATTTAAGCTGGCACCCAGGAATATAATCTGTTGCGAGGGCACTAGTTTTGACTTCTTTTCGTTTACTGTGTACCCTAGAGAAGTTAGCAACCTTTTTACAAATGCCAGATGCTGTAGAAGAATGTCCTTTGTCCAGGTATGGATATATTTGAATTCCTTTTTGTCTGCAAAATGCAATTACTGGTGCCAGGCACTTTGTGAAGACCCTGGGCGCAGTAGATAAGCCAAAGGGCAGTGCAGAGAATTGGTAGTGCATTGTACCAGCTTTGAATCTGAGGTATCTTCTGCAATTTTGTCCGATAGGGACATGCAGGTATGCCTCTTTGAGGTCCAGAGTAACAAGCCAAGCGTTCTTGCCTAGCATGGGTAGAAGCTGCTGTAATGTCAACATTTTGAATTTCGGAATATCCAGGTAAGTATTTAGAATTGAAAGGTCTAGTATGGGCCTCCAGGCCTTGTCCTTTCTGGGGACCAGGAAGAGTCTTGAGTAAAATCCTTGTCTTTGTTCCTGCTGTGGTACTTTTTGAATAGCTCTCATGTCCAAGAGGGCTGAAATTTGTTTTTGTGCCTCTGCCCATTGATTTTGTGGCAGGTCTGGCATTCTTTTAGCCTTGGTAAAGTATGAAAGTGGAACCTGTAACCTTGAGAGACAATATTTAGAACCCATTTGTCTTGAGTGATTGTTTGCCAGTTTTGAGAAAAAAGTGCTAGTTTTCCCCCCCAAGGGGGCTTCCAAAAGGGAAGTGCTTGGCGTACGAAGGGGAAAAGTCATTGTGACCGTTTCCTGTAAGGTTGAGACTTGTCCTCACCTCCTTTTGGGGTTGAGGTGCCCCACTGTCGGTCTGTTTGAGCCTTGGGGTTGAGATCTGCCTCTTGGGCGTCTGTATCTGCCTCTCTGTGTGGTCTGTCTGCCACTGGAAAGGACCAATTTTTTGTAGGACAATTTCTGCTAAATCGAGGTGGCTGTACCTGTAAGAAATCCTTGACTGTTTGCATAGATTTAGCTTTATCCTCCATTTTCTTTAACACTTCTTCTGCCTTAACACCAAACAAGGTATCATGCTGTAAAGGAGCATCCAATAATTTTGCTTTAACATGATCAGGTAAACTCTGTTCTTTTAACCAAGCCTTAACATGATCAAGTAAACTCTGTTCTTTCAACCAAGCATGCCTTCGAATCACTGAACCTGTAACTACGGCTCGACAAGAGGCCTCTAGAGAATCAAAACCACATTGCAGAGTATGTTTTCCCACCTGTTCAACTGCATGCAATAAATCCTGCATTTCTTTACAATCATGAGCTTCTGAGCTTGCAAGCATTTTCTGTTTTAATTGAGCCATTAAATATTGCTGGTACTTAAGCATGTGAAACTGGCAATTTAAAGCTCTTATTGCTAAAGTTGCAGAAGTGTATACTTTCTTCCCCCATCTATCCAAAGCTCTGGAATCTCTGTCAGAGGGTACTGGATTTTTTGCAATGGAAGCCTTAACCCCTTTTGGACCCTAGGAAATAGTTTCTGGATCAGCAGAAGGGTTTTTATAAAGAAACTTGTGAGAGTCAGGGACTCTGTAGTACCTATCTGGCTTGGCTGGTGCAGGGGGCAAGGAATCGGGAGATAAGCTGGATTCAGAGAACACATCATCCACAATATCTAGCACAGGCGGAATAGCCAGGGGCCTGTGCTGAGGCAATAAAAGGAAATCTCTGAGCCTTTTCTTAGATTCTGAGTAATCCTGACTTTCCCAGTGGAAATGCTCCCTCATGGTATGTAAAGTTTCCCCAAAAGAATAATCCTCAGGAGGAGAGGCTGAAGGGACAGATTCTTCAGCATCAGAGTCCTCATAGGGGGGTACAGAGTACCCCTGGTCTGAAGAGGAATCAGAGGAAATGGAAACCTGATCAGAGGAATCATAGCCTGTATCCTGCCTAGGCCTTTTCTCAGGAGGGGGATGGGAACAGTAATGAGGTCTTCGGCCATTTTAAGCATCTGTTTCTTAGGCATGGAGGCTTGTCCAGGAGAATGCTGTACTTGTTTCTTTGTCTTTAGTGGTACTTTTGTCTTGGCTGTAGTTTTAATGGTAAGTTGTGAAGGTCTGAAAACACCCTCAGAAGCCGATGCCTGCTCAGTGGCTCCGGACCCATCTGATGGATTAGTTTCCGTAGGCCCAATACCTTGAGTTTCCAAAGGCCTAGTTGTCTCCACGTGGGAGTCTGAGGCGGCCTGTGGCTCTGAGGTAGCGGGTGTCAGGGTCTGCGAAAGCGCCTCACTGAGAACCGGTGAACCGGCCTAGAAGAAGCTTCGTCGTCGGTTTTGGACCTCGGATGTCTGTCTTCATCCTTGTCCTTGCATTTTTTAGGTATTGCGGTCGTCGGTTGATCCAACGGCATAGTATAATTGAACCTTCGGCCAAAGTAGTGCACAGCAAAATCAAAACGCCTTTTAATAGTACGTTTGTTAAATCTAGCACAAAACCGACAATTAGTGACGTCGTGATCCAGGCCTAGGCATGGAATACAGTAAGAGTGGAAGTCCTTATGCGGTATTTGCTTTCCACAAGAAATACAATTAACTTTTTCTGACATCGGTCTGAGGCAAGAAAAAAGTTTCCCCAATGGGGTACTTCGCTTTATTGAAGACTTCGGATCTGAAATTCGACTTCGAAAATCTCAGGAGTCGGCAGACTGGCACTTGCGAACTGCTTTTGCTTCGGGCACCGTGCGGCAAGAAAGTCTGAAGAAAATGGCATTGGATGCATCTTATATACCCCTGGCGCACTGACGTCAGGGAAGAAGCAACAGCAATCGACGCCGGACCAAACTCTGGCCGACTGCAGGACCGCCTGACGGCAGGATAACCCAAGTGTGATGACTGCAGCAGTGTAACACGATGAACATAGAAGGATATGAAGTAGCAGGATGGAGATAAGACTCTCCACTTAGGTGATGTCCTCCTTCCTCCTCAAGTGGTTATCTACCTGGTCTATGGCAGATTGTATGAACAACTCTTCTCCCATAATATGGGCAGCAAGATTTTAGTTGGATATATCCTCTTTCATGAAGGACATTATCAACAACACTGCTAGGCACATACATACACCTGACCTTGTGTCACCAGCCAAAGCATCACCACAATATTATAGCAGAACACATGGCATCCTAGTGTCAGTCATAGGTTGGATATATGGAAAATTCTCGAGCTCAAAATCTGTAGGACTCCTATGCTTCCTAAAGCATGGGACAGGTGAGATGAACAGTTAAGGTCTGAAAGCCAAAATGTGGAAGGGGAGTACATTAAAATTTTACTTGTTTAAGGTTCTAGACTAATTGTCTAGTGAAAAAATTCTTAGGTCTCAGGGACTATAATGCTGGACCAAACAGATCAAAAGTCAGCATTAGAATGCTTGGTAAGCTGCAATGACCAGTCAGATGGAAGCTTCTGAAGGACAGAGACCTTTTCATGGTCCAGGAGGGCATAGCTGGAGTACCTCCAGGCTGATCTAATGGAATGTCAAATGACTAGCTCCAACACAGGGACAGCAAAAGGCTCTTAAGGCTTAACAAGAAATTATGCCACATACTTCTGGGGGACAGAACAGGAGCTTCAGGATAGTCCAAATGGCTACTAATAAGCTTAAAAGACTCTCTAAAGGAGGGGGCCATCCAAAGGAAAAATGGATTGGGAGTTTAACTCCTTTGTCCTCATCTGTCTAAGGAAGGGTGGCCTTGAGATCTTCTGAATCCAACTAGGACCCAGACAGTGAGTAAGATTCAAGTTTTAATGCAGAAGCAAGCTTGTGACTGACTGGTAATGAACAGCAGGGGATCTTGAATCTGCACTAGACAGCATGCTAGTTGAAAGCAGCTTGCTCTGAGGAAAGGCCTATACTGGTTGACGACCTCCATGTTTCAAGTTTCCAACAGAAATCAAAACTCTGCTTGATGTTCAAGCCAAGAACACTAAGCCCAGGCATGTGACAACCTACTGGAACCTCCCTGACTGTGGTCTGCCCGCCTACATAGGCCCTAGTGCTCGGTTCTAGGAGAAGAGTCCCTGGTCCTGAATACTAGTGATCTGTGACTTGAAGACTGAAGGGACTGCTCTTGGGATCTCTCTACTCAACTACAGGCCCCAGCCAATTATCTGGAAGTAGGTCAGTGCAAAAACATCCATATACACACCCCAAGGCAGGAGCTAAATATGCACTTTCACCATTCCATTTGTCCTCAGCAGAGGTTGAGGACTGGTTCAGGATTGAGGTCTCAACTCTGAGGATGAAGTCACCATCTGCAGGGCCTGGGAGGCTTTCTGGTCACTAGCTTTACCTTGAGAAGCTTCAGGCAAATCACCTTGTCTCCAAGTGTTTGCCCCTGTGATGATGCTTTCATTTATGACTTCAGCTGTGAGGATCACATGTCTTAAGGGTCACCATGTGAAGATCAGTCTATTGTTGCCATTTTTCTACATGTAAAGTAGGCCAACAATTTTAAAGTAATTTTGTTACCCTGCACTCGGTTTGTCTGAACTTCTCACCATTGTCAGTTTTATGCTCTTCCCGTGGTTTAAATAGTGGCAATCAATACCTTAGCTAGAAAACCGATGACAGTGTGGACACCTACTGTGTAGTTAGGACATTCAGATTCAGGAATTCACTGACGTTCTCAGATACTGACATCTCTATGCAAGAAACAAAAATAAACAAGCAATTTCTTGGAGCATGTACCATTATACATCTGATGCATTACATTACATTTGTCCATACAGGGATGCACACATTGATGCACAGTGGATTTTACAAAACAGACTTCAGAATTTTGATTGATGGAGAAGAAATACACAATCAATGACCTATCAAGGAGGGGCGACACTGTTAGTACGATTGTGTAAATAACCTACCAAAATGGTAGATATTTGAATAGATCATGGTTACATTACTCCTTCAAATTGTGACACACCTGCTAGAATACCTGTATGCCCAGCTAGCCAGCAAAGCTCAGGCTTCTTTTTCATGTGTTATAAATTTGCTCTTAGGTCAAGTACAAAATGGACGTACAAACATACAACTCCTCAAGAGCTTTCTTGCCCTTGAAATTGGAGGCTGAAGCCTAGAGCTCTAAGATAAGATCTAGAAAGAGAATACACAGTGGGAAATAAAGAAATGGAAAAGGATACCCTACCTCATCCAGAAAAAGTGACTACCAACAGGGATAAAGTGAGGATCTATGTACTCTGACAGTGATCTATTGGAAGGTCTGTCATTATAACAAATTACCTACACAACTGTACTGTGCTCTTCATAAAATCACTGTTGCAGGTTCTCCATACACCCAGGCCAACTCCCAAATTTTAACTAGAGTAGGCAGAGGAAGTTGAACATCCAGTTTATAATGTCTTACAAATGTGTGAACTGAGGACCAAGTAGCATTTTCAAAGAAGGTCCTACATTCTACACTTTTTAAGAATACTTCTAAAGCAGTAACTGCACTGGTAGTGTGTGCTTCTACATATTCCAGCAGGTTCTTGCCATGGGTACAAGTAACAGAAGCAAACAAAATGAGAAAGCCATCTAGAAAGTCTGTTTAGAAACTGGCTGCCCCTTTTTCTTTTTGTCACGAGAAACAGAAAGTTCATTTGTTTTTCTAAAGTGTCTACTTTTATCCAGATAAAATCTGCATTGCCTACGGACATCCAAGCAATGAAAATTATCTCGCCCTTATCTAGGGTTTAAGGTAACAGGAAGGAAGGAAGGAAGTTGAATTGCTTGGTTAATGGTAAATTTAGAGACCACCTTCCAAAAGAAAGGTTGGTTTTGATATTCATCCTGTTCTTGTGAAAGACCAAGAAAGGCTTAATACAGCGGCTCTGCTGTCATAGAGAGAGAGAAAGCTCTAACTACAGCCCAGTCGACCTGGGTTCGAATAGCTGATTGGACAACTAATAAAACAGTAAGGAGGAATGGGCACAGTCATCCCATGTGTGAGGATATTTGTTGGTGATGCTCCCTTATGAGAGGCATAGTTACTCTCTGCAGAGTCAATGAACATGGGAGGCAGGACAAAGAAGTGGGTAGGGCAGGACATATAAATATAAAAAAATCCCTCCAGGACAAAAAAGAAGGCCAAGCCCCTAGGGCACACTTGAGAACCATTACTGACCCCAGCAATACTGGAGTAAGTCCTAGTAGGTAGGAGATAATGCTGGTAGAACCGGTGTGGATGTGAGGCACTGGGAGACAGGCCAGTTCCATGATGTCCCAAGGGGGAACCAAAAAATTTATGAAAGGCTGAATATACACAAGGACCGTTAACTCATACAACTTTCTGGTAGAGGTTAAGGCTACCAACAAAACAGTCTTCCAGGTTAAGAATTTTAAAAAAAGTACCTGCAAGCTGGTTAAAACAGGGGTTTTAACATTTCCAAGACATAACTTGAACCCCATGGAGGAGCCTCCCTTTTCACTGGTGGTCTAATATGAAGTACTTTCTTAGGAAAATGTTTAACCTGAAAAGATTAGATATAAATGGGGACACAGAGGTAAACAAGCAAAAATAGTTGACAACTGTACCCTGGAAGAAGCGTACACTAAGCCGCAATTAAGTAGTTTACCACAGGTAATGCAGAACCAGGAGTCCACCTGCGTGGAATGGGTCCTGTTCTTTCTTTTGTCACCAAAGATAAAACATTTTCTATTTAGATAAATAAAACGTCCTAGCAGATTTATTGGTTCTTACTAAGCTTACAGCCAAAAGAGACTATCAAGAAACTCTGCCACATCACCCAGTACTTGTGAGAAACTATTAGAGATGTTCATTTAGGTAGACTTTCTCTATATATTCCTAGTTAAAATTTGCGATCACTCATCCAGCCATCCAAATTGGTGTTAAAGGTTTCCAAGGAAGTACTCTGCTTGAGAGGTATGGGCAGCCTATTCCAGAAATGAGGTGTGTTGGGTTAAGCATCTGTCACATCTTGTGTTACTGATGTGATAGTGTAGGTTTAGGTCTCTAGAAGGTGCGTTCCTTTTACCACCTGTTCTACTTATGGGAAGGATTTCAAAGAAAGCTGGGTCATTTGTAGCATGGAAAGTTGAGCAATGATCACCCCTCAGGAGTCTGAAAGACGCTGTGCAGATGAAGCTTTTAGTCTGTCAGAGTTACTAAGGCTACTGAGACTGGAGATCTTGTTGGTGAGGAAAAGTTGAGGCCTCTCATCTGGTTTACATGCTTGGTAAGGTACATGTTGAAGGGTGCATTACATGTAATGATGACCTTAATAAGGAATAAAGTGGTACTATATGGAGATCAGTGTGTGTGATATACCTTTAAGAAGCTTTCTAGTGATTGAGCACAAGCATATAAGTAGTGAGCAATGCAAGCAAGAGTGGCCTTTTGAGTGAGCAGCCGGAGTGTGAGCATGCAAGTATGTAGTCAGTCTGTTTAAGTTTAATGTTCCTGCCATCCATCCTGATGCATTTGTATACAGTGGATATAACATTGTACACATCCCTGTTAATATGCCAGATTTTTGTGATATAAAAAATGAGACCACAATAAATCATTTAAAAACTCTTCCCACCTTTAATATGACCTATAACTTGTACAATTCAATTGAAAAACAAACATCTGTTAGGGGAAAAATATAAAAAAATAAATAAATAAATAAGCCGGTTGCATAAGTCTGCACACCCATACACTAATACTTTGTTGAAGCACCTTTTCATTTACTTACAGCATTCAGTCTTCTTGGGTATACACCTGCCATCAATTAAAGAGACTGATTACCTCAAATAAAGTTCAGCTGTCCTAGTAGAATTTTCCTGACATTTACTCAGTTGCCTGCTACAGTAAAAGTCATGGTTCACAGACAGCTTACAAAGCATCAAAGGGATCTCATTGTTGAAAGGCATCAGTCAGGAAAAGGGTACAAAAAAATTTCCACAGCATTGGATATACCATGGAACACAGTGAAGACAGTCATCAAAAAGTGAAGAAAATATGGGACAGCAGTGATGTTGCAAAGAACTGGACGTCCCTCCAAAAGTGATGAAAAGACAAGGCAAAAGCTGGTCAGGGAGGCTGCCAAGAGACCTGCAGCAGCACTGAAGGAGGTGCAGGAATTTCTAGCAAGTACTGGTTGCGTACTACATGTGACAACAATCTCCCATATTCCCCATATGTCTGGACGATGGGAAAGGGTTACAAGATGGAAGCCTTTTCTTGCACAGAAAAACATCAAGGCCTGGCTACAATTTGCAAAACAATACATCAAGTCTCCCAAAGCATGTGGGAAAATGTGTTATGATCTGATGAGACCAAGGTTGAACTTTTTGGTCACAATTCCAAAAGGTACGTTTGGAACAAAAACACTTTGCACCACCAAAATAATACCATCCTCACAGTGAAGCATGGTGGTGGCAGTATCATGCTTTTGGTTGCTTTTCTTCAGCTGGAACTGGGGCTTTAGTCAAGGTGGAGGAATTATGAACAGTTCTAAATACCAGTCACTTTTAGCCCAAAACCTTCAGGTGTCTGCTAGAAAGCTGAAGATGAAGAGGAATTTCACCTTTCAACATGACAATGACCCAAGCATATATCCAAATCAACAAAAGAATGGCTTCACCCGAAAATTAAAAGTTTTGGAATGGCCCAGCCACAGCCCAGACCTAAATCCAATAGAAAATCTGTGGGATGACCTGAAGAGGGCTGTGCACAAGAGATGCCCTCACAATCTGACAGATCTGGAGAGCTTTTGCAAGGAAGAGTGGCAAATATTGCCAAGTCAAGATGTGCCACGGTGATAGACCCCTACCAAGAAGACTGAATGTTGTAATTAAATCAAACGGTGCTTCAACAAAGTATTAGTTTAAAGGTGTGCACACTTAAGCAACCAGCTTATTGCACATTTTTTTATTTTTCATATTTTTTCCCCTAACAGATTTGTTTCTTTTTCAATTGATCTGTACAAGTTACAGGTCATGTTAAAGGTGGGAAAAGTTTTGAAATGATTTATTGTGGTCTCGATTTTTTTATATCACAAAAACCTAGCATTTTAACAGGGATGTTCACACATTTTATATCCACCGTACAATAAACTACTTAAATGAACACCCAAGCCTCAACGTCGTCTTAATGCACATAAGAGCATCACTAACTTCCTTGGACTTTGAGAAGATGCCACAAAGATGAGCTTTGCAAGGAAGAAGGATGTTCTAACCACTGCAAAGTTATGGTGGTCAAAGGAGTGTCTGTTATTGGTAGATGGACCAAAGTCCCTGACGAATGTGTCAAATATAAGTACCATGTTACGTATGGTGAGCAGTAGTGATGCTAGGTTTACAAGAAGAAACTATGCTTCATTTCTTAATGAAAAGGGTCAACCTATAATTAGCACAGCAAGTATTTGTTTTGTTCAGCCATTGTGGGGTCATTTAAGTTCTGGAATGAGACCTGAAAACTGTCCCCTCCCCAGCTTACAGTCAGCAAATCTGATTAAAGTCCCAAATACCAGAGTAAGGACCTCATATGGAACCTCAAGTGACATTCTTCTGTCTAGAGCACATAACCCGTACATTAACCATATGGGTTCTGACAGTGAGCCAATTACCAATACAGCAAAATATGTATGGGTTAATGCGGAGTTGGGAGAGTTTGTCAATAATCACATCTTGGGAAAATAGTGTCAAAGGCCCTGGCAAGGTCTAGATAAGCAGTGAGGATTGTATTTCTTTTATCAATTGCCACAGTAATCCTTTCAAAGAACTCAGCCAAGCTGAGCAGACACGGTCTTTTACAATTTACAAAGATGAACTGATGTGTATCCAGGGATATAAGGTCGCCTATATAACTAATTATTTGTTCATCTATAATGTTCAAAACCTTACAGTTACTACTAATGACCTAATAGGCCTGAAATTTCCAAGGAGGCAGGTTTTCATGCCTCCTTAAAAACATGCAGCACATCTTCAGAATAAAGGCATCTAAAGCAAATCAAAAACTTATCATCCAAACTATTAGATTTAGGGTTTAAAAATTTGGCTGAAGTACTGATCCCTTGTCCTGTGTAAGAGTTCATCCTATCTGGTAATTTCTGGTGAATTCTCTTGGGCAGTTGCATTAGAAGGCAGAACTAGTGTTGCCTGGGCCAAAGGGGCAGTCGTCAACTTCCTTTTTTTCCAAAGTCTTACTCTACCAGGACCTTTCTATGGGTTTTTCCAGCAGATCTACTATGCTGTATTCAACTGCTAACAGATAAAGGACACACTTTTAAGTTGAACACATCCTGTTACTACCTGTACTGCTAGGCTCTGACTACATCAAAATTGCACTGCTATGACGCAGCCCCCCCCTCCTGGTTTTATATTAGTATTATATATTATAGGTTTCATTTTGTTCTGTGATTAGCAAGCTGTTATCAGCTTGTCTATAAAATTAATTTATACTGTCTGTGCCTCCAAAAGGCCATCTTAGCTGTACCTGGTTCACTTGTAGCTGCATATTCTAACACATCCTGGAGGGGAATAGAGATAAGTAAATAATAGACACCAATGAGTATAAGTGGAAACGAGCTGAAACATGCTCTTTAGCATAGGTATCTTAATTTTAAGTTAGGTAGCACCTTTGGGCGCAGCTACCAATTTGAGGCAAGTGTTAATATCTCAAGGGATAAATTTCACTTTTTGAAGATGTACATCATTTTTGTCTATTTTTCTACATTAACAGGTGAAGGGGGTGTTCTGAAAATGTATTTTTTTGTTTGTGCATTTCCATTAAAACAACTAGTTTTAATGTGACATAGTTTCACATGGAGATGAGAAGAAATGACTGTATAAAAGGTCATTCTGCCAAACAGTGTATGCCTGTAAAACAAAAGTTGGAAATATATATTCAAAAAGAAAACTGCTGTGTACATTGGGTGGGAATAGTGGCTTTTTAGCATAATGGCTACACCACCCATATTATCTTGGGATGCAAATGATCTTACAGATATACACAAAAAGGAACAAACATATTAAGAAATGCAGAGTGCAAACAGCAACGATACAGGAAATGTGTTTGGAAAGAAATAATTATATGAATTTGACAAAGAAAGGACTTTGGGATGGATATTCAGCAGAATATCAGGGATAGAGGAAAAAAGGAGTAATAACACTGATTGTTAGAGGGACTTTGATAGAAAAGAAAAATACAATAATGATAGATTTGTGGTGTCTTTTCCCTTTATTTACTTTATATTTAGAGCTATTGGCAAATAAACTAAAACTTAGAAATCCAAGAATATAACTTAAGAGAAATGAAAAGTTTATTTGCAGATGATACTATTCTCTACATGATTAATACAGAAAGGGACATTTCAGAACTGTGGAACATTTTGAGACAGTTTCAAGTCTTTTTGGGATATAAAATTAATGAAAATAAAATAAAGGCTATAGCCATAAATTATGTACCCATGCATAAATTCGTTCAGCAATATCCATACTTTTGGGAACATAAGATGAAGCATTTAGGAGTAAAATGCTTCTGTTATAGCAGCTAAAGAGATGTGGAAAGATACTAAACAAAAAAACAACATAAAAACTGAGAAACTGGAAGCTCTTTTTTATGAATATGACTAGTAAGTTATAAGCAGTGAAAATGTTTTAGTCCCTTTAGTTTTATATACAAGTCAGGCATATTTTTTAGCAACCAGAAAAAAAGCTGTGAATAATGGCTAATAAAAAGTGAAAATATTTATCTGGGAGTGGAAGACGACATGAGTTAATTGGGATACACTGATCTTTCAAATAGAACAAGGTGGTTTAGGATTGTCTGGTTTGGAGGGATACTTTAGAGATACACAGTTAAGGCTCATAACACAAGCAGAAGATTATAATTAAAATTGGTAAGGGATGATAATGAAGCGCAGGGGGGAGAGTTGAAGAAAGGAGGAGAGTGAGATTTTATGCAGATCCTCAAGGGGAATAATAACCATACAGATTATTATGCTCATTAATTAGCAGAAAGTATTCTAAGAACTAAGCTAACATGAGCATGGAGAAAGGAGATTTTGCCAATAGGATTGTCTTCAAGTAGGAGTACAGAGAACAGGTAATATAGGGATGGAATTTACCAGAGAAAACTGGCAAAGGAACCAAGGTATTGGGAGTAAATAACTAGAGAAGGAAAGGTTATAGTGAGTGGGATGAGAACAAGAAGACATTTGGACTGCAGGCTAGAGACTTACTTCCCTACCAGGGATTGACATCAGAGTACAGGCAAAGAGAAAGGGATAGGGGAATCCTAAGTGAAAGACATGCTCTGGTAGAGTTTTTAGTTGTATCTGGAACAGAAGTTGCTGTTAAAAAAGGGATAATTTACACAGCATGGTGGTGCTGCGGTAGTGTTGTCGCCTCACAGTAAGACACTGTCCGGTTCGATTCTCAGCTAGACCGTCTTCTGCGTGGAGACATGCGTGAATGGACGTACCTTCGTTGAAGGCTGTGCATCAGGGCTGGTAACTCGGCATGTAAAAATCAACTACCAATCATTAGCGGACCGGAGTTCCGCTGTGGCGACCCCTAACCAGGAAAAGCCGAAAGACACAAACAAACAAAATATTGCACAATAACAATCTATTAGAACAAGTTAAGTTAGAAAAGACTGGGAAGAGAGACTGGAAAAGCAATTTACAAGGGAACAATGGGAGGATATATGTACGGCTCCCAAGTATGCAACCAAGTTTAGAAGATTTATGATATTTACTTGTGTGTTTCCATAGGTATTTTTATATCTTGAATAGACTTCAAAGAATTTTTCCTCAAGTAGAAAGCAAATTTTGGTGGGGTGATGAGTAAGAAAGAGGTATCTGGGAACATTATTGACATTTGATTACCGTGAAAGTACGACTAGGTAGGCCATTTTCAGTGGAGGCCCAGGGAAAAAGCTCCAAATTATTACAAAACATTTTAAGAATTATAATTTTACAATCTTCAAAAATAAAACAAAACCTGCCATCTAATTATCATAAATTAGATTTACATAAAAACATTGGTTAACATACATTTTGGGAGTATAAGTTGTCAGATTTTATAAATTCTCTACAGAGTACTCTGTCAGAAATATTTGGTAAGCAAATGGGTGCAACTAAAGAAATGATTCTTTTTTACTGGGACACAGGATCCGAATTTTTTAGATATAGAAAGGCCATGTTAAGTTTAATTCTACTGGCTAACGAACAGCAATTACTAAAAGATGGAAATCAAAGTCTAAACAAACTGCATTTGAAGTACTGAGCATTATGACAGAGATAAAAGAAATGGCAGTATGATCTTTAGAAAATGGTAGGAGCAAGTTACATACAAATAAACAATTTGTGGGAACGATACATGCAGAATAATGTTATGGAGGAGCAAGGTTAAATGGAAGGTAGGAACTGAGCAATTTATTTAATGCTGGACTGATGATATACACAAAAGAACAAAGGTGATGTAGGTTTGTAACTAGGAAAAAGTTAATATGTTTTTCTTTTATATAAACATATGTTTGCCTATGTCTTAAGTGATAATTCAATAATGGTGTTTATAAAATAACATACAGGCCTATTGCTACATATTAGTGAGGTAACACTCTGACAATAATTATTATTGGACAGTATACATATAATGTATGAAGATGTTAAATGTTAATTGAAAAGTTAAAATGAAAAGTTATTTACTGTGTGTTTCAAGTAAGTGTGAAGAATAAGTTGTGTTATTAAAAAGTTCTAGCTCCTTTTCAAA